>NW_027187352.1:5249699-5252199 GCF_028583685.1 Petaurus breviceps papuanus
ATCTAATGCAGGAGTCTCCCTTATTCTAGCATACCTTCCCATCTAATTCAGGAGTCTCCCTTCCCACCTCCCTGATGGAGTCATCCAACCTCTGCTTAAAGACCTCCCATGACAAGGAGCTCATTACCAAAAAAGGCAGCCTGACTCATGCTCGAACCACCCTGACATAAGTGTCTGCTTATGCTGAGCTGGGCACTTGGGCCTGAGCCGCCATGCTGACTGTATCGTGTGTCTTCTTCTCTCAGGAATACTCTGCATAGTCATCTTCATTGGGCTCTTCTTCACCCGCTTTTGGTTCCTTGGCATCCTCTATTCAACCTGGTGGTACCTGGACAGAGACACCCCAAGGAAAGGTGGGAGACAGATCCAGACCCTAAAGCGATGCCGTATGTGGAAGTACATGGCAAACTACTTTCCTGTCTCGGTAAGCAGGCTCAACGGGGAGTTGAGAATGGATGAGTTATTGCCTTGGCATGATGGAAAAAGCCTGGAATTCAAGGTGAAAGCAGGAAGGAACCACTGAAAATCATCTTCTAGTCCAAACTAAGAGAGGAGACTATTTCCAGTTAGTCGGTCAACATTTATGAAGCACCTACTATGTGCCAGGTTCTGTGTTAAGCACAGTTTTGTGTTAAGAACACAAAAAGAGGCAAAAGACAGTCCCTGCCCTCAAAGAGTTCACATTCAAATGTGGAAGACAACAAGCAAACAAATATGTACAAACTACATACTGGATAAGTAGGAAGCAAATAAAAGAGGGAAGGGACTAGAATTAAAAGGAGTTGGGAAAGCCTTCCTGTACAAGATGGGATTGTAGTTGGGACTTACAGGAAGACAGTAGGCAGCAATAAGGAGGCAAAGCTTTCCAGGCCTTGGGGACAACCAGAGAAGATGCCCAGAGGAGAGAGATAGTGTCTTGTTCATAGTGGGGAGTAAGGTGTAAGAAGACTAGAAAATTAAGGGGAGAGTTATTAAGGACTTTGATTGCCAAACAGAGGACTTTGTGTTTGATCCTGGAGGCAATAGGGAGCCAATGGAGTATATTGAGTAGGGTGGTAACATAGTTGGACCTGTTATTTAGGGAAATCATTTTGGTGGCTAACTAGGTGATGGATTGGAGTGGAGAAAGACTGAGCAGCAGACCCACTTTCACACTGTTACAATAGGTGACTGTCATAGGAAAGAAGCAGAAGTCTTTGATAGGTGTTGCAGAATGAATTTGACAGGTCATGGCATCAGCTTGGATGAGCAAGGTGGAGGGGAAGGGCAGAATGTGTGAGAGATAGTGAGGAACCCAGGATGATTCCTACATTTCAAGCCTTAGGAACTAGGATAATGGTGTTGCCTTCTGCAATAATAGCAAACATAGGAGATGGGGAGGATTTAGGGGGACAGATAGCGAGTTCCATTTTGAATACACTGAGTTTAAGATGTTGACCGGACATCTCATTTGAAATGGCGGAAAGGCAGTTGGAGTTGCAAAATTGGGGGTCAGCAGAGAGATTGTGTTAGGATAGGTAGATTTGAGAATCATAAGCACAGAGATGGTAATTAAATCCATGGGAGCTGATGAGATCACCAAATAAAGTAACATAAAGGGAAAAGAGAAGAGGGCCCAGGACAGAACACTGTGGGACATCTATGGTTAGAGGGTATGCTCTGGATGAGAATCCAGCAAAGGAAGTGGAGAAGGAGTAATCAGATAGGTAAGAGACAAAGCAGCACAGAAATGGCATCCTGAAAACCTAAAGAAAAGAGAATATTAAAGAGGAGAGGGCGATCTTCAGCATCAAAGGCTGCAGAGAAGTCTAGCAAAATGAGGATTGAGAAAAGGTCATTGGATCTGGCAACTATTAGGTCATTGATAACTTTGGAAAGAGCACTTACAGCAGAATGATGAAGTCCGAAGCCAGATTATAAGGAATGAAGAAGAGACTGAGAGGAGAAAGTGAAGGCACCTATTGTAGATGGCCTTTTCAAGTTTAGCTAAAAAGGGCAGAAGAGGTACAGGATGATAGTTTTCAAGGATGGAAGGATCAAGTGAAGGTTTTTTGACAATAATGGAGGTACGGACATGTTTGTAGGCAATACGGAACCAACTAAGTTACAGAGTAGGGATGACAGAGGGAGAGATGTGTTGGGAGATGGAAAGGAATGGGACCAACTGAGGAGTTAGGCTTGGTAAGGAGTGAGGCCACTTCATCATATGAAATAGGGGGGAAGGAGGAGACAGTGGCCAAAGGCATCTGAGTGGTAGGAGATGGAAAAGAGGGGAGAAGAGGGAGTTCTTGGTGAATGCCCACAACTCTTTTCTGTAAAATAGGAGGCAAAGTTCTTAGCTGATAGAATGGGAGTGGGGGAGCCATGGGAGGTTTGAGAAAGGATGAAAAGGTTTGGGAGAGCTGCTGTGGAATGTGAGGTGAGGAGGGAAGTATTAAAACCAAGAATCACTTTCCCAGCAAAAGTGAGTGTAATGCTTCAGGGGAAAATGTGGTTATTC
>NW_027187352.1:5253663-5255401 GCF_028583685.1 Petaurus breviceps papuanus
ATCCATCCATCCATCCATCCATCCATCCATCCATCCATCCATCCATCTATCTATCTGAAGGACACTGATTCCACTTTTGGATAACTCCAATGTTAAGCAGTCTTTTTTGACACCAAACCTAAATCTGCCTCCTGGAGTGAAATTCTTCTTTCCAAGGTTGCCAATGATCTTTCACTGCTATATCCAATGGCCATGCCTCAGCCCTCACCCCCCTTGACTTCTTTTCATCTCTTGATACTGTTGACCACCTCCTTCTCTTGGACACTCCTTCCCGCCTTGGTGTGTTAAAATTACGTCTTGTTCTGGTCCCCCTGACCAACCCCTCACCCTTCTAGTTAGTATGATAAGGAAGTTTCTAAGTAGCCAGTATAAAGTGGCAACAGCAAGAAGACTGCAAAGGGGAACCTGGTAGTCACATACAGACTGTCTCAAATATCTAAGGAGCATAATTTATAAATCACTATATTAATTAAAAATATTTCTATTTTATATATACATATGATAAATATATATATATATATATATTATATGTGTGTATGTGTGTATATGTATAAAACAGGGCAGCTAGGTAGCACAGTGGATAGAGTACCAGGCCTGGAGTCAGGAAGACTTGAGTTCGAATATGACCTCAGACACTTACTAGCTGTATGATTCTGGGCAAGTCACATAACCCTGTTAGTGGAAATTTTGTCAACTTCCAAATTTTGGAAATTTGTCAATTTCCTCATATATAAAATGATCTGGAGAAGGAAATGGCAGACCACTCCAGGATCTTGCATCTTTTCCAAGAAAACCCTGAATGGGGCCAACGAAAAGCTGGCCATGGCTGAAACAACTCAACAACAACAGCAACAATGTGTATATTGTATGTGTGTATCTGTGTATATGTATATGTGCATATATATGGGCGGGTATATGTGTATGTGTATGTTCATGCATATGTTAACTAAAAACCATGTACTGCTAACATGTGCTGAATCCCATGAAGCCGTCTAGGCTTTGCTGTCAGGCCTCTTTCATGCTATGATAAGTAAATTTCAGACAAGTTCCAGATATCTGCAGTAAGACTGGCAGAATGCCAGATAGTACTGATAACTCTGAGATGATGTGGACATGTTAACTTTAAAGTTTTACCAACAACTTTGAAATGATTTGGATATGTTAAGGAACTAAGCCCAAAGTGACACAGATAAGAAAGAGTCATTCCATTTCCCCCCAAGCCCTATAAAAATGAGAACTCCTCCCCTGAGCAGTCTTTCATTTCCCAAGGGTCTTTGCTGCCTGGTGCTCCCAACTGGAATCCATGGATATGTGACTGATATCTTCCCCTCCCCATCCTCATCCCATACTACCTGCCTTTGCCCTATTCTTAACCCCACACCCTCTGCCTCTGTACTCCTTTTTTTCTGCTTGTCTCTGTATTTTCTATACCATTTGTCCCTACACCCTATGCACCTTCTTAGAGTGTGATTTCAGTCTTATTTCCTGCTGCCATTTTGCTCTTTCCCAGGAAGTGCCCAAAGAACCAAGTGTGCTTGCCTCATTTCATAATTTCATAAATTAATTATCAGTTCACTTGGCTTCCATGGTACTGCTCCTCCCTGCTTTTCCTCCTCCTTGTCTAACAGCTCATTTTCACCTTTTAGAGGGCAATCGGGGTTAAGTAACTTGCCCAAGGTTGTGCAGCTAGTTGTGTGTGTGTGTGTGTGTGTGTGTGTGTGTGTGTGTGTGTGTGTGT
>NW_027187352.1:5255411-5302509 GCF_028583685.1 Petaurus breviceps papuanus
TGTGTGTGTGTGTGTGTGTGTGTGTGTGTGTGTGTGTGTGTGTGTGTGTTAAATGTCTGAGGCCAGAACCGAACTCAGGTCCTTCTGACTTTGGGCCCTGCGCTTTACTCACTGAGCCACCTAGCCGCCCCTACCAGTCTCCTTACTTCTTTACCTTCTTCCTTGCCTCCTTTCCCTTCTTCCTTCCTAAGGTCAGGGGCCTTATCTCTCTTCTAAACCAAAGATCATAGAAATCATAGCATTTAGAGTTGGAAAGAACTTTGGAGATCTAGTCCAATTCCCTACATTTTGAAGATGGGCAAACTGAGGGTCCAAGAAGTAACATGACTTGCCTGTCAAGGTCATACAGATATACCCTTTCTGCTCACCCACCCTCCCTCTCAGAGAATCTGGGGATAGACCTGGAGCTGAGTCCACCCACTTCCATCTAAATGATCTTACCTGTCCATTTGTCCCAGCCTGGAGACTTGGAGGAAGCTGATTTGTCCCTAGGACATTTCTGAAGTTAGGAGCCATGCTTAGAGGTGAGTATGCAACTGAGCTAGGATTTGAACCCAGGCACTCTGATACTAAATCTATCACTATAAATCTATCACTCTTTTAGGTGAGAGACTAGGTCCCCTCTGACTAGGGCAGGAGCCGTGGCTGGGAACACTTCTCTGTTAAAGGGTGGCTAAAAATAAAGATCAGATGACTTTGAGCTGATCCTGTCAGGCTTTGGGGTCCTATCTGTACAAATTAAATTTGCACACAAGGTTTCAGGACATTCTGAGAGCATTCAGAAAGGGTCCCTCACAAAATCATGACCCTGAGCCTAGTTTGGGGAGCAGTGAGGGCAGTACTACAGAATGGCCAGAAGAGGGCGGATGCATGCTGCATTTAGCATTGCCTGGGACTCCAATCTCTGGGAGAGCCCTTCAGAGGTTGATAGTGGAGTGCATGTACCGTAGGTACACAAAATCCGAGTTTCTTCAGGGAGTTTAATTTTAACTCTTTTTGTGTAGTGAGTTCCCAGTCACTGGACATCTTCTGCCTGGGTGACTGTTTGTCAGGGATGTTGTACTTAGGTCTCCTATCCAGGTACAGGTTGGTCTATATGTGTTTTGAGACCTCTTCCTATTTCTTCCAAAATTCCTAGGCTTCAGTTTCCCCTGTAAAATGAGGGTGTGGGTCCTGTTTCTTTGCAGTGTGTGTGTGTGTGTGTGTGTGTGTGTGTGTGCGCGCACGCGCGCGCATACACACTGGGGTGGGACTATGGATATGGAGCACTGCATATAATGTCAGACTTTTTCAATATGTGGGTTAGTTTATTTAAATTGGTTATTTTCCTCTTTTAAGGGATTGCTCTCTAGTAAAGGGAGAGGGGATACATTGTATAATGTAGGTACTTTAAAAGTAAAAGTTATAAATAATTTTTTTCAAATGATGTGGTAACCAGATGGCTTCTTGAGCCCCTTATAATTCTAGTTTTATAAGCTTGGGACTTGCTAAGATTAAATGCTCACATACGATGATGGGCCAGAGGAAGCTGTTGGGGACAGGTGCCTGTTGGAGTCATATCTTGTGGGTTACCATTGATTTCACTGAAGCCTAACCCATCCAAAGCTCAGCTAAGGAACTCCCTTTCACATTGTTACGCAAACTCTAAAGGATTTTGCACCCTTCTGTGTAAACAGAAGTCCAAAGTTTCTGGCTCAGGGAAGTAGATAAGACAGAAGAAATGATCTTTGGCCTCAGGAAAGCCCACTGAGCATCTGGGTTCTACCTTTGCCCCCAGGGTTAGACTTGAAGCTGCCCAAGCTGCCCCCTCTAGGAGGGCTTCCAAGGGTGAGGCACTTTGATATAATGAGGGAAAAGCACTGTGTTGGGAGTCAAAAGACCCAGGCTCTCATTGTGATTTCCTACTTACTACTTCATGACAATAAGCACGTCATATTATCGTGCTGGGCCTCAGGTCCCCCATCTATAAAATGGAGTAGAACTAAATGATCCCTAAGGTGCCTCCTAACTCTGTGTTCCTATTTCTATGAGGCCATGGCCACAGTCCATTAGATTATCCTCACAGAAAAGGGCAGGAGTTGGACCCCTGAACTTCTCTCAGGGTCCTTTAGGGATTTGGGTTTGAGTTTGTGCCTTTCTAATAGCCTGGGCCCCATCTCAGGGAATGAGCTCTCTACGTATGCTTAAAAGAACCCTGGTTTAGGATCATGGGACTTGGAGTCAGGAGTCTTGGGTTGAAGTCCTAGCTCTGACCATTACTAACTCTGTGATTTAGGGCAAATCATCTCCCCATTCTGGGTTTTAGTTTCTATATCTGCAAAATAGGTGGGACATCAGCACCAACTTCAACCATCCTAATAGCTAGCATTTATATAACACTTTAAGGTTTGCAAAGTGCTTTCCATGTTATCTCACTTGATATATAGTAAGCTCCAAATGGATACATGGTCGAGATATAAGAGGTCATCTCATAAACCAATTAGAGGAAAATGGAAAGAGATGCTTTTCACAGGTATGGATAAACGAAGGGTTCTTGATCTAACAGGATAGATATGATCACATGAGATAAAATGAACAGTTTTGATTACATAAAGTTAAGGTTTTTTTGCACAAATAAAAACAATGCAACAGGAATTAAAACAGAAAGTTAACAGGGGTGTGGGGGGGAACCCTCTTTGCAGCAAGTTTCTCTGATAAAGGTCTAATATCCAAGAAATGTAGGGAACAGATATAACTGGAAGAAAGAGCACAGGCTCTGGAATCATAGCAGAGATTACTTAGTGTATCTGACACACAGAGCAGATCATTTTTTTAACACCCCCTCCATGTGTATATGACAAACTTATTTTCATTATTAATCATGAAATGAAATATGTAATAATGTTTCAATGTCCAGAAAATAAACACAATGAAAAATTTCCTTTCACTGAAAATTATAGTCATGCCAATAAAAAAAATTAAAGATTAAATAAATATTACAGTACAGAAAAGGAGAAAAAGTAATGGTCTAATACTTTTAACCTAAATTAATGTGATGCCCCTGGGTTTTCTCCCCCAACAAAGAAGGTCCTTGTAAGTTTCCATGTACTGATGCTCATCATAACATCTTTCCTCCATGTCCCAATCCCCATGGCTGCCCTTGCCCCAATCTTGGCAATTCATTCCTGCTGAGAAGGTGGTTCTTTGTCCATATACTCTCTTCTTTCATTGAAGGTGCTACAACCCCTAATTGCTTGAACCCAAGACAGGCCAACTCTATTACCTTCCCTTAGTACTCCACTGAGTCAGAGGATCCCAAGTCAAATTCTGTCCCTGATGATTGCAGGTTACTAACCTTGGCTAAGTTAACTAACTTTGTGACTCACTTTCTTCATCTGTAAAATGAAGCTAGACTATATTATCTGTGGGGTTCTTTCCTGCTCTAGATCAGTGATTCCATGATCCTAAATAAGGCCCAGTTCCTACTGTTGTGAATAATTAATAATAATTGAGGAAGCACAATCTGAGCTATACAATTTATTAGCAAAACAGGCATAATAAATGGGTCAGTGGACAGTCCAAAAACCCTGAATATGAAATGAATTTTTATGTATTAAAAATAGTTAATCAAATAATATCAGTTAGTTGAAAGAAAACATTTAATAGGATACAAACTAGGATACAAAATTAGGTAATCTGATTTCTCATTGGAAGAAAGATTAGGGGCTTTCCAAGTTGGGAGGGGAGAAGGGTGAGTCTCAGTCAAGTTGGACAGGTGGCAAGCAAGTTTCAAGATCTTTCTTTTCCCAGAATTGAGAGATGCTGATTAATTGCATCTACCTGCATTTATAAAATGATAGATGGCTTATACCATCTGGTTTCCCATGGATGATTTGCAGAAAAACAAGATAGAGAAGAAAACATGTGCCAGCACAAGATGGAGTTGTTGTTCATGAGATAGGGCATAATTTTGTGGGGTTTGGAGGGAGGGATTGTTAATTGTTTTGTCAAAGCAGCCAGTGAAGACCCATTTATTAATTCCATTTAGATCAACAGACTTTTACTAAGCCCCTGCTGGGTTCCAGGCCCCACACCAAGGTATAGGCAACTACAGTCTGCATCTGGGGAGGAAAGACCCATCCTCTGAAATCACAGATAGCTAGAGTATAATGTATATAGTGTTTGAAGGTTGGTAAAGGGTTTTATATATATTGCCTCATCTGATAGAAGTACTCTGTAACACTGGACAAGTCACTTAACCTACCTGGGCCTCAGTTTCCTCATTTGTAAAGTAAGAGGGTTGGATAATCCCTGAGGTCCCTTCCAGCTTTAGGGAAGTAATATGATCTATCTACCTTCTCTCTGACTGCCCTCCATACCTAGAATGCTCTCCTTCTTCACTTCTTAGCTTCCTTGATTTTTTTCAAGACTCTGCTGAGATCCTATCTTTTTCAATAAACCTTTACCCATTCCCCTACTTCATGCTGCCTACTCTTTGCAGATTACCTTCCATCTATTCTGTGTATGTATCTTATATGTACCTTGATATTTACATATTATCTTCCCTATTGACTGTCAACTTGTTGAGACCAGGGACTGTTTTCTGCCTTTCTTTCAATTCTCAATGCTTGGCACAAAGTCTGGCACATAGAAAATACTGACCAAATGCTTGTTACCTGACTGATACAATATACAGTAATATGAAAAGGTGTATGATATGGCATTATTCTTTTTTTTTAATTAAATTGGTTTGCTTATTTACTTTTAGTTGACAACATTCAGTTCCACAATCCCTTAAGTTTCAAATTTTCCTTCTCTTTGCCCCTCTCATCATGGCAGCATGAACTCAAATAAAGGATCTACAAATATCCTCACATTAATCATTAGTCAGTTTGTAAAGAAGAAATATAGCTGATGGAATGATCAGTGGGAAAGAGGAAACAAAACAAAACAATAAAAAGAAACACAGCAAGTAGTTTGTTTCAAACTGCATCCAAACTCCACATCTCATTCTCTGGATGTGGATATCTCTTTCGATCATGAGTCTTTTGTAGTTGTCTTATAACCTTACATTGCTGAGAGAAGCCCAGCCTATTGAAGTTAGTCGTCACGCATACATTGCGTCTGTGATTGTGTACAAATTTCTCCTGGTTCTGCTCTTCCCGCTCAGCATCGGTTTATATAAGTCTCTCCAGGTTATGAAGTCCATCTGCTCCTCATTTCTTATAGTACAGTCCTATTCCATTACATTCATATACCACAACTTGTTCAGCCATTCCCCAATTGTTGAGCATTCCCTTGATTTCCAATTCTTTGCCACCACAAAAAGAGCTGCTATAAATATTTTTGTACATATGGGTCTTCCTTCTACTTCTCTTATCTCTTTGGGATATAACCCTAGAAGTGGTATTGCTGGGTCAAAGGGTGTACACTTATTTGTAGCCCTTTGGGCATAGTTCCAGATTGCTCTCCAGAATGGCTGGATCAGTTCACAACTCCACCAACAATGCATTAGTGTTCCAATTTTTCCACATCCCTTCCAGCATTTATAATTTTCCTATTTTGTCATCTTAGCCAATCTGGCCGGTTGAAATGTGGTACCTCAGAGTTGTTTTGATTTGCATTTCTCTAATCACTAGTAATTTAGAACATTTTTTCATATACTTATAGATATCTTTAATTTTATCTTCTGAGAACTGCCTGTTCATATCATTTGACCATTTATCAATTGGGGAGTGGCTTGTATTCTAGATTTGACTCAATTCTTTGTATAATTTTAGAAATGAGGCCTTTGCCAGAGACATTGGTTGTAAAAACTCTTTCCCAATTTTCCTTTTCCCTCTTTTTTAAACTTTTTTTTGTCTTTATTAATTTGTTCATTTACTTTGAGTTTACAAGATTCAGTTCCCCAGTTCTTTGAGTTTCAAATTTTCTCCCTCTTCCCCCCCACCATGGTGGCATACAATCAGGTATAGGATCTGCAGATACTTTCACATTAGACATTAGTCAGGTTATAAAGAAGGATTATATTGGATGGAATGAAAAATGGGAAAGAGGAAACCAAACCAAACAAGAAAAAAGAAAGAGAGAAGGTAATTTGCTTCAATCTGCATTCAAACTCTGTTCTTTCTGGTTCTTTCTCTGAATATAGGCATCTCTCTCCATCATGAGTCTTTTGGAGTTTACTTATAGCCCTGCATTTCTGAGAAGAGTCCAGTCTATCAAAGTTGGTCATCACACATACATTGTATCTGTAATTGTGTACAGATTTTTCCTGGTTCTGCTCTTCTCACTCAGCATCAGTTCATATAAGCCACTCCAGGTAGATATGAAGTCCATCTGCTCTTCGTTTCTTATGGTGCAATAGTATTCCATTACATTCATATACCATAACTTGTTTAGCCATTCCGCAATTGATGGGCATCCCATTAATTTCCAATTCTTTGCCACCACAAAAAGAGCTGCTACAAATATTTTTGTACATATGGGTATTCCTCCCACTTCTATGATCTCTTTGGGATACAACCCTAGAAATGATATTGCTGGGTCAAAGGATATGAAATTACTTCTAGCCTTTTGGGCATAGTTCCAGATTGCTCTCCAGAATAGTTGGATCAGTTCACAACTCCACAAGCAATGTATTAGTGTTCCAATTTTTCCACATCCTCTCCAGCATTTATCATTTTCCTGTTTTGTCATCTTAGCCAATCTGGCCAGTGAAATGTGGTACTTCAGAGTTGTTTTGATTTGCATTTCTCTAATCAATAGTGATTTAGAGCATTTTTTCATATGTTTACAGATATATCTTTAATTTCTTCCTCTGAGAACTGTCTGTTCATATCCTTTGACCATTTATCAATTGGGAAATAACTTGTATTCTTATAGATTTGACTCAATTCTCTGTATATTTTAGAAATGAGACCTTTATCAGAGACATTGGTTGTAAAAATTCTTTCCCAATTTCCCAATTCCCTCTTAATATTGGTTACTTTGGCTTTGTTTGTACAGAAGCTTTTCAGTTTCATGTAATCAAAGTTATCCATTTTGCATTTTACAATGCTCTCTAATTCTTGTTTGGTCATGAAATCTTCCCCTCTCCATAAATCTGACTGGTAAACTATTCCTTGCTTTCCCAGATTGCTTATAGTATTATCCTTTATACCTAGATCATGCACCCATTTAGACTTAATTTTTGTATATAGTGTTAGATAATGGTCAATGCCTAGTTTCTGCCATACTATATTCCAGTTTTCCCAGCAGTTTTTGTCAAACAGTGAGTGCTTATCCCAAAAACTGGGTCTTTGGGTTTATCAAAGAGTAGATTATTATAGTCATTGGCTTCTGAGTTTTGTGTACCCAATCTATTCCATTGGTCCACTACTCTATTCCTCAGCCAGTACCAAGTAGTTTTGATGACTCCTGCTTTATAATACAGATTAAAATCTGGTGTAGCTAGGCCATCTTCCCTAGCATTTCTTTTCATTAATACCCTTGATATTCTGGACCTTTTGTTCTTCCAAATGAATTTTGTTACTATTTTTTCTAGGTCTATAAAAGTAATTTTTGGGGGAACGGTTAAACAAGTTGTGGTATATGCATGTTATGGAATACTATTGTGCTATAAGAAACGAGGAACAGACGGTCTTCATATTTACCTGGAGAGGCTTATACAAACTGATGCTGAGTGAGAAGAGTAGAACCAGGAGAAATTTGTACACAATTACAGACACAACATATGTGTGATGACCAACTTTGATAGATTGGACTCCTCTCAGCAATGCAGTGATATAAGTCAATCCCAAAAGACTCATGATGGAGAGAAATATGTGCATCTAGAGAAAGAACTAGAAAGAACTGAGTTTATATCCAGATGGAAGCAAAATACCTGATCTTTTTCCTTTTCTTATTTGGTTTTATGTCCTCTTTACCATTTTTTATTCCAGCTGATACAACCTGTCTTTATAACCTGACTAATGTATAATGTGAAAGTATTTACAGATCCTATACTTGACTATATGCTGCCATGGGAGGGAGGGGAGGGAGGGGGATGAATTGTGGAATTAAATCCTATAAATTAAAAGGAAACAAACAAATTAATTTTTAAAAAGTTGAAAAAAAAAGTAATTTTTTGGTAAATTGATTGGTATGGCACCAAATATGTAATTTAACTTAGGTAAAATTGTCATTTTTGTTATATTAGCTATACCCAGCCATGAGCAATTGATGTTTTTCCAATTACTTAGATCTGACTTTATTTGTGTAAGAAGTGTTTTGTAGTTGTGTTCATATAGGTCCTGGGTTTGTTTTGGCAAGTAGATTCCCAAATATTTTATAATGTCTATGGTAGCTTTAAATGGGATTTCTCTTTATATCTCTTGCTGTTGGATTTCATTAGAAATATACAGGAATGCCAAGGATTTATGTGGGTTTATTTTATATCCTGCAAGTTTGCCAAATTTATTTATTGTCTCCAGTAGTTTTTTACTTGATCCTTTAGTATTCTCTAAGTATATCATATCATCCACAAAGAGTGATAAATTGGTTTCTTCTTTGCCTAATGTGATTCCTTTGATTTCTTTTTCTTCTCTAATTTTCTTCTCTAATCTAAATTGCTGCTGCTAACATTTCTACTACCAGATTGAATAAGAGGGGTGATAGTGGACACCCTTGTTTCACCCCTGATCTTAGTGGAAATGCTTCTAGTTTATCCCCATTACATATAATACTTGCTGATGGCTTTAAATAGATGCTACTTATTATTTTAAAGAAGACTCCATTTATTTCTATACTTTCTAGTGTTTTTAGTAGGAATGAATGTTGTACTTTGTCAAAAGCCTTTTCTGCATCTATTGAGATAATCATGTGGTTTCTGCTAGTTTTATTGTTGATACAATCAGTTATACTGAAGGTTTTACTAATATTAAATCATCCTTGCAGTCCTGGAATAAATCCTACCTGATCAAAGTGTATTATTTTTGTGATAAGTTGCTGTAGGTTTTTTTGCTACTATTTTATTTAAAATTTTTGCATCTATATTCATGAGGAAAATTGGTCTATAATTTTCTTTTTCTATTTTATCTCTTCCTGATTTAGGTATCAGTACCATGTTTGTGTCATAAAAAGAATTTGGTAGGACTCCTTCTTCACTAATTTTCCTAAGTAGTTTGTAGAGTATTGGAATCAATTGTTCCATATGTGTTTGATAGAATTTACTAGTAGATCCATTTGGCCCTGAAGATTTTTCCTAGGGAGTTCACTGATGGCTTGTTTAATTTCTTTTTCTGAGATGGGGTTATTTAAGTAATTTACTTCCTCTTCAGTTAATCTGGGCAGCTTATATTTTTGTAAATATTCATCGATTTCACTAAGACTGTCAAATTTATGTGCATATAATTTTGCAAAATAATTTCTAATTATTGTTTTAATTTCTTCTGATAGTTTTACCCTTTTCATTTTTGATACTCATGATTTGGTTTTCTTCTTTCTTTTTTTTATCATATTGGCTAAGGGTCTATCAATTTTCTTGTTGTTGTTTTTTTTTATAAAACCAGCTCTTAGTTTTATTTATTAATTCATTAGTTTTCTTAATTTCAATTTTATTAATCTCTCTTTTGGTTTTCATTATTTCGAATTTAGTATTTAATTGCAGATTTTCAATTTGTTCTTTTTCTAGCTTTTTCAATTGCATGCCCAATTCATTGACCTCCCTTTTCTCTAATTTATTCATGTATGTACTCAGGGATATAAAACTTCCCCTAAGAACTGCCTTTGCTGCAAACCACAAATTTTGATATGTTGTCTCATTATTGTCATTCTCTTGAATGAAGTTACTGATTGTTTCTATGATTTCTTGTTTGACCCACTCATTCTTTAGGATTAAATTGTTTAGCATCCAATTAGTTTTTAGTCTGTCTTTCCATGACCCTTTATTGCATATGATTTTTATTGCATCATGATCTGAGAATGATGCATTTAATATTTCTGCCTTTCTGCATGGAATTGAGAGGTTTTTATGTCCTAGTACATGGTCAATTTTTGTGTATGTGCCATGTACTGCTGAGAAGAAGGTATATTCCTTTTTATCCCCATTCAGTTTTCTTCAGAGTTCTATCATACCTATCCTCTCTAAAATTCTATTCACCTCCTTAACTTCTTTCTTGTTTATTTTGAGGTTGGATTTATCAAGTTCAGAGAGGGGGAGATTAAGGTTCCCCATTGGTATAGTTTTGCTATCTATTTCTTCCTCTAATTCCCTTACTTTCTCCTCTGGGAATTTGGATGCTATACCACTTGGTGCATATATGTTAAGTAATGATATTGCTTTATTCTCGGTGGTGCCTTTTATCAGGACATAGTTTTCTTCCTTATCTCTTTTAATTAGATCAATTTTTGCTTCTGCTTTATCTGAGATAAGGATTGCTACCCCTGCTTTTTTTAATTTAGCTGAGGCATGACATATTTTACTCCAGCCTTTTACCTTTAGCCTGTGTGAATACCTCTGTTTCAGATGTTTCTTGTAAACAGCATATTGTAGGATTATGGTTTTTAATCCATTCTGCTATCTGCCTCTGTTTTATGGGAGAATTCATTCCATTCACATTTACAGTTATTATTACTATCTATCCCTTTCCCTCCATCCTATTGCCTCCCTTGTTTATGCTTATATTTTTCTCCTCTTTTCCCTTCCCTTCCTTAAGAGTTTTCCTTTTGACCACCACCTCCCTCAGTATTTCCTCTTATCAGCCCCCCTCCCTTTTCCTCTCCTTTTCCCTTACTTCTCTCTCTCTTCTAACTGCCCCCCCCCTTTGTTAGCCCTTCCCCCCTTCTACTGCCTGTAGGATATTTTCATACATAATGTGGTATGTTATTTCTTCTTTGCACCAAGAGTGACAGGAACAACTCTTATGCAAAGCTCCTCTCCCTCCCCTCTTTCCCTCTATTATGATATGTTTTGTGTCTTTTCTCGATAGAGTCCTATGCTTAAGTGGTTGTGTTATTCCCTCCTTGCACCAGAAACAATGAAAGAAAAGCTCATATAATACTCATCTCCCTTCCTTCTTTCCCTCTGCTATATTGTTTTTATTCCTCTTTGTGTGGCATAATTTACCCTTTTCCACTTCATTCTTTCCTCTTCTTCCATTGCAGTCCCTTTGTACCCCTTAATAAGGTTTTTTTTGTCATATTGTGCAATTTATACTCATACCCTCTACTTATCTATAAGCAGTTTGCTCTTATTAAATAACTGTGTGTGTGTATGTGTGTGTTTTCCTTGTTTACCATTCTATGTCTCTCTTGCATCTCGTAATTGGAGGTTGAATTTTCCATTGAGCTCTGGCTTTTTCATCAGGAAGGTTTGGAAATCTGTTATAGCATTGAATGACCATCTCCTTGTCTGGAAGAATATGTTCAGTTTCACTGGGTAGATGATCCTTGGTTGTAACCTGAGCTGGAAAACTGTATTCCACTTCCTCCGATCTTTCAGTGAAGAGGCTGCCAATCCTGTGCAATCCTCACTGTGGTTCCGCGATATTTGAATTGTTTCTTTCTGGCTGCTTGAAGTATTTTCTCCTTTACCTGGTACTTCTGGAGTTTGGCCACAAAATTTTGCGGACTTTTCAATTTGGGATCTCTTTCAGGAGGTGACCAGTGGATTCTCTCAATTTCTATTTTACCCTCTGGTTCTAGTATCTCAGGGCAGTTTTCCTTGATGAGCTCTTGGGAGATGTTGTCCAGGTTCATTTTTTCATCATGATTTTCTGGTAGGCCTATGATTCTCAGATTATTTCTCCTGGATCTGTTTTCCAGGTCAGTTATTTTTCCATTGAGATATTTTACCTCTTTTTCTAATTTTTCATTGATGTTTTGTTTGACTAATCCATTTCCCTCTTAATCTTGCTAACATTGGCTTCATTTGTACAGAAGCTTTTCAATTTGATGTAATCAAAATTATCCATTTTGCATTTTATAATGCTCTCTAACTCTTGTTTTGTCATGAAGTCTTTCCCTCTCCATACATCTGACAGGTAAACTATCCCTTGCTCTCCCACATTGCTTACAATATCAGCCTTTATACCTAGATCATGCACTCATTTCAACTTTATTTTGGTGTACAGTGTTAGATATTGGTCTATGCCCAATTTCTGCCATACTATATTCCAGTTTTCCCAGCAGTTTTTGTCAAACAGTGACTGCTTATCCCAAAAACTGGGGTCTTTGGGTTTATCAAACAGTAGATTACTATAGTCATTGGCTGCTGAGTTTCGTGTACCCAATCTATTCCATTGGTCCACTACTCTATTCCTCAGCCAGTACCAAGTAGTTTTGATGATTGCTGCTTTATAATACAGAGTAAAATCTGGTATGGCTAGGCCGCCTTCCCTAGCATTTCTTTTCATTAATTGCCTTGATATTCTGGACCTTTTGTTCTTCCAAATGAATTTTGTTACTATTTTTCTGGCTCTACAAAGTAATTTTTTTTGGTAGATTGATTGGTATGGCACTAAATATGTAATTTGAGTTAGGTAAAATTGTCATTTTTATTATATTAGTTCGACCATGAGCAATTGATGTTCTTTCAGTTAGTTAGATCTGACTTTATTTGTGTGGAAAGTGTTTTGTAGTTGTGTTCATAGAGGTCCTGGGTTTGTTTTGGCAGGTACATTCCCAAATATTTTATAATGTCTATGGTAACTTTAAATGGGATTTCTCTTTCTATCTCTTGCTGTTGAATTTCATTAGAGATATATAGGAATGCTGAGAACTTTTGTGGGTTTATTTTATATCCTCCAACTTTGCCAAATTTATTTATTATCTCAAGTAGTTTTTTACTTGATTCCCTAGGAGATATTCTTAGAGATTATTCTTAGAATCCTAGAGTATGAGTTAGTAAGGGCTTCAACTCAAAAGGTATCTAGCTCACCTCCTACTGAAACAGAATTACCCTCCAAAATGTTCCCTGCAAGTGGACATCCAGCCTCTACTCAAAGACTTTCTCCCTCAGAATTACTTTGTGGTGTCTAAATTTTTGGTCCCTCCAGATAGAATGTAAGCTCCTTGAGGCTAGAGTGGTTTGCTGTTATCTTTGCATCCCCAGATCTTAGCCCAGTGTCTGACCCAGAGCAAGCACATAGTAAATGTTTGTTGATTGATTGGCCTGTAATGGAAGGGAACTTGCTGCCTTCCAGGGCAGTCCATTCAACATTTGGACAATTTTTCTTTATATGGATCAAAAATGAATCTCTCTTTAATTTTCACCAGTATTTCCTAGTTCTCCCTCCTGTGGAAGTCTAAACCCACTTCCATGTAGCGACCCATTTAGGAATAGGAGTACAGGAGGTAAGGGAGCTTAGCCCCATTTGCAGTTCTTTTTGGAATGGAATATTGTATATACTGTTAGACATAGGTAGTTTGTTGATAAGTTTTGCTGAATTATTTTTTTCTCTTTCTTTTAATCTTTTTACAAGGTTCCCTGGAAGGTTGAATAGCGGTCAAGTGGGTAGGTGTGTGGGGTACTGAGAATGTGGGAGAGAGGTTAGAAATAAAGTAAAAAATATGAAAAAAACACTCTTCTTCCAGTAATATGACAACTTGTTGGTCATTGAAAGACTAACGCTAATAGGTTTAATACATGAATTCCTATTTGAAGTTTATCAAATCTATGTCTGTCCTGATAGTCCTGTCTATTTATTTCATGGATCACGGTGGCCAAAATCTTTTCACCATATAGTCAGCTTTCTAGTGATGAGGTTGTCTTTGCTCAGCTGGCCTTTAGGTGGCAGGTACAGACTGTTACTCAGAACCTTCTCAAAGCCTTTCTAGTTTGGAGGAGCTCATCACTATTTAGAGTCTGCAAGCACAATCAACTCAACATGTTCAAAATAGATATATTATTTATTGTGACCTTAATCATGAAAAAACACAAACATTTCAATATACAAAGAAAAATAAGAAAGAGGATTGTAGACTAGACTATGGACTTACATTATGGACAGTTTTGTTTTTTAAATAAATATCTGTTAACTTTGATAAGTTAATTGCAAAGTTGCCATATTTGTGTATCATTTTTCTCCTCTCTTTTTCTTATTTGCACATTAAAAATTGTTATTCATGCTTTTTTTACTGCCTAACCCAATATCTCCCCCAAGTAGACAGCCTCCTTTGTAACAATTTTATATAGTCATCAACAACAAAAACCCATACCTCAATCTATACTTCTAATCAAAATAGAATTCTTTATCTTTCCTCTTTCCCTCTCTGCCAGACAGCCTAGGAGGGCACTCTTCTACTTCAGTTCACCCCAGTTTCCCATCTTTTATTCCTCTTTAACTCTTCTCCATCCCTCATGACCAGTATACACTCAAATGTCCCAACCTACTGAGTCTCCTCCACAATGTCTTTTGCATCTTCTTTTCCTCCCCATTCACACGTGCACCGTCCTGATTCAGGGCCTCTTTACTTCTCACCTGGACTATCTCAACCCCCCACCCCAAAGTGGCCCCCCTGTTTTTAATCTCCCCCTTCTCAAATTCATCAATAAATGAAGCAATGAGCCAGGAGAATATATTAAACATCTGCTCTGTACCTAGCACTGGTGATACAAAGACAAAACAATCCCTCCCCTCAAGGTACTTACATTTCCTTGTGAAAGACAACATGTACATATATAAGAAGCATCTATAGAATAAATGGATACAACATAAATAGAAAGTAATTAGGGAAGGAGGGCACTGGCAGTTGGAGGAGTCAGGAAAAGCACTGGTACTTGAGCAACACTGTCCCTTACATGGCTGTCAAAGTGATATGTTGAAACCATGGGTCTAACAGTGTTTCTCTCCTAGCTAAATATCTTTGCTTGCTCCCTATTACCTAAAAGAGAAGCTACAAAGTTCTCAGCTTGGCATTGAAAACCCTTCACATTCTTTCTGTCTCCAACCTATCTTTTTTTTTCTTAATGGTATTTTTTTCCCCAATTACATGTAAAGGTAGTTTTCAAAATATATTTTTGTAAGATTTTGAATTCCCCAAATTTTTCTCCCTCCTCTCCCTTCTTCCCCAAGAAAGCAAGTAATCTGATATAGGTTATACATGTGCAATCATGGAAACCTATTTCCACATTAGTCATGTTGTGAAAGAAGAATCAGAACAAAAGGGAAAAGCCACAAGAAAGAAAGAAAAAAAGGTGAAAATAATATGCTCCACTCTACATTCATATTCCATTCTTCCTCTGGATGTGGTTAACACTTTCTATCATGAGTCTTTTGGAATTGTCACGGATCATTGTATTGCTGAGAAGAGCTAAATCTTTCATAGTTGATCATCACACAACAGCCAACCTATCTTTGTAGAATTATTGCATTACTGCCTTCCACACATTCTGCATTCTAGCCAAACTGGCCCATTTCTTGTTCCCCGGTCTAGGATTTCATCTCCCATTTCCACTCCTTTTCACAGGCTGTCCTGTGTGTCTGGAATGGTCTCACTCCTCACCTCTTCTTAGAATTCCTAGCTTCCTTCATGGCTGGGCTCACAGGCTACCTCTTATGTGAAGGTTTCCCTGATTCCCCTAGTTGTTGCTTCTTTCTCCCTCCTTAAATTCATATTGTGTCCATCTACTTAAATATTGTATCCCTCCCCCCAGAAGTGTGTAAACTCCTTGAGGGCAGGAACTATCTTTGTATCCCCAAGACCTAGCATAGAACCCCACACATAGCAAGTGTCTAATAAAAGCTTCCTGAACTGAACTGAAAGAAGATGGATGGAAGACAAGTAAACTGAATTGTCTTCAAGAACCCAAGGTCTCATCTACACCACTAGCAACTGAGTAGAGCTGTAATGAAAATATAAATGTACAAAAGGATGCCCAACTTGGCATGGTACTCATTTTATAGAGAATCATCTCTTCACAGATGTTTTCCAAGTTTAGATTTTTATAATATGTCAGTTTTTCTTAAGGCAGGATTCACTAACCATTCTTGAGAGATTCTATAACATGAGGTTTCTAAAGCCACTGAGATGGGGAAGGTGCTCATTGCTCCAATGGTTGGTGTCTCCCTAGCTCGTCAAGACAGCGGAGCTGGACCCAACTCAGAACTATATTGCTGGCTTCCATCCTCATGGTGTTCTGGGTACTGGAGCCTTCACCAACTTCTGTACTGAAGGCACCCGTTTCTCTTCTGTGTTTCCTGGGATCCGATCCCACCTGATGATGCTGACTTTATGGTTCCGAATTCCCTTCTTCAGGGATTATATCATGAGTGGAGGTATGTTTTTTCCTCTTGTCAAGCCCTACCCATACCTAATTTGGGAAAGAGGATTTCTCTGCACATTTATTTATCCCTCTACCAAGGCAATGGCCTCTGATGTGCAGTAGGAGAGATTTTGGTTACATGCGGGAAGTGATTTCAGTAATAAGTGTTGGGAGACATTGAACTAGACTGCCAGAATTGGGAATACTGATCACTGGATCATAGGATGGAATTGGAGGACTCAGGTTCAAGTCCTGACTCAACCATTTACTAACTATATTTCCCTAGGCAGGTCATTTAACTCTCTAGCCTCAGTTTCCTCTGTAAAATAAAGGGCTTGGACTAGTTGACCTCTGAAGTAATTCACAACTCTAAGTCTATGAAGCTATTAGAGGCTTCATTTGTTAAGCATTTACTACATTCCAGGAATTGTACTAAGTGCTTGGGACACAAAGAAAGGCAAAAACAGTCCCTGCCTTCAAGGAGCTTACAATCTAATGGGGGAGGCAAGAAGTGAACAACTTTGTACAAACCAGATACATACAGGATAACTTGGAAATAACTTCTAAGCGAAGGTGGATCCAAATGTGTGCTCACAAATATTTGCCAAGCATTTGGGAATGAGTTTGATTTGTCTCCAGCATACCCCTAGAAGGCACTTACATTAAGCAGATAGTGGGATTTTAGCTGAAGGAGGGAAGAGAAGCCAGGATGTTAAGTCAAGAAAGGATAGCATTCCAGGCATGCAGGACAGTCAGTGAAAATGCCTGGGGCCAGGATATGGGGTGGCTTGTGCAAAGAACAGCAAAGGAACCTAGTTTGTGTGGAGGCAACTAATGGTACGAGGACCAAGTTATGAAGAACTTTGAAAACCAAATGGGATTTTCCATTTGATCTTGGAGGTAATAGGGAGCCACTGGGATATATTGAATAGGGGAGAGTGATGTGGCAAGTCCTATACTTTAGGAAGATAATTGACAGAGGAGTGGCAGATGGGCTGAAGTGGGGAGAGACTTGAAACAGGGAGACCAACCAGCAGGCTACTGAAGTAATTCAGGAATGAGGTGATGAGGGCCTGCACCAAGGTGGCGGCACTTTTAGGGGAGGGAAGGGGACATATACTAGAGATGATACAAAGGTGAGGGTGGCAGGATATGCAACAGATTGGGTAAGGGGGTGGGAGGGAGAGTGAAGAGTCAAGGATGACACCTAGGTTTCCAGACTAGATGACTAGGGGCACAAGCTCTTCCCCTCAACCTTACATCCCTGTAAAGAAAGTCATACAAGTGTCTCCCTTTTACAGAAAAGGAAACTAAGTCTGAGAGAGAGAAAGTGGTTTACCTATAGCAACCCAGCTAATAAGTTTCAGAGATCTCTAATAATAAGTTCCAACCCTGGTCTCCTGACTCCCAAGTCCATTCTTCTTTCCACTACACCTCAATGACCGTTGGAATCTGAAGATGCATTATAATACTTGTTCTGGGACGCACCATAAACTCCCTTTTGGTTGCCTTCCCATGTACTAACTGCTGTGTCCCTTCCCGACTTTCACCTCCCTCAAGGGGACAAGCAGGGTCATATCTATTCCCATGTGGGTGTCACCATCATGCAAGACCTTGTGTCTTTTGTCTCCCTCTCTGTTCCCAACCCCCCCCCCCCCCTCAGGTCTAGTCACATCAGAGAAGGAGTGTGTCTCATACTTGCTAAGCAACAAGAAAGGTGGAAATTTGCTGGTGGTCATTGTGGGAGGGTCCCAGGAGGCCCTGGATGCTCGGCCTGGAAGCTACACACTACTACTGAGGAACCGGAAAGGATTTGTTAAACTTGCTTTGCTTCATGGGTAAGGTCCATTCTTAGTTTTTTTAGTTTTCTTTAGTTTTTCTTTAGATTTTTTTAGAGTGCTAAGACCAATATGTCTTATATTCTGGTGGTGAGATGCCAAAATACATTATATTTTAATAAGGAGACTTTCAGTCCTATGCCAATACAGCTATCCCTTTCTTATTAATTTTTTTACCCCCAGTGCCTAGCACAGTGCCTTAAAAAGTGTTTGTTCTTACTGACTGATTCCTATTCTGGACTAAGAGGTCTTTAAAGCATCTTCTAACTCTGAGGTTCTGTGATGTTGTGGGTAGTTGAGGGGAACTTGGCCTTGGCAGATTAAGGGCTGAGTCTTGCCTTCAACTGGAAAATTGAGTCAAGGATTGTGGCCTCAGCTTTCCTCACAGCACCCTTCAATAGCTGTTGACCAGAGCTCCTAGGGAAGGGGCCTTGGTGCTGAACCCAGAACCCTTATCCTCCCTGAATCTGAGCACCCCAAGAACAAGCATTTGTCTTACCTCTGTCTCATCTCCTCTCTGTCTCTCTAGGGCAGCTCTGGTGCCAATATTCTCCTTTGGGGAGAATGAGCTCTTTGACCAAATCAACAATCCCCAGGGGTCCTGGCTGCGCTGGATCCAGGAGAAACTGCAAAAGATCATGGGCATTTCCATCCCCCTCTTTCATGGCCGAGGGATCTTCCAGTACAGCTTTGGCCTTCTCCCTTACCGGCAGCAAATCACTACTGTGGGTAAGTTACAGGGATGCCAAGGGATGTGGGACTGTCATGGGACACTTGAAGAGTGTCTCACTCTTCAAGCCCCATTCTTGCCTATGTCCCAGCCTAGCCTCCAAGTATAGCAACATTCTCCTGATGGTCTCTTAAGATCCCTTCCATGGAAGCCAAAAGACAAAGGAGGTCTGCCCTAAAATCATAGGATTTAATTCTGGCAGGAAATTTAATCCAAACTTTTCATTTTGCTGGTGATAAAGCTGATGCCCAGAGAGCAAAAGTAACTCTTCCCAAATTCACCTAGGCAGTAAACAGCAAAGCCAGAATGTTCCTTTCAGGTTCCACCAAGCGAGGACTTATGGAACATATAAGTTATCAGGAGCCTCAAAGGTCATTCCATCCAAAGCATGGATCCTCAACAAATGGACATCCAGCTTCCATTTGAATACCTCCAGTTATGGGCAGCTCACTACCCCCCAAGGCAGCCCATTGTATTTGGGATGGCTTGGTTGTTAATCTCCTCTTCCTTATAAAGAGCAGAAACAGATATCTGCAAGTTAGACTCATAGTGTCATCGATGTGCAGCTCAGAGGCCTTAGAAATCATCTAGTCCAAACCTTTCATTTTACAGATGAGGAGACTGGGGCCTAGGAAGGCTAAGTGACTTTTCCCAGATCATGTAAGAAGTAAGTGCAGAACCAGGGTTCAAACCTAGTCCACTGACGACAGGCTTTCCACGTGTTTTCTCTTACGTCCTTCCCTCAGCATCCTTAGTTCTGCCCCAGGACTTATCTTCTCCTTCCACAAGAAGGCACTTTGTAAAACCTTAAAGAGCTAGGTAATGTCAGTTATTGTTATAGGATCATAATATAGTCAAATGTGAGTTTTTATTATTGTTATTATCAATAACCATAACAATTGCTAGCATGTATATAGTACCTACTATGTGCCAGGCATAAGCATTTTACAAAAACTAACTCATTTGATCCTCTCAGGGAGCTAGGAACTATTATTATCCCCATTTTTATATGAGGAAACTGAGGCAGGCAGTGTAGCACTTATTTGTCCAGGGTCACATAGCTAGGTGTCTGAGGCTGAATTTGAACTCAGGTTTAGAGACTTCATGTCTAGAACAAGGGAAATGATAATCCTCTGATCGGACATATGTAGCCTATTATCCAGTTCTGGGGCTGCGTTGTAAGGAGGCTCAAAAAAATGAAATGCATCCAGAAAAGGGTAAGAAAGATAGTGAGGGGATGGAAGATGAGATGATATGAAAATGGGGTGAAGGGAGTGAGAATGTGTAGCAAGGAAAAGAGAAGACTGGAGGGGAAACATGATTGTTGGCTTCAAGTATCAAGGGCTATTTTGTGGGAAAAGAATAAAATCAGGGGCAGCTAGGTGGCACTGTGGATAAAGTGCTGGCCCTGGAGTCAGGAGGGCCTGAGTTCAAATCCAGTCTCAGACACTTGACACTCACTTGTTGTGTGATCCTGGACAAGCCACTCAACCCTGATTGCCTTGCAAAAATAAATAAATAAATAAAGGGTAAGACCTCTTCTCTTTGGCTCCCTAGGGCTGAGGAAATAGGTAAAAGTTGCAGAAAAAAACAAATTTAGATTTGATATCAAGAAAAACTTCCTACCCAACACCTCACAAAAGGGAACTGAAAGCAAGAATAGGGAAGAAGGGTTTGAAGGTACTTTTGGAGTCCAGAAAGTCAGGAAGAGGAAGGGAGGGGAAAGAAAGAAGGCCTTGGCCCCTTCACAAAATTGAGCTTCTAGGAAGCACCCACCAGTGGGAACAAAGGGGCAAGCCTTGAAGAGGGATATTCCAGGGTGAGCAGCTACAAGGATGGTAGCCTGCTCCAGGGTTATGATTAAATCCCAGATTAGAGAGAAATTCCAGGATGAGATAGCAGGAGGGATGATTTAGAACTGAAAATCAGAAACAGAGCTGGAAGGGCCCTTTGAGATCAACTAGTCAAGCCTACTCTTTTCATAGATAAGTTAAATGAGGTTCAGACAGTAAGTAAGAAATCAGAAAGCCAGGATGGTCATCCAAGTCCTAGAACCTGAAATCCAGGTTATGATAGCACTCTGATGCTCATCAAGCTTTGTCATCATTATTTGCAAATTAAGAGTAAGTTGGTGCTGAGAGATGGCCTATAGCACTCTAATGAGGAGAGGACATGTACTTTATGGGCTTGCTGACAGCTGTTTTGGCTGTTCAGAGATTGTATTTGTTTTATGCTTGGTTCTTAGCTGTTTTTTGATGAGGAACAGTTGCTAAATAACTGATTTCTAGAAAGGGGGATGTTACTGTATTAAATTACTGAGTAGTTTGTTATCACCACAATGATTACTTTTATCATTATACTTTAATACCTCAAAAACATCTGTGTGGGTCCTCTCTGTAAACATAAAGATTATGGCTCTTCTGTACTTTATTAGACTATTTACTTAATGAATTGTTGTGACTGAAAATCTTCATTCCCTAGTGATTAGGCCCTCCCCATTTTCCTAGACTGGTCCATAGCAGTAGACCTATATTCAAAGTCTTTCTAGCCCAGTAGACTATCATCCTCATTATTGTTGTCACCATTATTAATACTTTTGGCTCCAACATTTCCTAGATAGACCTTAGGAGAGAGTCAGTCCACATCACTGAGCCTCAGTTTCCTTGTCTGTAAAATGGACATAATAATCTTTGCACTACCAACCTCATGCAGAGAGGAGGCATGAAATTAGAGGGCACATGGGGATAAAATGGATAGAATGCTATACCTAGGGGCAGGAAACTACTGGTTAAATGGTCACAGTAGTGAACTCTTTCTGCTGGACCTTCTCTCTGTTGCTGTTGAGTCGTTTTAATGGTGTCAAACTGTCTGTGACCCCTTTTGGAGTTTTCTCAGAAAAGATACTGAAGTGGTTTTCCATTTCCTTCTTCAGTTCATTTTACAAATGAAGAACTGAGGCAGAGGGTTAAGTGACTTTCCCAGGGTCACACAGCTAGTACGTGTCTGAGGATGGATTTGAACTCAGGAAGATGAGTCATTCAGACTCCAGGCCCAGTGATCTGTGCACTATGGCACCACCTAGAAAGGAGGCAGATGCTCCTTCTCTCTATTACCAATGCCCATTCAATCCCTAGGCATACAGTAGCCCTAACCTTGAGAGCCTAAGCATCCATGGTACTTAGAAATGCTTCAAAGACTTACCGTGTTTCCCCAATAATAAGACACTGTCTTATTATTTTTTTTGGACAGAAAAACACCAGAGGGCTTATTTTCAGGGGAGGGCTTAGTTTAATGAACATTGACAGCAATTTTAATAAACAGGTAAATGTGAACCAAAAAATGTACCTTTATTCAATAAGCAAATCACTGGGGAAGAACAGGATGACGCACTCACTGCTGCAGCTCTGATTGGATGCAGCTCGGAGCGCGGCATGCGTTTCACGGGGGGGGGGGGGGGGGTGGCGCATACAGAGGGTACCGTAATGTAGCGTGTAGCGCAGGGGATCACCTTCACTACAGTAGCAATCTCAATAGGGCTTATTTTCGGGGGAGGGCTTATTTTAGAGGAATCTTACACAGTAAGGGGAGGGCTTATTTTCGGGATAGGTCTTATTATTGGGGAAACATGGTAGTATGTCACTGGATGAATCCCATTTGGCAGGCAGAGAAACTGAGATCTTATGTATTATTAACCTCAGTCCTAGGGTGTCGCATATCATTGTTGGTGTGAATGTCACTTTAGGCCAAAGAATTTGACTATTCATTGCATCTCTGATTGTGAGGGAAGTACCTAAGTCCTCTCACCCTCTCCTTCTGTTTTGTGTCTCCCAGTGGGGAAACCCATCAAGGTGGAGCAAAATATCAACCCATCCCAAGAGGAAGTGGACCGTCTACATCAGCATTACATGACAGAACTATGTAACCTCTTTGAAGCCCACAAGATCAAATACAATGTCCCCCCAGACCAGCACTTGGAGTTCCGATGAGTCCACCACCTCCCACACTCTTCCTCTGCCCTGTCCTTGGGTGACATCACAAGACAATGGAGCCCTGACAAGCAACTATGGTGCCTATAGCAAACAAAAGAAACAATTCACATCCATCTTCTTCATACTTAAAAGTTCATAGATTTAAAGGATATAGAGTCCAACCCCTTATTTTACAGATGAGGAAATGGAGGCCCAGAGATGTGAAGTGACTCTCCCAAGGTCACACAACTAGTGTCAGAAACAGGATTCAAACTTAGGTGTTCATGACTCCAAAGGCAACACTGTATGCACTGACCTACTTAGCTGCTCCATAATTAATGATATGAAGAAATATCAAAAGTAATTAAGAAAGCTTGAATTGAGGGATTATGGAAAGGTAGACACATGAATGCATTATTAGGGAAACTACAAATTAATACAATTATTTTGGAAAGCAATTTGAAATCATTCAAATAAAGGGCTAAAATGTTTATGCCCTTGGTCCTAGAAATTCTGCTGCTAGTCATATATCCTGAGGAGGGCATTAATAAAAAGAAAGGCACTAGATACACCAAAGTATTGATAGCAGCACCTTTTTGGTAGCAAATAACTAAAACCAAAATAGCTGACCATCTCCTGGGAAATGGCTAACATGCTGCGGTCAATGAATATAATGGAACATTACTGTGCTGTAAGAAACTATATGTATGATGAATAAAGAGAAGCGTGGACAGATCTACACAAACCGATGCACAGTGAAGTAAGTAGACCCAAGAAAGCAATACTCACAGTAACTGCAACAAGGCAAATGGAAGGAACAACCACAAACCAATCAAAACTGAAAGCTTCAGAATTACAAAGAATGAGCTCAACCCCAAAGAGCTATGAGAAGACCCCTTCCCCAACTCTTTTGCAGGAGAGGTTGGTGGTGGGGCATGGGTATGGAATATTGCATCTATTGTCAGAGGTTTTCAGAGTATTCATTTTTCTATTTTTTTTCTCATCTTCCTCATTTTCTTTTTTCTTTTTTAAAAAAATATGTTATATAGGATGACTCTCTGGGAGGCAGGAAGGGAGAGAAGGATTCAGGGGAAAATTCAGACAATGTGAAGACAAAATAATCAATAAAAATTTTGTTGTAAAAATCTTTGGTTGAATGGGAATGGGAACCAAGGATTTAATTACTAATTATAGGGTTGAGTCAGATGCCTAGGCCATGCTCACAGTTTCATCACTACAAAAGGGGAATTGTTTCATTAACTCCAAAGCTCTTGCATTGAATGATGAAAGGTGAGTTCTGTACTACAAGGCCTTCTCCCCACTACCATTGACTACTCTACCCCTAGGCATCTAGGGGCTGAAATAAAGTTGTTGTTATTAAATCATGTCCAACTCTTTGTGACCCTATGGACTATAGCACACAAGGCCCTTCTATCATCTACTGTCTCTTAAAGTCTGTCCATTTCTTCCATGATACTCTCTATCCATCTCATCTTCTGCCATCCCCTTTTCCTTTTGCCTTCAATCTTTCCCAACATTGAGGTCTTTTCCAGTGAGTCCTGTCTTCTCATTATGTGGCCAAAGTATTTAAGCTTCAGCTTCAGTATTTGACCTTCCATCGAATAGCCTGTGTTAATTTCTCTAAGTATTAACTGTTTTGATCTTGCTTTACAAGGGGCTCTCAAAAATTTCTCCACAATTCAAAAGCATTAATTCTGCAGCACTCAGCTTTCCTTATAGTCCAATTCTCATAGCCATACATTATTGCTGGAAAAGCCATAACTTTGACTATATGAACCTTTGTTGGCAAAGTAATGCCTCTGCTTTTTAGCATGCTGTCCAGATTTGCCATAGCTTTCTTTTCAAGGAACAAGCATTTTTTTAATTTCATGACTGTAGTCACTGCCTACAATGATTTTTGAGCCCAAAAATATAAAATCTGACACTGCTTCCATTTCTTATGGAACCAGTTGCCAAGATCTTAATTGTTTTTTTTTTTTTTATGTTACGCTTCAAGCCAGCTTTGACACTATAATCTTTCACCCTCCTCAAGAAGCTTCTTAATTCCTTTTCACATTCTGCCATCTGAGTGAATCATCTGCATTTCTGATATGTTAATATTACTTCTAGCAACGTTAATTCCAGCTATTGATTCATCTAGCCCAGCATTTCACATGATGTTCTCTGTGTATTTGTTCCTTCAAAATGTTGCTAACCCTGAGGCAAAGTCCCAGTTGCCTGGCCTAATTATCACTCAGAAAAGTAAAACATGGGTTCCAAGATGCTTTTATTTCAGTTCCTTTGAAAGGCAATATGGGGTATTGGAATTGGAATCAAGAAGACCTGTGTTCGAATTCTGTCTCAGACACTTAATATTGTGTGACTCTGGGCAAATCTCTTGACCTCTCTTGATCTCAGTTTCCTCATTGTGAAATGAAGGGGATGGTATCAGTAGCCTCTAAGATTCCTTCTAGCTCCAGCTCTATGTTCCTGCATTGCCACAGGCACTTTCCCCTTGAACTTGTGATCCTGGAATCTTCTCCCTGTCAGAGGTGGGGCAAAAGAGAAAAGAGTAGGAAGGGAAGCTGCAGGAAACATCCAGTGTTGGACGTCAGGCCTGGGATGGGACCTCCAAAGCTCATCCCCTGCCCAGTCACCATCCTTTATCTTCAAACTGCAGGATATGAACATCTCCAGTCCCATTGCTACACAAGAGTTCAAGAATTTGTCCTCCCCCTGAAAAGACCTTGAAATAAAATACAAAGTCCCATTGATTTATTAGCTGTATGACCATGGACCCTTCCCTTCTCTGGGACTCAGTTTCTTCATTTGTAAAATGAAAAGGTTAGACTAGATAGGATTCTTAACTTGGGGTCCACAGACCCTTCACGAGGGATCCACAGATCGATTTCAGTGTCCATGAAGTTGGACAAAAAAAAAATATCTATTTCAATGTAATCGGTTTTCTTTGTAATCCTATGTATTTTGTGTATTTAAAAGCATTATTTTGAGAAGGGGATCATCAGCTTTACCCAAATGCCAAAAGGGTCCGAGACATTTAAAGAGGGTTAAAAACCTCCTTTGTAAATTATCTCTTATACCCCATCCTACTCTAAAACTTACAATCCTACAAGTTCATCTAAGGTCCTTCTGTCTTCTCTCTGACTAGCACTGTGGACATGACATCAAGACACTCAAGTCCTTAATCCACCTGTTTTAGGGAAGGAGCTGGAGCTCCAACTTTATCCAGGAGGCAGAGAGGAGTCATTGGCAATTTAGGGGCAGGGATTATTTAGCACAAGCAGTGATATTTTACCAAGGTAACCTTGGAAGTGGGTACTGGGTTAGTCCAAGGAGGAGACTTGTTAGGGGGTTGTTTTGATGGCCAGGGTATCAGTTGATAAAGAAAATGAGGACCTGGACTAAAGTGGTAACTTGGAATTAAGAGAAAGGAATGGATGGAGGAGATAGTTTCAAAGAGGATCTGTGGTTAGCTATGTGTTGTTATTTTTGCTCAGTCATTCCAGTGGTATGTAACTCTTTGTGACCTCATTTGGGGTTTTCTTGGCAAAGATACTGAAATAGTTTGCCATGTCCTTCTCCAGATCATTTTTACAGAGGAGGAAACTGAGGCAAACAGGTTAAGTGACTTGAGCAGGGTCACACAGCTAGTTAAAAGTCTGAGGCCAGTTTTGAACTCAGATCTTCCTGACTCTAGGCCTGGCACTCTATCCACTGTATGGTCAAGCTGCCCTGGTTAGATATGTAGGATGAGAGAAAAATGCCTAGAATTTGAGCCTGGGTGACTGGAGAAATCAACAGAAATTGGGAAGTTAGGAGAAGTAACACATTTTTTTTTGGTGGGGAAGCTGGCAAGTTTCATGTTGGAAACGAGTTTGAGATGCCAGTGGAATACCCAGCTGGAGTTACTTAGCAGGGAGTTAGAAATATAGAAACTAACTCAGGAAAGAAAGAGGTCAGGGCTGGAGATATGGATTTAGGAGTTAGCAGCATAAAGTCAATTATTGAGACTATGGGAGTGAATGAAATTGATAAGGAAAAGGGAGTAGAAAGGGAAGAGGATTGGGCCCAAGGCTATGTCCTCCATCTCCAGTCTAATTTTACTTGCAAGACTGTCCTCCCCAATCATCTGATCCTACAGCACTCGATTTCTATGTGAGGACAAGGGTTGGGTCATTTTTCATCTTTGAATCCCCAGTGATATGTACCTTGTAGATACTTAAACATCTGCTTCATTCAAGGGTGAGATGGAGCCAGCTCAACCCAGTGCTGGAGAATCAGTTGTTAAATTTTCAGTATGAGCATTTACACCTTGGAAATCTAGAAACAAAATGTTTATAAAGCAGATTAAACTAATACTGTGTTGTGTGTACATTTTCCCCTGGGAGTTGATTGTTGAATATTTAGCAGCACACCCTTGGTTCATTGAACTGTATTGAACTATTTATCAGATATTGGAACTATCAGATGCTTTGCTGGAAGGAGGGAAGAGGAATAAGAATTTATTAAGCACCAACTATATGCCAGGTTGTGTGTGAAGTGCTAGACAGATATAATTTCATTTGATCCTCAGAACTCTGTGAGGTAAGTGCTATTATGACCTCCATTTTGAGGAAACTGAGGCAGACAGAAGGTAAGTGACTTGCCCAGAGTCATACAGTTAATAAGTTCCTGAAGCTAGATTTGAACTGGTCTTCCATTGTGCCACTGGCTGTCTCTTTGCTGGTTTGTTTCAATGTAACCCTTGTGTCAAAGGCTCCTTCACAACCCAAAAGGCCTAATAGACTTTAGGGACTTCTCACTTCTGACCACTGGCCTCCACTCAGATTTTATGATAATTTCAGTGTCTGACCCTCCCTAATGAGATCCTAATGACCCATCCCCATGAGATCATAAAGGGATGTGGATCAAAACATGAAATTTTACTTAAAAGTTAGTTGAAACAGGTAAAATTTGCATTGGGCCCACAGAAATTAGTGACACCTCCCACCAATCCACCCTAGGGAATCATGTAACCACTAAGTTTATCAGACCTGGATATTTTTCCTCCTTTGTACTGCTTGAATTCTCCTGGGCCAATACATTAATTTATTAATACTGGCTCATTATGTGCTAAATATGTAAAAAGTTTCCACCTATGGTTATTGTTGGGTTGCCCCAGCCTCAGGCTGTGGGTCTCTAAGAGTGTCTGAGCATAAGATCTAATGGCATCTGTCATGCTACATATCCTGAGACCCTGGGTGTGGTTGAAGAGGGGCAGGATGACTACACAAGCAGAAATTAATCAACATTGCCATGTGCATCATTGGCCCATTCAATAGCATATTCATCTTGTCCTTGGCAGGGCCCAGTATCTGAGTGAAAACCTATCATAATGCTTGTTCAGAGCTGACCCAATGAATGCCTAGCAGGTATGGTCAGGTGTTAATATCTTGTCCCCCTGCTGGTCTACTTCTACTGTGCTTGGATGCTCTCCACAGTTCAGCTCCCCTCCAGCAGAGGGCTAGATAAGATGAAAACACATACCGTAGTTATGACATGATATGACATGAAGGAACTCAGGCTATGAAGACTGGAATGCATGAATGAATGGAAAAATCATTTATTAAGTATTTATTCTGGACCAGGAACTATGCTAAGTGATGGGGACATAAAGAGATAATGCCCATCTTCAAGTAGCTTACAATCTAAATGGTAAGACAACATATATAGTGATGTCATATCTGTGTATCTCCTCACTAATCTGGACTAGACAGTTCAACTGTCCTCCTTTAGATGGTGTAATGGGAATGTAAATTTTAAGATCTTCCCTGCCCCAGGCTAAAGTGCACCTGGAGCCTGGGGTGGGAGGCTTGTTTTTCAGTAGATACTTTTTGATTGGCCAGTGAGTCCAGAAGGTTGTTACATTCTCTGAGCCAGGAGAAGGCTATATAAACCCTGATTTGAGGCTTTGTTTGGGGACTCACTTTGAGAAGTGTTCTGTGATTTGATCAGATGAGACTCTGGGAAGCCATTGTTGAGAGCCCCCTGGCTTTGAAAAACCCAGACATTGATGGTATCTGTGATTTGAGGCTCACTTTGAGAAGTGTTCTGTGATTTGGTCAGATGAAACCCTGGGAAGCCACTGTTGAGAACCCCCTGGCTTTGAAAAACCCAGATGTTGATTTGGTATGGATATAATGGTTGGACAGTTTGGAAACTGTCTACTTGATCTGTTTCTCTGTCTTGATAATTCTGTCTGTATACTCTGAAGTTCAGGGTGCTGACCTTTTTCCCCTGAACTAGGTAAACGATACATATTTGACTGATTAAAGTAAGCTTGTTAACCCATTTTGAGTGGCTTTCCTTTAACAAAGCAGATCTAAGAACGTGTGTTGGTAGCCACCCTGGGGACACTTGGGGTGCTTGCTGCCACAGATGGTGTTCATTTCCCCCCTGACACCCACCCCTCTCCACCTCTGCCCCCTTTCACAGGAGACTCACTATCCGACCTAACCTTTATGGGACTAATTAGAAACCTGAAAATGGCAATCATGTCCCCTCTAAGTTTTTATCTTCACAGTTTATCTATCCATTCAAACACTTCAGCTTCTTCCTACCTCCACTGACCTGTTCCTTCCACTTGAATCAGCTACACTAGACCTGAAAACTGGTCCTCCAAACCTGGGTGTTCCTGAATTCAAGTTTACTCATCTTTGGAGCTCTTGACTTAGAGCCCAAGCTAACTGATTGGTGACTGAGTCTGTGCAAATTGCCTGCTTATCCTGCTAAAAACCTACTGTCTGACCATAAGCACCAGACCATGTTTCAGCCTCATATCCCATACAGCACTGTTGTACAATCCACATCCCACCACCTGCCTGCTCTTCCCTCCTACCCATCTCCCTCTCCATCACTCCAGAACAAAACTCTCTTCCTTGGTCATCCCTCCCTTCTATTCATTGTCTTTCCCTCTATATATAAAGTCCCTGAAGACAAAGATAGGTTTTTTTTTAATCTTTATATCCCAGCACTTAGCACAGAGCCTGGAATAGAGTAAGTGCTTAATAAATGCTCATTCATTCATTCATTCATTCATTCATTCATTCATTCATTCTTTCCTCCACATCCCAAGTTCTTTCTTGTCATGTATGTTATCTATGTTTCTTTCTTGTTCTTCTACTTATATTATAAGCTCCCTAAAGGCAGTAGCCTTATAAAAATCTGTTTTTTTTTTTTTCCTTGGGGCTTCATATACAGTAGATGCTTAATAATTGTTTGTTATTTTGTTCTAACCAATCCTCCTGTGGTCTGATCTCTAGTCTGTTCACCATCCTAGTTCACCTCCTCTGTACATGCTTGTTGGGTCCTTCCTAAAATAGGACCCAACAACTGAGCATGTTTATTCTTCTACACATGCACCATTGAGTTGACCTGAATTTTTCACTATTGGCTGACACGCTTCTAAAACTGTCATACCTCCATGGCCTCAATGTTTCCTGTGGTATAAATGTCTTGCCCAGGAACTCCTTTCCTAAAGACATTTCCTCACTGGAAGTTTCCTCCACCAATGAAATCACAACTCTTGTCTAAAAAAAAAAGTTTAAAGTTCCCCCCAATTCTGACACTATATTCTAAGGCAACAGATTCCCTGTCATTGGAGGTCTCCAGACAATAGGCTAGATGACCACTTGTGGGGGTGTTGATGAGGGAATGCCTGTACGAGTTGAAAGGAACCTCTCCCTCCTGAGATTCTGGCTCCCCTAACTCTGATTTTTTGTGTTCTAAGGGCCCTTCCATCTATAACACCCTATATATAAGGTCACTTCCAGACCTGACATTCTCTATTCTAACATCTCTTCTAGCTCTGACATTCTATACTAGAAAGTCTCTTTCGGTGCCGATATTTTATTTGCTTCTGCTCTGAGATGCTATGATCCTAAACTTGGCTACTGGAGAGCTACTGATTTTGCAGAGGTTTCCTCAGAGGTTACTGTAATTCCTATTTCAACTACACAATCTATAACATTATTTTCCTGGAGAAAATATCTTCCCAGTCCCAATTCAGAGATCCAGAAACACCAGCTCCCCCAGCACTGGTACAATTAGGGCAACCAGGGAGGAGAAGATACATGCCCCTGGGCACCATTGTTGTGTCTAACATACTGGCCAGCCTGGGACCTCTTTGTAGAAATTCCTAGGAGCTAGCAAGGCCAATCCCTGGCCTCTGGCCTTTACCTGCCCTTGTGGTTTGCCTTGGATTCATTGCTCTAGATAGGGCTTCTTAAACTTTTTCCTCTTGTGACCCTTTCAGGGCTTCTTAAACCATGGGTCACTGTCTAGGACTGTCTGCCAAGTCAAATCAATAAGCATTTATTAAACAGCTACTAAGTGGGAGGCACCATGCTTGCTGGAGATGTAAAGAAAGGCTGAAAATGTTCTCTGCCTCCAGAGTCTCACAGTCTTATGAGGGAGAAAACATGAAGACAACTACATACAAATAAGAGATCTACAGAAGAACTTAGAGTTAATTAGAGAGGAAAGGCACAGGCATTAGGGGGACTGGAGAGGCTTCTTGCAAAACGGGGGATATGAGCTGAGGCTCAAGGGAAGCAAATAGAAGAAGAGGAAGAAAAGAATTCCAGTTCTGGGGTTGGCCAGCGAAAATGCATTGAATCAGAAGATGGAATGTCTTGTTCAAGGAACAACAAGGAGGCCAGTGTCACTCCATCACAGAGTATGTGGAAGACAGTAAGGTCTAAGGTAACTGGAAAGGTAGGAAGGAGCCAAGGGCTTTCTGAAAGGCTGCAGAATGCGTAATGAAAGGCTTTCAAAAACACCAGCAACCCAGAGGATTTTGTATTTGATCATGGAGGTAATAGCAAGCCACTAGGGTTTCTTGAATAAGGGGTTACATGGTCAGATTTTCACTTTAGGGACATCACTTTGACAGCTGAGTGGAGGATGGACTGGAGAAAGAAGGAGACCAATCAGCAGGTTGTTTCAATGGTCTAGGTATAGGGCCCTGCACTAGGGTGGTAACAATGTCAGAGGAAGGAAGGGGGCAAATATGAGAGATGCTTCAAAGGTAGAAGTGTAGGGTTTGTCAACAGATTAGATATGAGGGAGTGGTAGAGAAAGTGAGGATTTGAGGATGACACCTTGGTTTTAATCCTGTGTAATTGAAAGAGTGAGAGTGCCCTTGACATTAATAGATGTATCAACAATGCAATATTCACAGTGCCTACGGCATATATAAATATGCTGACATGGTTATTAGTCACGAAATATACCAGGCTCTCTACATGGGGGACAAAGCCAGAACATTTATTCAAATACCAGAAAACTGAGTCCCAAAACCAGAAAGTCAAAGCCATCATAGTAGTTATGAAGTTGGTACACATAGTTAATGTAGTAAACACCCATATTCTCAAGCCTTCAAAACAGAACAGGCTACCTCAGGCAAAGATCCTCTTCTCCTCACTCATGGCAACTTCTCAGTATCCACACAGCTTGCTCCCAGCAGCTCCAGCCCCCTGCAGTTCCTGTCCCTGGCAATCCTCAGCAGGAGTACTTAGCAGAAATTCTGGCTGGCTCAAAAAAAAAAGGAGTTTGCAGCACCACTGCTGCTGCTACTGCTGCTGCCACCATGTTTCCAGTCACCACATGCACTCTAGCTTGGCTCCCACTTCCTCTTTCCCCACCCCTTCCTGCTATGTCAGCAAGTTCAAGGGGCATGGAAAACCTTCAAATCCCATAATCATTACATTTGGCCCCAAGATCTTTCATGTCCTTTACTTGGCAAAAACACATTAACAATACATTTCATTACTTAGGTTAATAGGAGTTTTAGGAATAACTGGTGTCAACAGAATTTTACAACAATATAACAAGGATAGCACACAATAAACACAGAAAACAATATTTTAGGGTGGGGCTTGAGTACAAGCTTCCCATCATTCCCCTCCCTTACCTGAACAAATGGGCTCCCAAAATCTTCGGGTAAGGGGTGAAAGTCTCTTCTTCCATGGCTACTTGATGGCTGAAATTGGACGTAGAGCTGTCTCTGTCCCAAGGGGTCCCATTTGAGAGGTCAGTTCTTTAGCCAGCATTTGGAATGTGCTTGATGCCAGGTCCAGGGGTGACACGTCACAGTTGTGGACAGGGAGTGACATCCAGCTTAAGCTATCAGGCATCTACAAGTGGAGGGTACCAAGCCTGTGGAAACAAATCTAGCAAACAAGATAAACAGACAAAAAGCCAAGAAGAAGCAAAGAGACAATAACCAGAAACAAGGTAGATATAGGATCAGCCATGCTACTGGAGTCCATGAGCCCACTATTGTAGCCTCACTTATGGTAGAATATATGAGTTAAGGGTACAATTTTGTAATGATCTTCTCCGCAATAAACAATAATTACAGTGTTATCCCTCCCATGTGCTATAATCTCCACAGCCTTTGTAACATCATCTGGCTTCCGTTTTACCCATATTTTAGCTCCCAATTTTATTCTCTCAATAGAACCAAATCCTTCAGTTCCTCTGATAGTTATTTTGGAAGGAGGGTCAGTTTTTACAAGTGGTATTGTTTTACAAGGAACAATAATCACTTCAACTATCCTATCATTTTTAAGAATCTGTATGGGCCCTTCACCTTGTAACTTAAGTGTGCCCCATGAGTGGAAGATTTTGCCCTATGAGTAGAAGACTTTGATTATTGTACTTTGAGACTATATTGTGATTTTACTTAGTAATTGATTGTTGAATAAGTGACAGATTGAGTTAACTTAGGTGCCCCATGAGTGGAAGACTTTGACTATTGTACTTTGAGATGATTGTTCTTTGTTCTAAATATTGTGACCACTTTGGTGAAAACTTATGTGGCCATTTTAATGATAAGCTGTTGTGAATACTATATTGTGATTTTCTGTGCTAAGTTATAATATTATGAATGCTGTAACCTTGATTTTCTGTGGATGTTTTGCTTTGATTTGTTATGGAATAGAGTGTTCACTATACTGTGTAATCAGAACCTTAAAGGCTGTTCACAGTAGCAGTCCTCTGGAAAGCCGCTTGTGCATGGCATTATAATAGGCAAGTTAGGAAGAAGGGAGGACTTTAGAGGAAAGGGAATGAGTTCATTTTGGGACACATTGAGCTTAAAATATCTATAATACACCCAGTTTGAGATGTCCAATGGAAAACTGGAGATGTGAGACTAGAGGTCAGGAGAGACTAGGGCTAGATGAACAGATCTGAAAGCCACCTGGAGATAAAAATTGAATCCATGGGAGGTGAAGAGATCACCAAGTGAAGCAGTGTAGAGGGAGAAGAGAAGAGGGCCCAGGACAGAGCCCTGGGGGACACTCATGGTTAGTGGGTATGACCTGAATAAAATATAACAAAGGAGATCAAGAAGGAGTGATCAGAGGAGTAGGAAGAGAATCAGGAAAGAACAGGGTAATAAAAACACAGAGTGACAAAAGTGTTAAGGAGAAGGTAATCCACCGTATGAAAGGCTGTCAAGAAGGATTTGTATTACTGTGACTAATATGGAAATTTACATAATTGCACACATATAGCCTATGTCAAATTGCTTAATATTTTGGGAAGAGGGGAGGGGAGGTAGGGAGGGAGAAAAATTTAGAACTGAAAATCTTGTAAAAATGAATGCTAAAAATTGTTTTTACATAAAATTGGGAAAAATAAAATATTATTTTTTAAAATAAAATCCTGTTTGAGATCTTATAAAAGAAGGATTTCTGTTAAGAAGAAATCATTAGATTTAGCAATTAAGAGATTATTGGTAACTTTAAAGTAAAGATGTGATAGAACATTTCAGTCTAAGCATTTAGAAATAAATAAAGCAGAGTTTGATTTATGGTTGTGTTGATTGTCTAGATTTAAGAAAGTGATAGAGAAAATGTTAATGGTTCAGATTAAACTTAAAAATGTGTCATGCTTACTTTTCTTCTTTGGAGATCCAGATGTTAAACATTGTTAAACAATCTCATTGTTGCTTTGGAAAGAGAAATTTCAATTGAATGCTAAGGTCAGGAGCTAGACTGTAGAATTAAGAGAGTGAGAAGAAAGGAACTGGAGGCATGGATTTTAGATAGCCTTCTCAAAAAGTTTAGCCAGGAAAGAAATGAGAAATATAAGACAATTGGGTTGGGGAGAGGGAGGAGAAAGGTAGATGGATCAAGTGAGGGTTTTTCTTTTTGGTTTTCTTTGTTTTTTAGTTTGTATGACATATGGGTGTGTTTGTAGGCAGCAGGGAAATAGCCAGTACACAGGAAGAGATTCAAGATTAATAAGAGAGGAGGGATGATGAAGAAAGCAATCTGCTGCAGAAAATGGGATGGAATGAGATCACTTGTGCATATATAGAAAGTGGTTTGCATGGCAAACCTTTTCATGTGAGACTGTGAAGGAGGAGATAATGTCAGGTGTCATCTGAGTGACATGAGGTGAGGAGAGAAGAGGGAGCTCTTGGAAAATGACCTCAATTCAGTGAAATATGAGGCAAGGTTCTCAGTTCAGAAGGTGGGGGAGGGGGAGCCATTGTAGGTTTGTAGAGGGATAAAAAGATTTGTAAAAGTTGCTGTGGTGGGGGCAGCTAGGTGACACAGTAAGTAAGAGTGCCAGCGCCGGACTCGAGAGGACCTGGGATCGGTTCCAGCCTCAGATACTTAACACCCACACAAAATAACTGGCCATGTAACCTTGGACAAGTTACTTAACCCCAATTGCTTTAAAAAAAAAAAAGAAGTTAAGTTGCTGTGGTGAGTGGCATAGTGAATCAATTGCAAAGGTGTAAAAGGATTACCTTGCCACATTGAGATCCCTGGTGAGATTACATTACATAACTGTACAGTAGGTAGTTAGCATTCCTGTTTTTTTCTCAATGGGGAAACAAAGCATCACAGTGCTTTAATAACTTCCCTACTTTAGATTACTGAAAAATATTTTTTCACCTCTCATCTAGATTAGGGATAACCTATTTTACCTTTTTTAATTTAAGCTTTAATCTAGATTAGTGAGGGATGGGGAGGAGCAAAGGACTTTCCAGTGTGCTATCTCTCCCTCCCTCTCTCTCTGTCTCTCTCTCTCTCTGTCTCTGTCTCTCTGTTTCTCTGTCTCTCTCTCTCAGTGACTCTTCCTTTGCCATGTATCTGCCTTAACTGCTATTGCCACCAAAATGTTCTGGTCACCTCTGCCCTACTTCATGAGTGCCCCAGAATGGGACAATGGCATCTACCTTTCACTATCTCACAAGGCCCTGAACCAAAGGAAAGAAGGCATAAATGGAATGCTGCTCCATCTTGGGCATAGGATTGGATACCCTCACTGCCCTTTCACATTTACAGGGCTTTCATAAGACATAAGATCCCTGCACACATGACTTTCTAAAAACGGCTGATTTTCCTTTAGAATTTTAGACTGCAATAACCTACCTATCCTTTCTCTCAACTCTTTGAAATCTGCTTTACTCTCCTTTTCACTCCTTCTAAGATTCCTAGAATTTCTATTTCAGCAGCATCCATATTCATAAGGGATGGACAAATAATCTCAAATAAAATTCACTCTTTACTAGAAACAAACTTGTAAGTTTCCCCATTTCAACTAGGAGTGGTCCTAGTTTCTCAAACTTCATTACTTCAGCATTTTGCAACTCATTTTTATCACAGAGGTTAATAGGCAATACAGATTGGAGGTTTACTGTAGTCAGCATTTTTCTGGGGTTTGAAGTGAATGATTATATATTTGGCAGGTAGGTGGAGCAATGGATAGAGCACTGCGCTTGCAGTCAAGAAGATTCATTTTCCTGAGTTCAAATCTGACCTCAGATATTTATTATCTGTCTGACCCTGGGTAAGTCACTTAACGCTGTTTGTCTCAGTTTCCTCATCTGTAAAATGAGCTGAAAAAGGAAGTAGCAAATCACTCCAATATCTTTGTCAAGAAAACCCTAAATGGGCCCACAAAGAGTTGGACATGACTGAACAATTGTGTATTCACTCTGTGTGTGTGTGTGTGTGTGAAACTCCAGCATGTGATTATTCTTAATTTGCAAATTTAGGATAAACTGGCTGTCTTTATATGTGCTTATTGTTAACTGTTATTGCAGCATGAGAAACATAATAGTAATATTCTAGCCCTGGGTGAGTGAATAGTGTCAATTTTGTTATTGCAATTATAAATCTAGTCATTAAAAGATTAATACTAAAACATCTGACTTACTAAAATGGAATGCAAATGTGATCTTGCTATTTTTAATCTGAATTTTTTATCAACTCCATATCCCAAGCAACTAAGTAAATGAGTTCTTAGACTTGCCATCTGCTTACTGATAATTATATATTCATGTATAAGATTAGATCCTTGAAGTATCTCATTTTCTCAGGATGATATGAAGATAAAATGTATCCTCAAAAGAGAAGTTTCAGGTGAATTATGGGTTCCTAATTTGATGTTCTTCTTATAGATCGGATTATATATATAGATAGGATTAGATCCCTAAATTCTGAATGAGTATTTACCACATGAACTAACTACTGGAACAACAATCTGATCAAATTTTGACAAGTTTTACTAAATTATACTAAGTCTAATCACTAGCAGGCTTTAGCAGCATTACTAAGAGAATCTCCACAAGTAACCTGGAACCTAGGATCAAGGTTATTTCCTAGGATCAAGGAAATAACTCTACAATCCTGCTCTGATCCATGCACAGATGTTTGAAAGATGCATAGGAAATGCTTGCTAGACTCCTGAAGATCCTGGATGCTGCCAAAGGACTTGATAAGCATAAAGCTACAGATAGATTGGATTTCTTTATTCACACTGTTGTAATTCTGTTTGTTTTAGGAGTTCTCTGTGAGATATGCACCTGTTACCTATTCTGTATGGCTTATCACTTCTGCTTGGACTGATACCGATTTGGGAACTGAGACCAGTCTACTACAGGTTCCCCAGTCATGCTTTGCCTATAGTGTTTATGCACAAGTCCATCCTGTGGCCTCTAGCTGCCTTTCTTGTAAACAACTATTTACCTCTGATCCAACATGTTAACTGTGCCTTTAACTGGACCAACTACAGTTATCCCTTTCACATCATGACTTTCCCCATCATAGTTTCAATATATCACCATTCAGCATAAGAAATTATATGCAAATTTGGGGGATTTTTGTAGAAGCCACAGACAGCATGCAAAGGCCAGCAGACAACATAAAAAAGTTAAGAAACTCTGAAATGCATAAAGTATATGTATAGTATTGTATAATATCAACATATTTTATCTTTTAATACAATAATAATTCAGACTTCTTCTCTGGTATGAAGAGAGAGCTAAAAAAATCTATGCAAATTTTCTAGATCATGGGGGGGGGCGGGTATGTCCCTAATCTCATCACATGGAAGGGATAACTCTATTGGATATGTACACATGCCCTTTTGTGCTTGGGAGAAGGGATGTTCCTGGTAGGCATGTGAGCAGATATACAGGACTTGCGTGATTATTCTTTTGCAATCAATAAGGCAAACTTAAATGCAGCATCAAATTGTACTGCCATAGGCTAGAAAATTAACCTCCTACTCATTCACTTTTAATTGGGGAAAGATTACTAACCTTTCACAATTCTTGCCCCTCTTGACTTTGTCTTATATTGTCAGGCCACAGGTATTTCATTTTGAGCAAATGGCACACAAATTCAGGAAACAGGATGGCAAATGGGATGCAATTATACTTTATCCCTGAAATAAAATGTGACTATTTGGGAGGGATGGCCTTCTGAGAATTAGTTTTAGACCAGGGACCCTGGCACACAGTAGGAGATTTTTTTTTTTAGAATATTCCTACAGGGATTTCTTCCTATGTAACAACAACAACAAAAGTATTTTACTGGTTCCCTGAAATTGGACAGGCAGGCGTGGGTTGGGGCAGATGCTTTTGACCTCCAAACCACACCTGCTCTGTCTCCTAGCACACACTTTCAAAGCAAGGGTGCAGTCATCCAAGTTTCTGCTACATTTGCTCCTTTTGTGAGTGAAACTGTAATGCACATTTTCCATTCTATTGTCCATGTATGGGACCAGACGCAGTCTGGTGCTCTTGAATAAGATGAACAAATTTTTGCATGTATTTGTTAATGAAATCCTAGGTACTATGAAGGACCTTAATACTGAGGTCTACACACTGAGACCTGTGGCCTTATAAGTAAGCTCTGTATTTCCTCCTGGCAAAAAGGGGAGGGGTATGCACTTCTTATAGGTCAGGGTATGCACAGTCTTATAGGTCACTTCTTATTGCACCAAGATCCCTGAAAATTTCAGTTACCTTCATAACCATTTGATTTGGAAAGCTTGGAACAGGTTCCAGAAGGATGGGAAGGAAGCCTGATTCTCATGCAAACGGCTAACCTCTTGTCTCCCAAATTCCTCATGGCTGAAAAAATGTTTGTAGGTTTTCTCTTGTGTGTCCTCCTGGGGATCGTATGTTACTTGTGTTTACAGTGCCTCCCTTGGTACAAAGAACTGATTCCAAAGGGACTCCCAAATTATAAGCAGCAGTGATTAAGATGATACAATTGAGGATAGACGGACAATAGACGTCTGATTGTGGTGCTGCATCATGAGTGTGGTTGGCACCAAAGGGGAGATTGTGCAAAATGACTCACCAGGATCAGTCTGAGTGACTTCATGTTTAATTTTGACTCTGAGTAAGTGCACCACCAGCCTGCTGGGGATGGTGGTCTGGAAATACCTTTGTGCATGCACACTTAGACATGAGAGAATTTGATGAGATGGCACGTAATCTATCATATGTGCAATGATCAACACATTCTTGCCCTTATGTGGAAATCGTTTACTCCAGTCTATAAAAGCAGCATCCAATAGAGTACCCCCAACAGGATGTACTCAACCATTTGCTCCCTTGGTGTGCTAATGAATACTTTTATGTTTCTTTCACTGAGTTTGCCTGATTGACCGGGGAGAGGCCAGAACCTAGATTTCTTTTAAGGTTATATTCCCATCTTCCTTTTTCTAGAGAATGTATCCAGTTCCTTCAATAGCAGTTCATGTAGCATGGTCTCCAGTCCTTTTAGCATCCTGGATGGTCTTTGCCAGACACACTCTGAATTGTTCATGACCCTCCTGAAATGCATCTAGGGCTGAAGTCAGTGGTCCAAATGTGGTCTGCTCAGGAGAAGGCCTAACTTATTTTTTCACACTAGATCAGCCAGATTACCATAGAGATATAAGGCTCTGGACTAATGATCCCATGATTTGATATCAACTCAACAAACATTTATTAAATGGTTACTAATGTTAGTGCTGTCAGTCCAGAAGTAATTACAAAGTTAACCCTATTCTCAGTAATAATCATAATAGTTTCCATTTCTATAACACCATACTTGTATTCCCTATCTCATGGGGTTATGTGAATAAGTACATTTTAACCCTCCAAATACTACAGAGACATACTATTATCATTATCATTATATATCCACACACTCTATACTCCAAATAAATTAAGTTAGTTTCCATTCCTCATGCAGGCTGTACCACACTTCTTCTGCCCTATGCCTGGGAATACCTTCTCTTTGCCTACTGAATTCCTTATTATTGTTGTTCTGTCATTTTTCAGTTATGTCTGACTCTTTGTGACTCCATTTGGGGTTTTCTTGGCAAAGATACTGGAGTGGTTTGCCATTTCCTTTTCCAGCTCATTGTACAGATGGGGAAACCGAGGCAAACAGGGTGAAGTAAGTTGCCCAGGGTCACACAGCTAGTGTCTGTTCAACTGAATTCCTACTTACCCCTAAACTGACTTGACTCAACAGTCACCTCCTCCAAGATGCCTTCTCTGAGCTACCTGGTTGGAAATGATCTGTCTCCTGGTACTTCACGTTACACTTAGTTTTGTAATTCTCATCTTATATTTTATTTATAATTACTTGTGCACATATCATATTTCCCTACTAGTCTGTGAGGGCAGAAGTGTGTCTTATTTAAACTCTGTACTTTCCCAGAACTGAACAATGGACGATCAACAGATATTTGTTGAATTAATCAAAAGTCTAACTCACTAAGCCAGTTAGTCAGCCAATAAGCATTTGTTAAGTGCCTACTATGTGCTAGGCACTGTACTAAATTCTGGAGTTAAAAAGAAAGGCAAAAGACAGTCCCTGCCCTCAAGAAGCTCACAGTCTAATGGGGGAAAACAAACACATATACACAAACAAAATGTAGACAAGATAAATTAGACATAATCAACAGAGGGAAGGTTCTAGAATTAGGGGGGATGAGGAAAGTTTTCCTGTAGAAAATGAGATTTTTAACTGGAGCTTGAAGGAAGTCAGAATGTGGAGATGAAGAGGGAGAGAATTGCAGGTGTGAGGGAAAGTCAGTGAAAATGCCCACACATGGGAAATAAAGTGTCTTGTTTGAGGAACATCAAGGAACTGAAATACAACTTTTTCCTTGATGAGTTCCTTGCTCCACCCCCCCACCCCACCCCCACCCCACCCCCACCCCCGGCCTTTTTATTGACATGTTTTCTCTTGTTTTCACATCACAAACATTTTAATCTTTTTTGAATTTATTATTTTTCCCAATTACATGTAAAAACAATTTTTAACGTTCTTTTAAAAAATTTTGAATTCCAAATTCTCTCCCTCTTCCCCCTTCCCTGAATATAGGTAAACAATTTGATATAGGCTATATATATATTGCAAGCATGCAAAACATATTTACATATTAGTCATGTAAAACATTTATGGATTATTCCTACTGTTGGAGAGGTCTCTTGTAACAAAGTAAAATTTATGTAAAACTTATAACACAGTAACCTCATCTGAAAGTCCGTGAAACAGTTCATATCTGTTTTGTTTTCTTTTCTTTTCTCTTCCATGTCCCAATCTATTATAAGAAAAAAGTGGTCATATCATTAGTAACTGTTTGAACTAGGATCAAATTTAACAGACTAGCTGTGGCATATTGGATAGACCTGAGTTCAAAATCCTTAGCCTTAGACACTGAGATATGTGATATTGAATCTGCCTTACTCTCCTCATCTCTAAAATGGTGATAACAACATCACCTACATCACAATGTGGTTGTGAAAATCAAACAAGAAAACTTGTAAAATACTTTGCAAACCTTAAAGCACTATATAAATTTTGCAATGATTAATTATTCGGTTTCATTTTATGCATCAGACACTATGCTGGCTGTTGGGAATTGAAAGAGAAGAACTAAATAATTGCAGACCTCAAAGACTACATACTCTTAGTGAGGTGGGGGAGGAGGAAATGCGAAGATATATACAGATATATGTATATTATATATATATATATATATATAGAGAGAGAGAGAGAGAGAGAGAGAGAGAGAGAGAGAGAGAGAGCACTAAAAAGAGGCTAGTTTGGGGATACAAAGCTGAAACGAGATTCAGGCAAGGTCTTTGGGGAAATTACAATCTAGAATCAAACTACTACTGATGACTCAGAAAAAACAGGAAGTAAAGTAATCTGACTGGGGCCAGGGTGAGCTTGGCCTTGTGGCGAAAACAGAAGAGGTTAAACAGATGAGGTGGGTACTGATAGCCTGGCAGAATAGGAAGAGGTGGAAGACAAAAGATGAAGAACAGTTGGAAGAGCGGGGATGCAGGCGAGCTAAAAGGTTGAGAGGTGGTAACTAGAGGGAGGAAGAGATCCAGGTTATAAAAGTTATTGCCAAGGTTAATTCCTGCGCGTCTCTGACCATCATCCATTTTCATTCTTCAAGATCCTCACTCCAGCCTCCATCCCTATCACTCCCTCAGAATCTTCAGTTCTTCCTTCCCGTGTGATTTCTTCGATTCAAATTCAATAAACATTTATTAGGCGCATGTGACATACCAGTCCCCGTGCTAGAGACACAAAGACAAAGCTGTCCCCGTCTTCCAGGAATTTGGGTCCTATAGAGGATTGCGACATTAACAATCTTAAAATTATTTAAGGAGTGAGTCAGAATGCCTCAAATTGCTCAAAATGGGGATACCAGAAAGCTTCTCTCAGCAAGCTTCTAAGGATTGTAAAATGCGGAAAGGAGGATTTCAGGATGCATTTCAGGAATGTGAGTCTGGCAGTGCAAATACCCCCAAGGGAATAGCCGAAATATGGAATTTAGGGAAAAGCTGGGAAGTCAACCGGGCGGCAAATTAAAGTATACAGAGCATCCAAAATCAAACCCTCAATTTGGCTTTTAAATCCCTTCGTAATCTGCCCCAACCCCGGGGAAGAATTTTCAGCTCCGCCCATTTTTGCTTCGAATCACCAAGTCTTCCTTCCCAGATCCTCATATTGCTGTAAGGGTGCTAGCCCTCGTCCTAAGCCCCGCCTCCAAGGTTGACCACGTGCTGTAGCTCCACCGGGCTTCCTCCCCTCCTCTCACCCCAACACCCAGATGGTAAAGCTGGTTTACACCTTCTTTGTTCCTGGCGGCTGTTTGGGTCCCACCTCTTCCTGGAGAGGCTCGGTCCTGCCAGCTGCCAAAGAGGAGACGCCCCTTCTCCCCCCCCCCTCCCCGCTCGCCCCATTTTAGCTCCCTCTCTCTCTCCCCCCGATGCAAGCTCCGGCACCCCGACTCCTCCTCCCTCTCTATTCATTCTTCCCCAAGCTAGCGACCCAATCTCTCCTCTCTTCTTAGAAGCCCCCGCCCTTGGGTTTCTGTCCTCTCCAACGCCGGGAATGGCTCTTTGCAAACCAACCTTAGTGACCACCGCCCGGGCCCATTTTCACAGGCTCCTCTCCACTAACTTGTTCGTTACGAAAGAGGGCTTTGCTTTTTTTTTTTTTTTTTTTTCGTGGGGGACAAGATAAAGTTAAGGTGGGAGTTGGGAGGTGGGGTAGTAACAGTGATACCAAAAAGAAATGCCTTTTCAATGAAATATTTTAAAACACCCAATAGAAATAGAAGAAAGTTCAGAAAGGGAATACAAGAAGTGTTGGAACAACATTGTGAAATGTAATATATGCTTTTTAAAAAGACAAATTGTCGGGGCGGCTAGGTGGCGCAGTGAATAGAACACCGGCCCTGGAGTCAGGACGTGAGTTCAAATGCGACCTCAGACACTTACTAGCCGTGTGACCTTGGGCAAGTCCCTTAACCAATTGCCCTCCAAAAAAAATAAAAAACAAAAAAAAAAGACAAATTGCTAATAATAGAAATTCATGGTGCCATATACAGTCTTTTTCTTTTTGTGTATAGGAAATATTTGCACTGATGTTTGTCAATTTCATAATTAAAAAAAGGAAATTAGAAAAAATCTAGCTTCTGGCATGTAATTACTATATAACTCTGGGCAAGTCATTTAACCTTTCTGTGTGGCTCAGTTTGCTGATTCATAAAATGAAGTTGGACTCAGTGGCTTGTTAGGTCCAAATCTATGACCCTATTGCTACCTACTGGACCTCACCACGTGGATATTCTGTTGGCAGTCAAATCCAACATGTCCAGAAATGAAACTGGCATCCTCTCCCCTAAACCTGCTCTATACTTCTGTATCTGTTGGTGGCTCAGTATCCTCCCAGTCTGCTTCCTCCCTACTGCCTCTAGGATAAATTACAACCTGCTTATCCTGGTATTCTAGACCCAACAGTATGGATCCAGGTACTTTTTTGCAGACCTCTATCACACTCTTCCTACTCAAATACCCATGGTGCACCCAAACCAGACTGCTTCCTCAGTTGTGACGTTGGCATCCAATTAACATCCATGACATAACAGTGATTCAACAAATAGTTATTGAACAAGATAAGACGCCATGAGGCTACAATACCTGAACAAAAATGTATGTCAGTGACTTCACAATGAATTGTCACACATAGGGAGTATCACTTCTTAGGGCATCTGAAAACTGAAATAATGATCTCCTCTATAACATATCTTACAAATGACTATCTGGCCTCCACTTGAAGACCTAACAGAAGTAGAAAACCTATGGCCTTGAGGCCATATGACCCTCTAGGTACCAAACTTGGATTTAGTCAAAAGGCTGCACTTGAGGACCTAAAGGGCCACATGTGGCCTTGAGGTGGCAAGTTACACACACACACACACACACACACACACACACACACACACACACACACACAGAGGATTTACTGCTTAACAAGGCAGACCATTCTACTTTTGGAAGGAACCAAGAGTTAGGAAGTTTTTCTTCACTAAGGACCTTGAAACCTGCCCCTCTGCAAATTCTAGCCATTGCTCCTAATTCTGCCCTCTGAGAGTGAGTAGAATTATGTCTAATGACTCTTCCACATGACAGCCCTTAGAAGACTTGGGAATAGTGAACATGGTTCCTTTCTTTCTCTTAAACTTGTACGTATTGAAACACTATGTATCCTTCAAAGCCCAGTTTAGGTACCACTTCCTTCCAGAAATCTTCCCTGATTATTTCCAGACAGAAAGGATCCCACCTTCCTGCATCTCCTCCATAGCACTTAGTACTACCTTTACCCATTGGGATAGGTATAGCTTTTTGAGTCTCCTTAATTAAATGTTAATCCTTTCACAAGGTTAACACTTTTCTAACCAGATTTACAGGGATGAAACCTTCTCATTTTGAGGCTCTCTTTGACAAAGTATGATAGGACTAATTACAGTGTTTCTATTACCCTGACTTCTTTCACTCCCCCCAATGGGAATGCCCACATTTTTCCTTCTTTCCTAGTCCTTAGGGATTAATTTTACCTAAAAGGAGACAAAGAAGTCTCTGGGACCAGGTTGGGTGACTTCCACTATTGCAACTTCCTGGTCACGAAAAGGCATAAAAAGTCCCAGTCATGAACAGTCCATATCCCTTGAATTAGGTGGATTTCAGATGAATATGCTAGTTATCATGTCTTCCTCCATATCCTGCCCTGATAATCAAACACATGTTCATATGAAGATTTGGGAACAGCTAATCACTCACAAGCATTTGTGAAGAGATCTCTCAATTCTTTTTATCTCTTTCTTTAATTCTAGGAATTCTTGTTGGACATATGTCTAATCTGCATTTTTTTTAGTCACTGATTTCTGATTTTGTGTCTTGAACTTCCTTGTCACCACAGTAGCCTTTTATGGTCAGGTTCTTTTTATGTTTGCTTTTTCCCCCCTAGTCCACTAATTGACTTTATGTTGGATTTTATGTTGTGTTGAATAAGGCCCACCTCTGGGGGAAAGGCTCACCTCAGGTATGGCCTGAGCCTGTCTTTTAAATCCTTATGCTGTTTTCACAGCTTAATCTGGGGACTTATAAATTTTTGGTGTTCCCAAAGTAGTAGAATCCAGGGAAAGGTCTGGGTAATGGGCAATAGAGCTGCCAGGTGGTGATGAGATATGGGCTCTGGGAGCCCCCTGGAGCTCTCCTTGAGTAGCTGAGTTACAGGCTCTGGGAACCTCCTTTGGACTCTTGATTAAATCATCCCATTTGATGAGGCAAATCTAGACTTCCCACCCTTGAACTGGCCTAGCCCACCATTGTTTGTGGTCTCCAGGTGGCTTCCCACCCTTAATCACTCATTGACCTCATTAACTCCTCCTGAAGACCCTCCCCAAACTCCTCCTCTAGACCACCCCTAGATTCCTCCCACAACCTTCTGTATATAAGACCCCATCTCACACCATGTGGTGAGAGAGCACCATAGAAGGACCTAGCACAGACTTACTCTGTGTCTAATGCAAGTCAACTTTTAATAAATTTTACTTTTCTTTAGCTGAGAAGACTTGAGTCGAATTCATTTGGCAGGACCTGTCATGCTGGTATTTTGGGGTCTCCAGAGCAACCCTAACCTTCTTAGTGGGTAACCTCTTCAATGGTATCTGTTACTACACCAAGTTCTAGTACAGGGGTCCTCTGGAATCTCTTTCTGTTCAGCTGGTCAGTTCACTTACTTCGAGGGCTCTGGGCTGCTCCCTGACACTGCCAACACAAATTGCTACCTCTTTTGCCTGTTAAGACATCAGTGCTGCTTCTGCTGATGCACTATACTCCTGGTCAGCTCCCATACCAATGTCCACAGAGACCTCTTTCTTCCTAAACTCCCCTGATCTGGGAAAAAAAGGACTCATGGGTTGATGGCTCTGAGAATCCCCTGAACTCCCTTGAATCTTCCCAATGGATCTGGCATTCTCCTGAGGCCATAAACCTTCCATTATCACTATGATTGAATCTCTGTTACCCTTAACCTAGTCTAGCCCTCCATTGTCTGTTTCCCACCTTTGACCCCATCAAAATCCTGGAGTCTGACCTCAGTCCCATCAAGATCCTCAAGATCTTCCCTGGACCCCTCCTCTCATCACC
>NW_027187352.1:5302609-5313712 GCF_028583685.1 Petaurus breviceps papuanus
AATCTTTCTGTATATAAGATCCATCTTGCCTCTGTGAAGGCTTAAGGTTTAATCTGGCCTACTTGTCAATACAAGAGTCACAAATGCTTAGGCTCCTTAAGAGTCCACCCAATATGGGGAATCTTTAATAAACTTTGTTTCACTTTGGCTGAGAGAAGACTTGAGTCAAATTCATTAGGCAGGACCCAGCATGTCCGTATTTTGAGGTCTCAAGTACCCCTAAACCTAAACCTCAACAACTGTGACTTTTTCTTGGCTTTCCAGATCAGAATTCAGTTTGGCATTTTTTTAGGTTGTTGTGTGTAGATTGGAGTGTTTTGGGAGATCTGGGCAAAAAATGCTGACTCTCATGCCACCATTCCCAAAGGTATTTCTCGATGGAATATTTATGAAGAGGTTACCCACTAAGAGGGTTAGGGTTGCTCTGGAGACCCCAAAATACCAACACTCCAGGTCCTGCTGAATGAATTCTACTCAAGTCTTCTCAGCCAAAGAAAAGTAAAATTTATTAAAAGTTCGCTTGCATTAGACACAGAGTAAGTTTGTGCTAAGTCATTCTATGGTGCTCTCCCTATTCTATGGCTCTCTCACAAACATGAAGACAGGATGGGGTCTTATATACAGAAGGCTGTGGGAGGAATCTAGGGATGGTCTAGGGGAGGACTTTGGGGAGGGTCTTCAGGAGGAGTTAATGAGGTCAATGAGTGATTAAGGGTGGGAAGCCACCTGGAGACCACAAACAATGGTGGGCTAGGCCCATTCATGGGTGGGAAGTAGATGAACAATGGAGGGCTAGGCTAGTAACTAGGCTAGAGTTAGTAGTTAGTAGTTAGTAACTAGGCTAGAGTTCTGGGCCCACCCACAATGTTAGGCTTATTGCCTCATGCAAATGCAAATCAAATCAGACGATTTAATCAGAGTCCAAGGGAGGTTCCCAAAGCCTGTACCTCAAGGACTCCAGGAGAGCTTGAGGGGGCTCCCAGAGCCCATACCTCATCATCTACACTAAGGTCTCTGACCAAGAGATTCCAGTTCTCCTGAGATCCAGCAGACTTGGGGTAGAGATTTGGGAACTTTCACTGGTGATAAGAAAACTCTACTCTATCTCTTCTTCTGGGAGGAGTATGACTCCCTTTCCTGAGGTAGCAGGCCTTAGGCAGTGAATTAGGGAGCTCCTCTGGTTGCTAAAGTTCAAACAAAAACCTGAGATATGAGTCCCAGAAACTATGGTTCCTGAGGACATAGTCTGTGGAGCCAGAGGTGAACATTTCCATAGCCTACTACTGACCGCCTGATGGCTTGCTTGCTTTAAGATCCAAGTAAAATCCTATCTTTTATTGGAAACCTTTCCCAACCCCTATTAATTCCAGTGCCTTCCCTCTGTTAATTATTTCCTATTTATGCTGTATGTAGCTTGTTTTGTATGTATTTGTTTGCATGTTGTCTCTTGCTTTAGATTGTAAACTCCTTGAGGGCAGGCAATGTCTTTTGACTTTTTTTTTGGTATCCTCTTTTTGAATCAGCATAGTGTCTGGCTCATAGTAGGCTCTTAATAAATATTGATTGATTGATTCATAGCCCAGAGGAGTTCCTATTGCTAACTATATTTCCCTACATCCTGTTACTTCCAGGGCTCTCCTTTCACCCTATCCCTTCTGAAAAGTGTTCAGAGGAGTTCTCTGAGGACAAACTTTACAGAGTCAACTGAAATTATTAGAACCTGCAGGTGGGGGAAATGTTTTTTATCCCTTTTTAGGTGATGGAACTGGGAAATTATTCACACTTGTCCTATTGAATCAATTATTGATTTATGAAATGGAGGCAGGAATACCTAGTTCTTTGGATACTCTCCAGGAAAAACTGCAATGGCAGGGGGAAACAGGGCCGTTAGCACAATTTAATAACCACAGAGGATGTGCCCAGAAAGTACCAAGACAAGTGTGGAGGTTCAGAGTTGGGAGAGCTGGTTCAAGTTTTGAAAGAATTCAATCAGATCTTTTCTTTAGCCAAAGGGAGCTTTATTAATGCAGAAGCATGCGGGCCTGAGATTTAGCAAGGAGCTAAACAAAGGCATTGATATAGGACAAGGACCAGACTTATATAGACAGAAAGCTATACATCCTGTAGGATGATAATGTACTTTTAAGGTTTCCAACTTTTTAGGTTGGAGATTTAGGGACAAGATAAGTCTTGAAAGATAAGGACACGGCATGAGGATAATGAATGACACAAGATAAGGGACACTTAAGGGAATAAAAGGATATTATAAATAAATAAAGGGAATTTTTATGACACAGGATGGGAGGAGACAAGGAATTTTAGGATAAGGGGAAGTTTGGGGGTGTTTCAAGATAAGGAGAGACTTTAGGATGGCAGGGAATGAGCAACTTAGGTGCCTTAGGGCACCTCTGTATTTTAGGGTGCCTTTAGAGGATAAACCAGGGAAAGGGCAATTAAACTTTAGGGCATCTTTGTATCCACATCACAAGCAGTGAAAGGGGTACACAAAGAGGCAGACACAGCATGGGGCCAGGGGATGGTGAGAGAAGGCAGGCATTGTAGGGAAGAGGCTGGAGAGAGGGAAAGGCAGAGAGTATCTGTCACATAACCATGGATTGGAGTCAGGAGCACTAAGCAGCATGGACCCAATACAAGAGTGCTGGGCATGGGGAGGGGAGTGGGATGGGAGTTTGAGCCCTCATTTTTATAGGTTTTTTGGAGGAGGAACAGAGTAAACCTGATCTGTTCTACCTTAGGGTTAGTTCATCAACATGTCCAAATCATATCTGTTAGTAAAACTTTAAAGTTAGCTAGTCCATATCATCTCAAAATTATCAACATCATTTGGTCATTTGCAGGTCTTTGTTGCAGAGGTCTGGAATTTGGGATTTACATATCATAGGACCCGAGGGCTCTGACAGAAGCCCTGGATGGTTTCTGCTGATTTAGTACATACAAAATAGTGATGAATGTGAATTCAGGATGTAAATTTTGGTTAATGTATATTATGCTCCTTTGATTCGATGATTTGTATGAGACTTCCAGTATCCCCTTTGAATTCTTATTTCCTGCTTTTGCCCCTTTATACTTCCTAACCATACTGACTAGAAGGGAGTGGTGGTCAGGGGACGAGAACAAGGTACAATTTTAACACATCTATAAAGAGAAATCCTCACCCTTTCCCTTGTAGCTAGCTCCTGACGAAGATTTGCAAGGGAAGGGGGAAGGGGTGTGAAGTTCCTGAAGGAAATGGGTTTGAAAAATTGGACTTATGTAGCAGCTGCCAAGGTCTGCCATGTTCTATACCTATTCTATCTTAGGGCAATTAGGACATGACTTCTGGGCAGATCCCACCCAAATGGCTTCATACTTCAGCTATTCATCTGTCCCTCCACATACTTAGGTATGGACTGATCAATTGTTGAACTTTGAGCAAGAGGTGGGATATTTGTCACTTGGGCCAATATTGCTGCCATTAGGAATAAACACTCTGGAAACTGGGAGAATTCAGATAGCAATGACATTCTTTTCCAGAGGGAGTTTTGGATTGGTTTCAGAGACATAGAGTTGATAAAAAAAGCAATTGATGGTCGGTCCATGGGGGTTCTAATAAAAATGTGCAGAGAAATTCAGCACTAGGACACTAGTCCTCCAGTCCCATCTAAGCGTGAGGTATCCTCTAAAGCCCCTGCCCCATTTGGGTATTTAGGGAAGGCTGCAGGAGGCAGACCATGGAGGGAAGGAGTATTATGAGCTCTCATTTGTGGGGGTCCTTTCAGCAACCTCTAGGCATGTTATTGTGGGTAGGGCCAAATGAAAATTCTGAGAATTACCTAAACCCAGAAGGAAAATGGTTGTTGGCATTTTCAGTAGAGTACAGGGAGCTGAATGAAGTCATCTTGCTCATCTCTATGACTGATCATAACCTCATTAATGTTGTAGATCAAGTAACCCAGGCATAGTGTGAGTGGTACAGTGCTGAAACTAGTTAAGAGCAGTTTGCTTTCACCTAAAAAGAAGTCCTCCAGAGCCACATGCATGCTTCATCCTGCTACATTATGGTGGGTAGAGATCTGAAAGAGGCCTCCCTTCCTGAGGGCATTGATGTACACCCATACATTGATAGCATAATGTCAACAGGTTCAGAGGAGAGCAGAGGGGCAGAGGCCTTGGATCATATGGCCTACATGAGGACAAGGGGTGGAAAATCAACCCTAAGAAAATTCAAGGTCCATCCCACTCAGTCAAGTATTGGAGAATATAGTAGATGGAGAAAACTCCAGTCACAGTCTAGAATGAGTTACTGATACTTGCTTCTCTATAATCTAAGAAGAAATCCTAGAAATTGGATTTTTCATTCTCTACCTGGGTTATGGCCTTATGGCCACCTTTTACAGAATCTCCTGTAAGTCTGCATCTTTCTAATGAGGCACGGAACAGGACACAGTCTTGGAAGATATAGAAACAGTCTATCTGGCAGCCTCTGTCCTAGGGGATTTGTGATCCTGCAAAGCCCATAGTTTTGGAAATCTCCGTCCATAAAAGATGGAGTGGAAGCTGAGCAGAATCTTTGGCAGGCACCAAGAAGTGATCAGAATAAGCTGGGTTCCCAGTACATTAAGAATGGTTGGTTGATGGCTAACTAGCCTTGGCTTTTGAGAAGAAGGAACAAACACAGAGTAGAACACTAAAGAGACTGCTGGTTGGATTCATAAAATCTTAGTGCCTCGGGGAACTATATGGTTACAAGGCTTAATTCACTCCTCTCTGGAACTTTCACCCTGGGGCCTGTCTTAACTGATAGTTGCAACCTTACCAAGCCCAGCACATCCAGAGGGCTCCAGACCCTAGAACATGCTTCGCCTTTGCTTCTCCTCCAACTCTCCACCCAATCTCTAGTCCTCTTTGTGTATTGTCTTCCCAATTAGAATATAGACTCCCAAAAGGCTAGGACTATCTTACCTTTTGTGTAGCCACAGAACTTAGCACAGTGCCTAGCATGTAGTAAGTACTTACTAAATTATTTTCTCTTTCATTCATCCATAAATTCATTCAAGTTCTTTCAACTTTATAGACTCTCAGAGACTCAGGAAACCATATTATCTCAAAACAGGAAGGAACCATGAGGCCTCAGAAATCACAGTTGTCATAGGTCAGACTTAATTCATGTTGGTTCAAAAGTTCAATTTTAGAAGTGGAATGAAATGAGATACTTACAGAAGGAACATCTAGCAGTTAACAGGACATTTATTTGACCATAGCATGGAAAGGATATTCTATGAAGATACAATATTCATTCATTTCAGTTAAGCTTCCCTGACTCCACATTTACCAAGGTGGTTTGATGGTCAACTGTGTGCCAAGTCAGAAAAATTGCCATTTCACTTTTGCTTGATTTTATATTTTGACGATCTGGAAGCAACCTCATTGGACCCAGGCTTAGACTTCTACACCAATTAAGAATTGAAAAAGGCAGGGGCAGCTAAGTGGTGTAGTGAAAAGAGCACCAGCCCTGGAGTCAGGAGGACCTGAGTTCAAATCCGACCTCATACACTTAACACTTACTAGCTGTGTGACCTTGGGCAAGTCACTTAACCCCAACTGCCCTCCAAAAAGAATTAAGAAAGGCTTCATTACCTTTTAAGGAGACACTAGCTTAGTTCACAAAGGAGAGATGTTTTCTCCTGTAACACACCATCCCTTGGTGTCAAGGTTCTAAAGAGCAATGGTGTCAAACTCAAATAGAAAGGGCCCCACTAATCTGTATCATAAGGATCCCTGAGGCCATATATTGATTTAGTTTTAAAATTAATGTTATCTATATTTTAATTTTTTTTATTTATTGTGTTAAGTAATTCCCAGCTACATTTTTTAATCTGGTTTGGGCTGCTCTTGAGCATGTTGTTGACCACATATGGACTTGAACTTCAGGTCATATATTTGACATCTCTTCTGGAGGACTTTTTGCCACAAAACATCCTTATGACTATTACTGGACAATCCTGACCTCAAGGATGCAGGAAGCCTGGTGTAAGTAGCACTAGAGGAGAAGCTGAATACATAGACGACAAAAACAAAAACAGAAAGACACCAAAAAAGACAAAAACCAAGGTAATGGTTCCCTAAAGGAAAGACTAGATAGAAAGAAGATTGACAACCAGAAATTTCAGGATCAGTCTCTCTGTGTCATAAAGATGAAGTATTAAATTTTAATGATCTGTTCAATATAGTAGTCAATATAAATTCTTTTAAAAATAGATCTTTATTCATATTTTTAAATTTTTTATATATCTGAATTTCTCCCCATCCTACCTTTTCTCCTATTTTCTAGTCATGCCTTATAACAAAGAAAAAAAAAATGAAGAAGTGAAAAAGTCACTAGGAAAACCAATCAACGCATTGAAAATAATCTTATGTTTTGTCTATAATACTCCACAACAGTGCTAGACCTATGAACAGTCGTGGAATTTCTGGACCAAAGGGTATACCCAATTTAATTATCCACTATCACTTTGGGGCATAGTTCTAAATTCCTTTCCAGAATAATTGCATCAATTCGCAGCTTGGCCAACAAAGCAATTGGTTTTATTTGTGCAAAAACTTTCCAATTTATGTAATAAAAATTGTCCACTTTATCTCCTGTGATGTCCTTTCTCATCTTTATTTGTCAAGAATATTTCTCCTATACATAGTTGTGAAACTTATTTTTTTTAAGCAATTGGGGTTAAGTAACTTGCTCAAGGTTACATGGCCAGGTGTTTCTGGGTGGGTGATAAGTGTCTGAGCCCGGATTCGATCCCCAGGTCATCCCGACTCTGGGGCCAGTGCTCTTGCTCACTGTGCTACCTGGCCACCTGGAAACTTATTTTCTTTGATGAATTTTGATGAGTCTCTAAACTGTTTATGACAACATTTTTTATATCTAGGTCAGAAGTTCTTAACCTTTTTTGTAACATGGACTCCTTTGGCAGTGTGGTGAAGCTCATGAACCCTTTCTCAGAAGATTTTTTAAAAATGCATAAAATACAACCACATATGTTGAAATAGAGTTACCAAAGTATTAAAAAAAAACAATAGATCAAGTGCCCCAGGGAAAGAACCCCTGATCTAGGTCATATATTTTTGTAGCCTATTGTGGATTATGGTGTGAGCTACTGACAGAAACCTAATTTCTTCCAGACTGCTTCTCAGTTTTCCTAGCAGTTGGTGTCCTTTGGTTCACCATGTTCAATTTCTTTTTGGTCTAGAGTACATGACTGGTTCCACTAACCACTTCTATGTTTAGCTAGTAATTAATCATTTTGATGATGATACCTTTACATATAGCTTGAGATCTGGTACTGGTAAGCACTCTTCCTTCCCATTTTCCCCCCTCTTCCATTACTTACTTTTAGAATTTTGGTTTGGTTTTGTCTGGTTCTATAAAATAGCCCTTAGAGAATTTGATTGGTATGGCACTGAAATGTAGATTAATTTTGGTGGTATTGTCATTCTTATTGTGTTGTTATGTTCCAACTATGGAAAACTAACATCATCTTAATTATTTACCTCTACCTATTCTATAAAGAAATCATAAATATGTATGAGTACTGTATGATCATATAATTCTTGTGTGTTTTTTGGTAACTAGACTCCGAGACATTTTAAATATTCTGTATTTATTTTTAAAGGAATTTCCTTTTTTTTATCTCTACCTTGTATGTTTTGTTGAAAATGTACAAAAAGACATAATTTTTTGTAGTTTCATATCACATCCTGCTATTTTGCTGAAGTTATAAATTGCTTCAATTAATTTTAATCACAAGTCTAGGGTTCTCTAAATAAACTCATGTCATTTGCAAAAAGTGCATAGTGTTTCCTTTTGGCCTATTTTTATTCCCCCAATTTCTTTTTCTTGTCTTATTACTATAGTTAGCATTTCTAGAACTAACAGTAGTATCAGTGGGTTATTGATTATACATCACAAGGCCAGATCATACCTTGTCAAAGAGACAACTTCAAAACTGAGAACAAAAGCCTGGTTAATTTTGTCAAGAAACTAATATATCATTAAGGAGACACAAGAATGTCCAGTAGTTTTATAAATAGAAAGTTTAATAAGAGAAGTCCAGAGTTTGGGGATTTGAGAATTTAGGGGTGGTAATATCAGGGAAGGAAAAGACACTTCCTATGTGTAACAGGAGCTGGTAAATCAAGTCATGGGGCACATTTTTTGTTCCAGATGATGGAGCTTCTTGGCAGCAGGTGTCATGTGATTTATTTCATTTTGCTCAGTAACTGTTTAATCACTGGCATACCACCTTTGTTTACTGGGTGCCAATGATATAACTCAGGTAAATTGTCAGGATAGGAAAGGATCTGGAGCATGTGAGGAGAGTGAGGGAGAGTGTGAGACAGAAAGGGCTGCCCTATAGATATATTTGCCCCTGTGAGGGGGAGCCTCCAAAGCAGTGATATTAGAGATGTACTGTGTTGAGATTTTCCATGATTCTGCACATGATCTCTTGATGCCCTGCTCCTTCCTTCTGAGATTTTGATGGGTGATGTAACAGCTGGATGAGTTAATCAGACTAATGAGGTGTCAAGTAGAGTATTTACAGTTGATGAGACATTGCAGATGCCTCACCCAGATGTTTTCCTTCCTCACAGAAAACATCTGTCTCTACTCTTGTAGTTGAGGTGGAGGGAATAGTTCCTATTAACTGCCCAACTCCAAGTGTTTTTCTACTTTTTTCTTCTCATGGATGAAAGGAGTTAAAGACATGGAAGGTTCTGAAGCTGCCAGTGGAATCCTCCCCAAGAAACTGTTCCATCTATTGCTTACTGTCCTTTCATTCATTTTATTCATCTCTCTCTCTATATATATATACATACATACACACATATATACACATTATATATTATATGTGTGTGATGTGTATATGTATATGTATAGGGTCAATTCATCCTTCTATGATTAATGCTGGTATAAGTAAGGATTTGGTGAAAGACTTAGGTCCTTGAAGAAGGAGACATATTCCTTTTCCAAAATTTTTTATTTTATTTTTAATTTAGAGCATAAAACAAGCATTTCCATAACATAGTATAATAGAAAAAGATGATTGAACATGAAACTGTAAGTTTACTATGCACAATTTGCTATTCCTTTCAAATAAGCAAAGAAATTATCATGTAAATTTATTTTTTTCCTTTTTTTCCCTCCCTGCCCCAGAGATGTCTACCATTAGACACAAATAGACAAACACACAAGAATATAGATTTTTCTATACATCTATTTATCAGTTTTTTCTCTGGCTGCAGATAACATCTTTCTTCATATGTCCTTTATCACTAATTTAGGTAGGTCTCATATTCCCTTTTTCAGATCTACTGAGGCACAGGGGAGGAGGAGGAAACAATGACCCCAACTCAGAAGTCACCATTACTAAGAAGGTACATTGAGAATGTACTCCTAAACAGGCACAGGTTTCCAAAAATGGTAGAGTCTTACACAAGCAAAGATAGATTAAGAACAAAAATGTAAATGTATCCCTTGAACAGAGATTCCCAATCTCTTTTGGTTGGTGTTTAGTAAACCTTCCTGTACCCTTTATCTAGGATGAAAGGGCCATGCATAGGGCTTTTCCATATTCCCAATTAAAAGATCACTGTCTCTGGAGTCAGAGGATCTGAATTTGCCTCTGACATCATTTATATGAACCTGGAAAGTCATTTAACCTCACTGGGCCTCAATTTCCCAATTTGTTAAAAAAGGGAATTGTACTAGATCTCTCCTCTGAAGGTTCTTCAAACCTTTAGAATTATGATCCTATATAATCTTAGAATTTGTCATGTATATGCACATAAGGAATAAAATAAGACAGTTAATTTACATCAGATAATATTTAACAAATATTCCCCATACTCCCTTAACATAGTTATTCATGTCCCATTTTAGAAACTCTGACCTAGGCCTAGTGGCAAACCAAAGAAGGGGAAATTTATACTATCCCTTTAAACCACTGAGTTTCATGGGACAATGCTAAAAACAGGGGTTCTTAAACATTTTTATGTCATAGAACCCTTTGGCATAAAATAAAATAGGATTGCAAATCAATTATATTGAAATAGTCACCAAATTTTTTATTGTTTACTGACCCCAGGTTACGAACCCAAGCCTCAAATGGAAAGGCATCTCCCTCCCCCCCCCCCCCCCCCCCCCCCCCCACCCCCCCATTTGTTACACAGGAAAAAACTTCCAACTTGTAACCACCCGATTAGGCCTTACAAATGAAGATTTCTGGGGGTGGCCAGGTGGCTCAGGGAGGAAGGAGCACCTGTCCCTGGCGTGAGGAGACCTGGGGTCGGTTCCGGCCTCAGATACTTGGCACCCACACAAAAATAACTGGCTTGTGTAACCTTGAGCAAGTAACAACCCCAATTGCTTTTTTTAAAAAAATGAAGATTTCCATACTGATGCCACAGGTGGGCATCCTGATATATATTCATCTAGAATATGTGTAAAAGTCAACTATTACCAAGGCCTTCATTTATAAATGAGTTGCCCAGAGAAATTAATTGACTTGAGTAAGATCACACAAGTAGAATTTAAATCCAGTCTTCTGACCACAGATGCACTGTTTTTCCCACTTAGCACATAGTGTTCCATGTTCCTCTGTCTGTCGCCAATTTTCTGTGTAGCTTTGGACACATTATTTCCCTTCAACCTGAGTTTCCTGCTCTGCCAATCAATGTGGAAATTAGCCGGAATGTCTACTCATTTCTTTTATTCGATTTTTGTGAGACGGAGACAGCTTAGGAGGGATCTCCGTCCAAAGCAAAGATTGGCCAACTCAGCCTGGGCGGAGTCTAGTCCGGCCCTTTGGAATGAGAGCCTTGTGCTTAAGGTCTCTGCGCTGGTCAGACCGGGGAGAAGAGCACTTGGGACAGCTCCCAGCTCAGTGTCGGCAAGGAAGATGGTTTCCTTAGCGTCTCTCCCAGTGCTGCTGGAGCGGTCGCTGCAGACGTCGGCTGTGATTCTATGGATGTTGGGTTTCCTAGTCTTGAGTAAGGAAGTCCCCCCACCCACCCTCCTCTCTCTCTCTCTCTCTCTCTCTCTCTCTC
>NW_027187352.1:5314599-5398621 GCF_028583685.1 Petaurus breviceps papuanus
CCCCCTTATTCCTATCTTCCCAACCTTGGGCAGCCCACCCCTTTCTCTTCGGGGGAGAAGAAAGGGGATGGAGAGGGGAGGAACAGCAAAGGCATATTGGAAATCAATATGAGGGTCCTTCTGCCTAGAGTCCCTTCCCCCTACCTCCCTCGTCGTGCTGGTTGGGAAAGGAAGGAGAGGAGGAAAGCCTGGGATATTAGAAGGATCAAGAGATGTGTAGTCCTAGCTTTGTCACTTTCTACTGGTGTGACCTTGGACAAAGCACCCGTTCCCTCCTAGACTTAGTTTTCTCCTCCATAAAATCAGGCAGCTGGACTAGATAATCCATAGACACCTTCCAACCCTGAAAGTTGAGGGGATTCAGTGGAAGCTCTGAAAGTCAGTTAAAGGTTGGAGAAAAGATGTATATGCCCTGATCATGAAAGAGAGAAGAGGACAGGCTGGTAGAGCAGAAGACTGAGAGATCCTTTTCCCAGCTGATTTCTTCCTCCAGGTTTCAGTTGTGATGAAGGAGAAGAAGAGCAAGAAAGGAAAGTTCATTCAGTGCAGTGCTCTGGGGGGGTGTCTCTGCCCCCCCACCCCCATTTTTGTCAGTGATTTGGATAGAGACAGAAGTGGCAAGCTTGTCCAATTTGAAAGTGGCTCAAAGCTAGGAGGAGGAGCTAAGAAGTTGGCTGATAGGATCTAAAAAATCATGATAGGCTGTAATAATGGGCTGAATTTCATAAGACAAACATCAGAAAAAGAAAGTTCTGCACCTGATAGAAAGAATACAGGATAGGGAAAACAGAGCTAGACAGAAACTTGGAAAAGATCTGAGGGCTTTAGTGAAACAACCAAATCAATAGGAGCGAATTGTATGACATGGTTGGAAAAACAGCTACTATAAATCTTCAGCTTCGTTGAGGGAGTCATAGTGCCTAGGGCTGGTGCTTAGCCCACTTTACCCTTATCTGGTCAGACTCCATTTGGAGTATATTAGGCTCACTTCTGGGCATTGCATTTTAGGAAAGACATTGACAAGGTGGGGCATCCAGAGGAGAGTGGCCAAATTGGCAGAAATAATGCCCCAGAAGGATCAGTGAAAGAACAAGATATTTATCCTGAAGATAAGACTTAGGAGACACATAAAAGCAGTCTTCAAGTAAAGTATTTGAAGAGTTGTCAAAGAAAAGAGGAATTTTCTGTTTGGTTCTGGAAAGCAAAAATAGGATCAGAAAAGGGGAGTGTCCAAAAAGCAGATTTAGAACTGATGCAAGAAATCCCTAACATTTGCCCTAGAGTGGAACACTCAGCTCTGGGAAGGTTGTGATTTCCGTGTCATTGGAGGTCTTCAGTTGGAAGCTGAGGGATACTCTTTAGCTGTAAGTTAGACTAGCTGAATTCCTTTTCAGTTTTGAGATTCTGTATTCTATGAGTTCCTTTGCCCAGCCCATCTCTATTTGTTGAGACTTAATAGGAATCCAGAGAGCATCTAGTCCAACTCCTGCCCCAAGAGAAATCTCTTCCATAACTTCCCTGACAAGTGGATATCCAGCCTTTACTTGAATACCTCTAGTGAGGGGGAACTCACTATCTTTCATGTCAGCCCTTTCCATCTGGAGACAGGTCTGATTTCTTAAATCTAGTATGGTAGAATAGAAAGAGAAATGAATGTGGAGTCAGGAGAGACAGAGGTTCAAATCCTGCCTTTGGTTGTGATATTGTAAGGAAGTTGCTCTACCTCTCTAAATCTCAGTTTTCTTATCTGTACAATTAGGATGATGATATAAATGCCTATAGCACTTACCATATAGGGTTGTTGTGAGAATCAAATGAAACAAGGTGTGTAACTTTTAAAGCTTTAAAACACTATATGAATGTCAGCTCTCATCTTTGTGGTGGTAATGTGACCTAGGGGAAAGAAGGTTGAACTTAGAATCAAAATGACCTGATTTTGAGTACTATTTCTTCTACTAGTTTTACAACCTCTGGAAGTATTTTTTAATCTCTCTGAGCCTCAGCTTTCTCATCTGTAAAATGGGATAATAATCCCATAGAGCTTAACTCATAAGGTTGTCATGAGCCTCAAATGAGATAATGTACGTGAACTCAATTATTACTATTCTATACAAGCTAGTTTTAAAAAAAAATCTTAAATGGAAATCTGCCTGTCACTAAGGACTCTGTGACCTTTCTTCCTTTTCTGTATTTCATTCTTCCAGTCTTCTACCTCCTGACATAGGAATTTAAGCTTCTTTTTATTCTTTTTTTTTCCCTTCTCTTTATTCTTTTTAGGGATAACTGCATTCTCTCTGATAATAAGGGTATTTTTTGAGGTGTTCTCCAGCAACCTGATCCTTCTTTTCTAGGTGGGAGACCGGCCTAGAATTTGGGATACAAGGCTATTCCTTGGCACTTGGAGGAGGAGGAATAAAGAAAGAAGGAGGAAATGAATGAGGGAATGGAGGAGAAAATAGAGAGAAGGAAAGGGAGAAAGAAAAGAAAGGAGCAAGAAAAAGGGATGAGGATGAAGAAAAAGGAGGAGGCAATGTAGAAGGAAGAGAAAGAAAAGCAGAGGAAGAACACAGAGAAGAAGATGAAATGGAGGAAGAAGAGATGGAGAAGTAGGAAGAGGAAAGAAAGGGATAAGGAGAATAAAAAAAGAAGGGAAAGGAACAAGAAAGGGAGAAAGAAGAGAAGTAGAGAAGAAAGAGGAAAAGGAGAAGGGAGAGAGGAAAAGGAGGAACTAGAGGAAGCAGGAGGAGAGTCCAGCATGTAAAAGGGAAGATGTGACTGACACATAGCAGACACTTAAATACTTATTGATTGATTGATAGACTCAAGTTTCCCCAGTTCAGTCTCCATCTGTCCCAAAGGCCCCAGTATTGTTGGAAAAATGGATAAAGAGAAGGGAAAGGAGGAGAAGGAGGATAGGAGAGTCCCATCTAAGGACTCCCACAGACTCAGCAGTGGGGAAAGAGGTGGCCATCAGGGATCAGGCTGCTTGAGGTATGAGGAGAGAGGGCCTTGAAGGGACCATTACCAGAGCAGTACTTGCCAGGTTGGAGAGGAGCATTGTAGAGAAGATGGAGCAGGAGTTTGTGGGATTAAAAGGAAAGATTTTTCTGCTAAACATTTTTCAGTGGCTCTCTATTACCTAATGAGGAAAGTCCAAATTCCTCTGCCTGTCAGTCAGGGCCCACCACAGTCCAGTGTCACCTACTTTTCCAGTCCTGTCGGGTTTTTTTTTTTTGAGGCAATGAAGATTAAGTGACTTGCCCAAGGTCACACAGCTAATAAATGTCAAGTTTCTGAGGTCAGATTAAAATTCAGGTTCTCCTGACTGCAGGGCCAGTGCTCTATCCACTGTGCCACCTAGTTGCCCCCTCCAGTCTTGTCTTACACCTGCTCTCAATCTATGTTCTGGCAAATCTGGACAAATTCTCTGCCAGCCCTTCCCTTTGCTTCCCCTTCTTTATAGCACCCCCATTCCATTCCCTGTGTCTGGAATGTCACCTCTCTCTCTCTCCCTTCATCTTTAATAGGACAACTCAGATTTGACTTCCTCCACAAAATCTTCCACTATTTCCTTTTAATGAATCATCAACAACCTTCCTTCTGGGCCTTATATATTTTTCTTTTTTTTTTATTTTCTCCATTCCTCCCCCCTACCCACCAGCCCAGGGCTACAATTAAGGATGGATATATATATATATATATATATAGGTATATACATACACGTATACATATATACACATGTATAAACATATACTTTCCCTAAGAGATTCTACTTCTAATCTTGTTTTTATGTTGGGGCATATCTCTTTTTTTCCTATCTCTCCTAACTCCTCTACTTTACTTCTATCTGCTATCTTGCTTCCTTTACCTGCTCTGTGTAGGTCACAGAGGTTGAAGTACTTAACCTCCCCTCACACCAGGAATCCCTCCCTTATCCTCCCATTTCCCTAAATCTAAATACCCTTTTAGACACACTCCTTTGAACTACTCCATGCCCCTCCTCTCTAAAGCTCCCTCCCTCATCCTCCTATTCCCCTAAATGTAAATACCCTTCTATACCCTCTTTTAACTTATTCCCTCACCTTCTACTCTAAAGATCCCTCCTTTATCTTCTCTCCCCTCCCTATCCCCTTAGAGTTTTATTTCTTTCTAAATTTAAAAGACTTTTATACTTTTTCTAGATGTATATATATTTTCCCCTCTTAGACCTGATGAGGTATGGGCTCTGGGAGCCCCCTCAAGCTCTCCTTGAGTCCTTGAGATATAGGCTCTGGGAACCTCCCTTGGACTCTTGATTAAATCATCCCATGTGATGAGGCAAGTCTGTTACTAGACTTCCCACCTTTGAACTGGCCTGGCCCACCATTGTTTGTAGTCTCCAGCTACTTCCCACCCTTAATCACTCATTGACCTCATTAACTCCTCCTGAAGACCCTCCCCAAACTCCTCCTCTAGACCACCCCTAGATTCCTCCCACAACCTTCTGTATATAAGACCCTGTGTTGTCTTCATGTTTGTGAGAGTGCCATGGAATAGTGAGAGCGCCATAGAAGAGGGAGAGCGCCATAGAACACCATGGAAGAGTGACAATGCCATAGAATGCCATAGAATAGTGAGAGTGCTGTGAGAGCGCCATAGAATGACCTAATACAGACTTAACTCTGTGTCTAATACAAGTGAACTTGTAATAACTTTACCTTTCTTTGGCTGAGAGAAGACTTGAATCGAATTCATTTGGCAGGACCTGGTGTGTTGGTATCTTGGGGTTTCCAGAGCAACTAAATTTTTTCCAGTGTTATAAAAGACATCCCAAAGGTGACCAACAGGCATAGGAAGGTTTGAGGGTAAGCCTCGAAAAACAAATGAAAAAAAAACACCACAAAAAAGTACCTAAAGTTTTCCCAATTCCCTAGTGCCAAGAGAATTGAAAGACTATGACTTACACTTCCAGATGTGGCATCTGTCCTTATCTTCCATTCTTCAGAAACTGCTCACATGTCCATGTTCTCCAAAATAACCAAACAGGAACAAGAACTTGAGGTCAGACTGAGCACAAAACAGCCTCTTAGCTGTCTGACCTAATGGGACCTGAGAGGTCAGGTTAAAAAAAAAAACAATACACAAAAAAAGCCACAAAACAAAACAACAAAAAAAACTGCACTTCCAAGGTACTAGGGAAAAAGAGAGGCTGGTGTACCTTCTGGTCCAGCTTGAGAAGAACTCGAGATTAGCAGTGTTTCCTGGTCAGGGAACCATAAAAATGAAGAGGTTACCCACTAAGAAGGTTAGGGTTGCTCTTTGGGGTAGAAGAGGGTTTCTTTACTTCAGTATCCTCCTCTGAAGATGAACCCTGGTCTTCTCTATTTCCCTAGCGGTTCTCTATGGTTGGATTCTTTCTCTTTTGCCTGTGCATTTTTTGGGGGTAATAATTTAGTTTTTATAATCACTTCTAATCCGGGAGTATGAGGGGATGGTGCTTCTGGCCTTTGATCTTCTTCAGTTCTCCCCTCTGACCTCCAACTTCCCATAAGTGCCCACCAGTAGTGGTGTCCCTGCCCCACAGCTTCTGCACTCAGTGGGCATGCACTGGTTCCTTCTTGCCCCATCTCAGTTCTCCACAGCACAGCTGGGTCTGGTGTTCCTTGACAGTAGAGGTTCTCTAGATCTCCCCGAGGTTAGATGCTGGAGCTCCCCTCACTGCCCCAGGGGTAAAAGTTCCTGTGGCATGGTAGAGGCAGCCTCCCAACCCAGCTAACCCTAGGGCTTACCACTTGTTTAAGCAGTTTGCTGTTTGTTGTTAAAGCAGACCCTCTCCTGGAGGTGCTTACTCTGTGTTTGTCCAGGGGCAGTATTTTATCTCTTTTGTGGAGGAAAATCTTGAGAGCTTGAAATTTTCTGACCTACTCCACCATCTTCCCAGAATCCTCTCCCTTAGGCCTTATATACCAAATTGTTTTGTGCCTCTCTGGTGCATTTATGTACGTTATCACATAATGTAGGGGTGTGTGTGATATCTCCTATTGACTGAACGCCGCAGGAGAAAAGGACCATGTCTCACTCAAATTTTGCAACTTCCCTAGAACAGTACTCTGCATACAGTAGGTGCTTAATAAATGTTTGTTCATTGGTTGGCTTATTATAAAACTCTCAGGAACAAGGGGCGGCCAGTGAGTAAGAGCACCGGCTCCAGTGTTGGGATGACCTGGGGATCGAATCCAGGCTCAGATACTTAGCACCACACCCAGAAATAACTGGCCGTGTAACCTTGAGCAAGTTACTTAACCCCGATTGCTTAAAAAAAAAACTCTCAGGAACAGCCATATTTATTTTGTGTCTCACCCCTAACATCAAAATCATTCTGCTGTGAAATCGATTAGATGAAGGGGAAAGAGACAAAGGAAATACAAGTATACTTAGGAAGGAGAGACCAAATACATGGGAAAGAGATGAGAAATAACTGGTCTCAGTGAACCACAACATAAATCTTTGATTTTACAATTTGAGGGCAAGTATTGAGTCTAACTCTTCATGAACCCATTTTGTTTTCTTGACAAAGATACTGGGGTGGTTTGCCATTTCTTTCTCCAATATCTCTACATACATCCATATGTTTTGTACATATATATCTTTTGAATGTAGAATGTCAAAGCTGAGGGAGACATTAGAACATGGAATATCATATTTAGGAGAGATCTTAGAACATAGATTGTTTGAACTGGGAGGGATCTTAGAACATAGAGTGTCAACTTTGGGAAGGACTTTAGATCAGAGAATCTAAGAGCTGGAAGGGATGTTGGAACACAAAATATCAGAGTTTGTGATCTTATCCTATTATGCCCTCCTATCCAATGTGGGGATCTCCTCTAACCTCCCTGATGGGGTCATCCAGTCTCTTCATAAAACTGTCCAGGAAGATCATTACTCAAAAAAGATGGTCTGACCCATGGTTGGATGCACATTTGGAACTGGGCACTCAACCCTGAATCTCCATGCTCTCTCCCCAGGTCCACTCTTCACAGTCATCTTCATTAGCCTCTTCTTCACCCAATTTTGGTTCCTCAGCATCCTCTACTCAGCCTGGTGGTACCTGGATAGAGACACCCCAAGGAAAGGAGGGAGGCAGACCAAGACTATGAAGCAATGGCGTGTGTGGAACTACCTTGCAGACTACTTTCCTATCTCGGTAAGTGGTTCAATGGGGAGTTGGGAAACAATGAATTATTGTCACGAGAGACTCCATGGTATGGTGGAAAGAGCCCTGGAATTCAAGGCAAGTGCAGAAAGAGATCTTTGGACATCAGAGTCTAGGTCAGTGCAAGGATCCAGCCTCTGCATAAAGATCTTCAGGGACAAGGAACACCTTACCAAAATAGCAGCTTGTCCCCAGAAAACTCTGACAATCCTGAAGACCTGGGTTCAGGTCCTAACTGCCACACTTCCTTGTAAGTGATACTGGGCCAGTCTCTTCGCCACTTGGAGCTTTAGTTGCCACACAGGACTGTGAGGGAAAAACTTTAGAAATCCTCAAGATACCCCATAAATGATCTAGTATTATTATGAAGGAGGTGGTTGGGGGGAAAGGAGACCTGGGTTCTGATTCTAGTTCTGTCACTAACTTGCTAAGTAATCCTGGGCAAGGTACTCCCTCTCTTGGTTCTCAGTTTTCTCTCTTATAAAAAGAAGAGGTTGATGGGGGCGGCCAGGTAGCACAGCGAGTAAGAGCACTGGCTCCAGTGTCGGGATGACCTGGATCAAATCCGGGCTCAGATACTCAGCACCACACCCAGAAATAACTGGTCGTGTAACCTTGAGTAAGTTACTTAACCCCAATTGCTTTAAAAAAAAATTTTTTAATAAAAAAAAAAGAGGAGGTTGAACTACATGAAGTCTAAAACCCTTTCATCTGTGACCTTCTATGATGTTAAATCCTTGTTAATAAAAACACAAAATTAAATAATTTTTAAAAGGTCATTGATAACTTTTGAAAGAGCAGTTTCAATTGAATGATGAAATTGGAAGTCAGATTGCAGGGTTTAGAAGTGAATGAGAGAAAACGGAAATGGGAGCACCTAGTGTTGATGGTTTTCTCCAAGAATTTAGACTGAAAGGAAAGAGAGATAGAGGATAGTAGTTAGCAGGGATGGTCAGATCAAGTAAGGGTTTTTTAAGGATGGGGTAATTGTGGGCATGTTCATAGGCAGCAAAGAAGCAGCCAGAAGGGAGGGGGAGATGGAATGTTTTAGATAGAAGGAATAATCTCTTGGAAAAGATGAGAGGGTAGATGGAAACATCCAGTGGTCCATATGGGAACGTGCATTCTTTAGCATCGTTACAACTGATAAAACCTTATCCGTTTTTGACATTAAAGTGTAAAGTGATGAAGATAGACTAGATTAGAGGTCTTTACTCTTTTATGTGTCTTGAACCCCTTTGGCAATCTAGGGAAGCCTGTGAATCCCTTCTCAAGATCATGTTTTTTAAATGCATAAAAGAAAATACATAGGATTGCAAAGGAAACCAAATATATTAAAATACAGTTACCAAAACACTTTTTAAAGCAAATTCATGGCCTCAGGTTAAGTTCTCTTGCACCTCTAAATCTAAGACTATAACTTCAATGGAACTCTTTGATTGAGATGATGCGTGTAATCCTTCCAAGATGGAAGTCATGGTCCACCCATGTTTCTCTCATCCTGTCTGATGCCAGTTAACTTCCACCCATAAATGCTGCACTGGGAGCCTTCCTCTACTTCTCTTAACCTTGAGTGGACCCACTTGGAGTCTGGGTGCTGTCTTTCTCTTTGCTTTATCTATCACTCCATGACTGACCAGCCCACCTTCTTTTCTGGTTCTATCTGGCTCAGATGACTTTGTTTATGTTACTCATCTTGCCTAGTTCTTGGCAGGTAATATGGCATAGCCTCCTCATTCCCAAAATATTCCTCTCCATTGGCTTTTTGGTGGCCCTCAACTTCAGCGCTTTGGAGACAGAGGCAATCCATGCAGTATCAACATAAAAACATGCTGTTACTAAACAGATGGCCCTTTGTTTGGGGGAAGAGCTTAGGTTGTAAAAAGAAACAAATAATTTCACAAAATAAATAAAATTCTGTCCTCAAATTTAATTCTGAGCCCATCTTATTATCTATCTTTAATAACATGTGATGAGCTCTATGAGTTGTCCATCCAAACTGCTGTGTGCCAGGCTTGGGGGATACAAATGTAATAGTGAGACCTTCCCTGACTTCAAGACACTTCTATTTCCCTAGATATGGACAGATCAGTAAATATTGTTTTCACAATAAATATACCCTACCACAATGGGGGTGGGGGTGGAAACTAATCCTTGACAGAATCAGGAAAGAATTCTTGAAGAAGCTAGCATTTGAGCTGAGTCTTGGAGGGAAAAAGAAATATTAAGGGGCAGAACTGAGGTGGGAATACATTCCAGATATGGGAGTAGCCTGTGCAAATTTGCCAAGGGAATTGGAGAAGAAGCATTTATATAGGGCCTGTTATGTTCCAGACTGTGTTAAGTACTTTTTACAAATACTATCTCCTTTGATTCTCACAACCTGAGGAAGTAGGTGCTATTATTATCCACCTATAATAGATCCAGAAACTAGGGTAAACCAAAGTTAAGTGACTTGCCCAGGATCACACAGCTCCTAAGTGTCTGAGGCTGGGTTTGAACTCTGGTCTTCACTCTAGGCCCAGAACTCTATCCACTGCACCATTAGCTACCCCTAAAATATAAAGACAGGAGATGGAATGTTTTGTATAGGGAAAAGTGACTGGAGTACTGAATAGGTGCAAGGAGGTGTAATGTGTCATCATCAGCCTGGAAAGGGAGGCTAGAGCCTTTCTATAAAGAGCTTTAAATGCCAAAGGATTTAGAGTTAATTAGAAAGGGCTTTGGAGATCATCTACTCTAATACCACCCCCACTCCATTGTATGTATGTCTAACTGAGGCCCCAAGAAATAAAATGACCCCCTGTGTTAAGCTGCATAGTCTGTATTTGAAGGCAGATCCTCTGGTGCTAAGTTCAGCGCCCTTTCTATACCCCTATCCTGCCTCAGAAAAGCTGATATACCCCAGGGTTCAATCCAGTCACCTCTGTCCTAATGATGATCTGGCCTGTCTCAGTTTCTCCCAGCCTGGAGACTTTGAGAGAAGCTGAAGTTTGGGAGCCATGCTTAGATTCCCTGGGTGGTCGGTCCAATTCCAAATTCAGCAGGGCTCACTCTTTTAGATGAGGAACCAGGTATCCCTTCTCAGACCAGGACATGAGCCATACCTGGGGACCCCTACCTATTGAAGGATGACCAGAAATAAAGATCACCCTCTGAGCTGATCCTGAAAGCCTTTGGGATACAAGGTACTGGGACATCCTCAGGGCAGCCAGTGAGGATCCCAACAAAATCATGACCCTGGGCCTAATTTAGGGAGCAGTGAAGGCAGTACTAAAGAATGGCCAGCAGAGGGCAGATAGATACTGCATTTTAGCTTTGCCTGAGACTCCAGTTTCTTCTAGAGCCCTTTGGTATTGTAGGGGTGCATTTAAGTTGGGAGGAAACCTGGCAAAAAAAAAAACAAAACCCTGGGTCTTTTGATGTTGCTTTTCCTGACCTTTGGGGAGAATCAATAAGAATAAGATGTGAGAGGGAGTAGATGGGGATGGCATTTCTTTCCATCTGCTTTCCATCTTGGTGAAAGGTCAAAAGCCTTGGTCTGATTCATCAGAAAACTGGATTCTAGTCCCTGTTCTGTAACTGATTCTGTATGAGCTTTAGCCATAAAAAACCCATATCTGAATGATAACAAGTTGTAGAGTGGTAGAGTGCTGGACTTAGGAAATGAAAGTTCAAATCCTGCCCCAGCTGCATGATGCTGGGCACATCACTTCCACTCTGTCTGTCTCAATTTCCTCAACAGTAAAATGAGATTAATAATACCACCTACTTCCTGGGTTGTATTTGGAAATATTTGGAAAGCACTTTGCAAACCTGAAAACATTCCACAAATGCTAGCTACTGTTATTGTTGCTATGACACAGTCATTTTTGTATAGGATCATAAATTTAGAGCTGGGAAGGACCTCCGAGGTCCTCTACTCTTTCATTTGATTTTTACATTTATCCCATGAGTTGTACATTTTATTTTATTAATTTTTTGCTCTTTGGAGGGGGGAAGTTAGGGCAACTGGGGCTAAGTGACTTGCCCAAGGTCACACAGTTAGTAAGTGTTAAGTATCTGAGACAGGATTTGAACTCGGCCGGTGCTTTATTCACCCCGCCACCCAGCTGCCCCCTAGTTATCCATTTTAGAGGTAAGGAAACAGAGATTGAGAAGATGTTGTTGCCCTCTACAGTAATAGAGAAGATGGGAGGTGGGGAGGGCTGAGGAAGAAAGAGAAATGAGTTAGAGAAAGGACCCTGTAAACAGGGGTAGTATAGGAAAGGGCCTGAGCTTTCTTAAGGGATCTTTAGGGATCATCTGAGCTTGTTTCTTTAAAGAATACATTATTTCATCCCTGTCTGTGGTTTCTAGTGAGTACAGAATAGTCTTGTGTTATTGAATTTCCTTTCCTTTATATTTGAAGATCTTTCCTCTCACTCCTTACAGAATTTATTGTTAAACATTTATTGTTAAATTTAACCACAATGTGTATTAAAGCTTAAAACATAGAGTCTGGGGTACAGTTTTTTTGGTTTGTTTACTTTCTGTAAGCAATCTGTATATATTTTAAAAATTAATGCCTTGTTCTCTGTATTCAAATGTTTTGAGCAGTTAATTTGCTCTCTTGGAATCCCCCTGAGCTCTTTGTTACATGAGGCATTGTTTCTGTATCCAAAGATTAAGAAAAGGCCGGAGCCAGCAAACATTGAAATATCAAAGAGTGTTCTGGCATCTGACCATGAAGGGTTCAGAGTAAACAATGACTCTGATTTGGGGGTGCTCTGAGAGAGTAGGACCCAGGCAATAAGCCTAGGTCATCTAGCCAAAAAATCAGGCCAAGGGATTGCAACTTTGTGAGCAAATAATGGTGCAGGATGCTGTTAGGTGAAACAAGGATAGGTATATTAAGGGCATCATGGGAATGAAGCAACGTAGGGATTGAATATGTAGCTACAAATACAAATTCAATCCTGTTCATAATAACAAGATTTTAATTCTTCTTTTAACTGAAAAATGAATATTTATATATTCTGAGGATGCTGTGGATATTGTTTTGTTCCTTTGTATTTTGTTCATGGCTGATAACAAATTTGTGAAAGTTAAACAGGCTTTTTTGCATTTTTAATTTTATTGTACTTTTGTAGAATGTGAATGTCTGAATGTAATTGTTGTAGTGTTGAAGGTATCACATTGTGGACCCTTTGGTTGTTGCTCAGTATTCAGCTGTGTCTGACTCCTCATGACCTCATGTACCATACTGTCCGTGGGATTTTCTTGGCAAAAGATACTGGAGTAGATGCTGCTGTTTCCTTCTCCAGTATCTCCCTTAGAGTTCCATAACCTAAGGAACATGCCAGGCAAAAGAAAGCCCTAGGGGATCACACAGACAGAAGGATCCCCCATTCTAATACTAATCTCTCTCTCTCTCTCCCCTTTCTCTCTCTCTCCCTCTGTCTCTCCATACACACTCACACCCAATGCTAGGCTAGGAAGAGTCATTGCTGCTTTTGGCAATGATATGGGTGAAAGATAGGGATGGAATGCATCAGCAGAGTATCTTGAGCAGAAAGGTATTCCCTGAAAGGGTTCCAGAAATAAGCTCATGGACCAGTTTTTGGACCCTCCCACAGTGTGGGAGCTTGTGGAGGAAGGGTGCTAAGTAAGTTCTTTAAGGGATGTTATCTCACAAGGCTGTTATCTTGTTGGGCAACTATATCTTGTGGATTCAGTGGTAATTGTTCTGTCTTTACCACATAATTCTTCTTTGGGGGTTTCAAGAGTTAGTGGGGCCTAGCAAAAATACATATTCCACCCTCTTGTTCATAATGTGACCTGGCATCTCTGAGCCTGAGGGCCATCTTAAAAATGTCCTTGTTACATAGGCTGACTTAGAATTATAGACTCTTTAAGAATTAAGACTGTAAGACTAATATTTTTTGGTGGGAATAACATGATCCTTAGAGACAAGGACCTGGTGTCAGATCCTAACTCTAGCATTCATGTAGGATCTTGGACAAGTTACTTTCCCTCTTGGACCTTAGCTTTATCTGTTAAGTAGGTGTTCTTTCTGTTCTTTGCTGGAAGAGAAAGACTAGGGATAGTCTGAACTCCTGTCTGCAGCTCTCTCTCTCTCTCTCTCTCTCTCTCTCTCTCTCTCTCTCTCTCTGTCTCTCTCTGTCTCTCTCTCTCTGTCTCTGTCTCTGTCTCTCTGTCTCTCTGTCTCTGTCTCTGTCTCTCTCTGTCTCTGTCTGTCTGTCTCTTTCTTTCCCCCTCTCTCCATCTCTAATTCCGGGTTTCCCCATCATCCTTCAAGTCCCAGCTAAACTCTCACTTTTCCTCCTTAATCTTAATGCCTTCTCTCTAAGACTAACTCCAATTAACCCTGTAATATATTGTTAATTCATAGATGTTGTCTCCCCATTGGACTGTAAGCTCCTTGAGAGCAGAACCTGGAACGTAGTAGATGATTAATAAAGCTTGTTGACTTGACTTAATGTGAATTGATTCTACCTCCTTTATAGAAGCCTGAAATTAGAGATCTATTCCTTTGAGTCAAAGTATTGGAAGCCCTTTTTATATTGCAGATTTGTCTGAGAAGTGATAGACAGGAAGACTTTTCCCTGTCACAGTTAGGAAAAGCAAGGCCCTGATGATGCAATGGTTTAAGGTCTGGGAGATGGAAGGAGGAAAGTATCCACTTGACATGGGAACCCACAAGCTGGGCCAGGATTGGAAGACCCCAAGAAAGGTACATTCAGGGAAGACTATGACTTCTGTAGTCTCGGTTTCTCCTTTGGGGCTTTGTATGAGTCAGACTTTGATCCCTCCTGTGCTCTAGGATGATGTGGGCTGGCCCTGCTTGATTCTGGATATAGTGGCTAAGATTAGACCACACTTTCTCTTGGAATTCCCGAATATTTGACCCAGTCTGTTGATGGCTTTGACCATAGCGCTTTTTCTGTCTTCTTCTGACAAAGTTCCAAACCCAGAGTTGACTCCATCACTTACTCTAAGCCAGGCAAATCAGACTTGTTGGTGGCAGGTCTCCTGTAGGGCTGCAGGTGTTTTGCTGTTCTGCCTGAGGCTTGGACACTATGATGTTTGGGCAATGGTCTGGCCCTGTGTCTTGCTATGTCTCCCATAGGGCTGCCTGTGCCCTGAACTGTCTGGGTGACATACTTGCCTGGGTACTGCACTGTTCTGCCTGGGTGCTGATCTAGTCCTACCTCCTGCTGTTCTCCCCAGGCACTTCCTTGGCTCTCCACTCCTCCTACCTGTCTGACCTCTCCTTCTCAGCCTCCTATGCCAAATCCTCATCTAACTCATGCCCTCTCACTGTAGGTATCCCACAAGGTTCTATCTTGGGCCTTCTTCTCTTCTCCCTCTATACCATTTCACTTGGTTATCTCAACAGCTCCCATGTCTGTGCTTATGATTCTCAGATCTTCCTATCCTGCCCCAAACTCTCTGCTGACCTCCAGTCTCACATCTTTAACTGCCTTTCAGGTACCTCAAACTGGATGTCCAGTAGACATCTTAAACGCAACATGTCCAAAACTGAGCTCATTATCTTTCCCTCTAAATCCTCCCCTGTCTCCTGTCTTTCCTGTTACTGTAGATGGTAACACCATTCTCCCAGTCCTTCAACGCTCAAAATTAGGAGCCACCTTGGCTTCCTCATTATCTCTCACATATTGAGTCCATTTCTAAGGCCTGTCAATTTCACCTTTGCAAAACATATTAAACATACCCCCTCCTCTCCTCTGACATTGCCACCACTCTGGGGCTGACCCTCATCACCTCCTACCTGAACTATTGCAATGGTTGTCTCTTCCCACTCCAATCCATCCTCCATTTAGTCGCCGCAGTGATTTTCCTAAGAGGAAGGTCTGACCATGTCACACAGACACACACACACACACACACAGACACACACACACACAGACACACACACACAGACACACACACACACACAGACACACACACACACAGACACTCTTTCTCTTTCTCTCTTTCAATCTCTTTCTCCCCCTCCCTCTCTCTGTAAACTCCAGTGTAAATTCCCTATTACTCCTAGTATCAAATACGAGATCTGGCATTCAAAGCCCTTCGTAACCCAGTCCCCTCCTGCTTCTCTAGTCTTCACCATGCATCCAATGACATTGATCCAGTGACATTGTATCCTGGCTGTTTCATGAACAAGACACTCCATCTCTTGCTCTAGGCATTTTTTCTGACTGTTCCTCATGCTTGGAATGCTCTCTTTCCTTATCTCTACCTTATGGCTTCCCTGGCTTCTTTCAGCTTCTAACTAAAATCCCATCTTCTATAGAAAGCCTTTCCCAAATACTTTTAATTCTAGTGCCTTTCCTCTGTTAATAATTTTCTATTTATCCTGTATATAGATTGTCTGTACATATTTGTTTGCATGTTGTCTCCCCCATAAGTTGTAAGCTCTTCATGGGCAGGGGCTTCTTCAATAGTATTAAAATTTTTTTTTCATTCATTCAGTAAACCTTTATTAAGTGCCTACTATGTGCCAGGTACTGTTCTAAGTACTGGGGATATAAAAAGAGGCAAAAACCAATCCTTGTCCTCAAGGAGCTTACAATCTAATGGGGGGGGGACAATAGGCAAATATTTCCAGCACTTAACAGAGCTTGGCACATAGTAGGCACTTAATAAAGGTTTATTGACTGACTATACAGCATCTCTCTCCTGCTGTGCTTTAGGCAGGTCTGCCTGGACACTGAGCTGCCTTAGCACTCTTCTGGACCTTTCTGTTGCTATGGCTGAGGAAGGAACATCTGCGTGCAAGTTGCCTGGGCACTGGTCTCACCCTGTCTTCTGCACTAGGTGCCATTCTGTCCCCTTCTGGTCTCATCTCCTGCTTTGGGTCTTCTCTGCTGCTTACCTCAATCCCTGCCCACCATCTAATCCCTCCTCTACATGATATCCCTTCAAAATGATTGAAAATAGTGAACTCCAGAGGCTCCTAGGGTTTCTCTTACCTCTAGCATAAATGTTTGTATTACTATTGTTTTTACTATTTTATACTTTACAAAGAACCAACCCAGAACCAAGGATGTTGAACCCTTTTCATGACTGAGAAATGAAAGTCCTTGCCTTGCCCAAGGCTTCATAGAACAGTAAGGCCCAAACAAGACAGAGCACTGAGCCAAGCCAGCAGAGTTTACTTCAGGTCCTCACTCAGCCATTATTAGTTATGTGACCTTGAATAAGTCCTGTCCCTTCTTTGAGGCTTAGCTTTGTCGTCAGTAAATGAGTGCAAATGGATTAGGTGAACTTCCAGCTCTGATTCTATGAAAGCTTAGTCTATTGACTTCTGTCAAATGCTATCATCTCTCAAAGGAATGAGGGTGAATTATAAAAATAGCAGCTCCTTTAATCATCTAAGCCAACTGGTTTCATTCCTTAACCTTAGCTCCCCTTTATCCCTTCCCTATTTCAGGGGACAGATGAAATTAGCAGGGTTTGGTTCCTGGTCAGTAGAAGACGGCTCATTAATCTGGTCTTGTTCATAGTTTTCCTGCCATACTGGGCTGGACATTTCTCAGAGATGTTGACATTCAGCTTGGCTTATTCATGCTTCTCTCCTGCCCTCATCTTTCTCCCACCTCCCTCAATGCCTCAAATGGGACTGAGGTAGAGAAACAGAGAGTACCCTGAACTCACAGGTGAAGCTGGAGAACAGAACACTAGCCTGTACACCCTGCAATTCAACAACATTTAGTTCAATGAATGTTTATTAAAGACTCAACTGTGTCTAGAGCACTGTGCTAGGCTAGGGGTGATGGAGTTTATCATAATGGTTTATTGTTTTGGGTAATCTTTTTTTTTAAAGACATCTTTCTTTGTTCATCAGATTCATCATATTTCTCTTTTCAATTTTATCTATTTCTCCTTTAATTTTTAAGAATTGCTCCAACATGCCTGTTTTGAGATTTCTTAATTTCTTTCCTCATTTAAAAAAAATTCATGTTATATTCATTGATGTATTTTCCTCTTATTTTGTTAATATGTGGTTTCACAGCTATACCTTTTCTTCTGAGGACTGCTTTGGCTATATCCCATTCATTTCAGTAGGTTGGAATGATAGCATTAAAAAAGGAAACTGACCCTCATAGACCCCACAGCCTAGTACCGAGGTAGATATATGCAAGCAAACATATATACAATGTTATACACAAGGAGTGCATTAGGGAAGTGATAATAATAATCATAATATCAATAATTGGCATTTTAAAACACTTTTAGATTTGACAAAGGCTTTGTATATGTTATCTCATTGGAGTGTCACAACAGCTCTTGTAAGACAGATTATTATGCCCACTTTACAGATGAGGAAACTGAGACACAAAGCAGTTTAAGTGATAGTGTAACACAGCTAATAAGTTTCTGAGGCAGAATTTGAACTCTGATTCCTGATTCCAAACCCAGCTCTTTGTCCACCATGCTATCTAGTTCCCTTGGGTAAAAATCAAGTGTTCTGGCAAAGTTGGAAGGGAGGGAAGGTAAATTTCCAGGTGGGGTAAAAGTGGAGGGGTTAGGGAGAGTAGGAACCAGAGGACTCCTGGAGGAGATAGCATTTGAGTTCTCTAAAGCTCAAAGGACTCATCAATCTCAGAGGTATCTAGTTTAATCTGCATTAGAGAGGGATGCCCTTCCATAACAACCCTCTTGTTCCACCCCAGAGGCTGGAAGCGGTCATCTAGCCTCTGCTTGAGGATGACTAGTGATGGAAATTCACTCACCTTGAGCCAGCCTGTTCACAATCGAACAGATCTAATTATTAGGACGTTTTCTTTATATGGATCAAAAACTGACTTCTCTTGAACTTCCACTTGTTCCTTCTAGTACTTCCTTCCAGGTGGAAGTAAACATGTCTATTCCATCTTCACATAGCAACCTTTCTTGGGAATGGGGATATGGTGGAAGAGAGCTTTGCAGAATTTGTCAAACCTGGAAACCATTGTACTATGATAGATGATATCATCAAAAGGAATTTAGAAAATGTTGCTGGGATTATAAACTTGTAGGCAAGAAAGCTGTATGGACATAGGAGGCATTTTCTTTTTTTTTTTTTTTTTAAGCAATCGGGGTCAAGTAATTTGCTCAAGGTTACACGGCCAGTTATTTCTGGGTGTGGTGCTAAGTATCTGAGCCCAGATTTGATCCCCAGGTCATCCCGACACTGGAGCTGGTGCTCTTACTTGCTGAGCCATCTGGCCTCCCGATAAGAGGCATTTTCATTATTGTTGTTGATTGAAATCAGGGACCTTGAAGAGAAAAATTGATTGGAATAATGAACAGCTAGCTGGTTATACCTATAAATTGTGGGAAGAAAGGAAAATAAATAATATAAAAGAAAGAGTGGTAAACTTACTAAGAAGTAGACTTCTTGAATGCTAGAACAGATCAAACAAATCAATGATTCCATGAGACAGGAAGTAATATTAGTACAAACACAAAAGTTTGAAAAAATTATCTAAGATACTTGATTTAAAAAACAACTGACCTAGAAATAGGTCGAGAGAGAATTTAAGTATCATTAGACTCCCTGAAAACCATGATTTAAAAATCCTAGAAATGTATTTCAAGAAATCATAAATGAAACTGTCTAAATATATTAGAACCAGAGGGCAAAGTAGAGAGAGAAAGAACCCATAAACCCTGTCCTGAAAGGAACCCCAAAAAGAGAAGTCCTAGGAATATCTTAAACAAAATTCAAAGTTCTTATGTCAAAGAAAAAAAATGTTTAACTGCAGTTACTCAGAAATAAGCAATATAAATATAAGAAATGAGCAATTCCACTATAGTCAGAGTCAAACAAGACCTGGCACTTCACTGTAAACTACAGAAGATCTTGGAATATAATATTCCAAAAAGTAAGAGACTTAGGCTTACAACCAGAAATAATTTACCCTGTAGAGCTGAATGTAATCCTATAGGGAGAAAATGGGTCTTTAATGAAATAGAGTACATTCAAGCATTTCTGACAAGAAAAAACAAAGGCCTAGACTGAGTAGGAATTATTGAAATCTAAACAGAAGAGTCCAGAAAAACCTAGAAAGGCTTGAAGTTTACCTTGTAAGTTCCAAAGGGCCTTTAATTGTCAAATGGGGCTATATGTAGCAAAGAAAGTTTCCTCATTAGAGTAAATGAACACTAACAGGAGAGTGAGCCCTAGTCTTGGTCTGGATTGGCAGAAGTCATGAAACAGAGCTGTTTCTATAGTACAAAACTGAGGCGAATTCTGATTGCTTGTCTCATTCTTTTAACATTCATTTTGTGTATAGGAAATAAATATTTGTCCCATAACTATAAATATATAAATCTAAGCCACTGGTGTTATTATAATTCCGATTTATTCTGGTATTGATAACTGCCTCTTCAATAATGATTCCCAAGTTCAGATTTTCATATGTCAGAATTTCTTAAAGTGGGGAGTTCTCCAGCCATCCTGGGGAATTCTGCAAAGTAAGGTTTGTGAAGCCACAGAAGTGGGAAAGGTGCTAATTGCTCAAATGGTTGATGTCTCCTCAGCTCGTCAAAACAGCAGAATTGGACCCAACCCAGAATTATATTGCTGGCTTCCATCCTCATGGTGTTCTGTCTGTTGGAGCCTTCACCAACTTCTGTACTGAAGGAACCAATTTTTCTTCTATGTTTGCAGGGATCCGTTCCCACCTGATGATGTTGACTTTTTGGTTACAGCTTCCTGTCTTTAGAGACATTATCATGAGAGTAGGTATGTATTTTTCTCTACCCTACCTCCCCTTCTACACCTGCCCATTTAGGGTTTAGAGTGGAAGGAACAGTATTAAAAGAAAACAGCCAATAGGTCTTACTTCTCTACCAAAGAGAAAGTGGTCTGATAGGTAACAAGATGGATTGTTGTTAGACAGAAGAGAGTCAATCATAGAAGAATTGGGAGTCATTGAACCTTGCCCCTGGAGTCAGAAACACTGAGCAGTGGATCTTAGGATGGAATTAAGTGAGTCAGGTTCAAGTACTTTATCTGCCACTTACTATCTGTGTGACCTTAGACAAGTGACCTAACTTCTCTGGCCTCAGTCTCCTCATCTATAAAATGAGTGACCTCTGAAGACACTTCCAGTTCTAAATCTAGGAAACTCTGAAAGATATCAAAGTTTGAATAACCTTTAGAAGCACTTTAAAGATCATCTATTTTGCCCTCTAAGTTTATAGATGGAGAAAGCTGAAACCAGTAGAGGGAATTTGGTTCTGCTAATGTCAAACAGATATTTGAGTAGCAGAACTAGGATTCAAACTCAGGTTTTCTGAATCCAAATTCAGTACTTGTGTTACTATACCATACTCTTTGAAGGTGTCACAGAAGAGAGAAGATACACAATATCCACCCGTGGGAAACTTCCACTTTCATGGAGGGACGATAGTCTCTTCTCTCCATCTATGTTGTATAGCATGTAATTTCTCTCCCTTCCACTCCCCCCTACCCATTCCAACTGAAGAAAAAAAAAAGAAAACCCTCATAACAATTAGGCATACATAGTCTAAATATAGTCTCTCATTTGATAATGTCAAAAATGTATCTTCTTCTGCATTTTAAGTCCATCACCTCTCTGGCAGGAGGTGGTTGTCATGTTTCATCTTCAGTCCTCCAAACATTGCATTGATCAGACTTCTAAAATCTTTCAAAGTTTTTTAAAATAATGTTGGCATTGAATAATATGTATATAAATTATATATATATATATATGTGTGTGTGTCTCTATCTATCTCTCTATCTATCTGTCTATCTCTCTATATCTCCTGCTTCTGTCTATTTCACTCTTAAACCAATTCCTAGAGGTCTTTCACAGTTTTGCTATGAGACTGTCCATGTCATCATTTCTCTTGACACAATAGCATTACTTTATATTCATATGCCATAATTTATTTAGTGATTCTCCAATACATATACACCCTACAATAATTTCAGGGTCATTTTTTGCTACTATAAATATTTTTATGCAAATGGGTCTTTTTCTTCTTTCTTTGTGCTCTTTGGTGTATAGACCTAGTAGGTGTAACTGGCTCAAAGTGTATGAAGAACAGTTGATTGACTTTTTGTTAATGGTATCCTCTTATTTCATTCCAAATCACATGAGCTTTTTTGAGTGTCACATCACACTTCTAATTCATACTGAGCTTGCAGTCCTTTAAAACTCCAAGATATTTTGCAGAACAACTGTCTATCCATTCTTTCCCCATCTTGGGGATGCCTTTCTGTAATCAAATGCAAGACTTTACATTTATCTCCATTGAATTTCATCTTGCTTGAGTCAATCCAATACTCTAGTTTGCCAAGATCCTTTTAGGTCCTGTCATCCACTGTGTTAACTCTCTCTGCCAACTTTGTGTTATCTTCAAATTCAATGAGCCTACCACTTATATATTTATCCAAGACATTGATAAAAATGTTTAATGGCACAGACCCTCCCTTGGAGACATCCTGCCACCTTCACCCTGAACTATTAACAACTACACTTTGAGATTGTCTATCAACCCAGTTCTGAATATGTCTGATTATATTACTGAGTAATCCATTGCTCTCCATGTTCTCCAGAGGAATAGTAAGAGACACTTTATCAAAAGCTTTGCTAAAATCTAGATATATTATCTCCACAGCATCCTACTTATCTACTAGTACTCCTGTCAAAAAAGGCATGAGGATATCTTGGCATGAACTGTTATTGATGACGTCATGTTAGGTCTTTGTACTCACTGCTTCCTTTTCTAAATGTTGCCAACCATCCTTTTCATGATCTGGCTTAAAATTTTGCCAGAAATCAAAGTCATATTTGTGACCCATAGTTGGGAGATTTGGATTTCTTTTCTTTTTTTTTAAATTTGCAGTATTTGTCCTGTTATTTCATGCTGCTTCTCCCATTTTCCATATTCTTTCAGATATCATAAAAGCAACTCAGCCATTATACCTTCCATTATACCTAAAGGTGTAGTTCATCTGAGTTTGTTGACGTGAATTCATCAGGAGGAGCAAGATGTTCTCTTACTGTCTCCTTCTGTGTCTTGGGTATCAGCTCCCTGTTAGTCATTTTTGCTATGTCACTTCCAGTATAAAGGTCATCCTCCATGGTGGAGAAAACAGAGCCAATTAAGAATTTAGCAGCTCTGTGTTCTCTTTATTATCAGTTATCATCCAACCCACCCACAAATGGAGGTTATCTTCCTTCTTTTATCTTCCTTTTTCTGCCAACATCACTAGAAAATCCATTTTTGTTTTTCTTGACTTTCTTTGACCACCTCAGCTCATCCAGAGTTTTAGCATTCCTCCCACTATTGTTATAGGACCATGCATCTTTGTTACATTCATCTTCTGTACTGTTGCTTGCTTCCATCTTCTGTATGTTGTTTTTTTTTTTTTTTAAATCAAAGTTAGTTGTTGAGTTCCCCATTCATCTTCTTCAGACAAATTCCATTCTTCTTCTTCAATGGAAATTTTCCTTTGTGGCTTCAGAATTTAATTCTTGAGTATCTACTTTTCTTTCCCCTCTCCAAAGCACTTTATGCCATTGGCATCCTCCTCTGAACTCTGAAAACTGTTTTTTCAAATTCTAAGATGCATATCAGACCACGTAAATGTTTCCTCTCTTTCAGTAAATGCTAGGATGGAAAATCTCCATCATTTCCATCCCAGTAATAACTTCTTTCTTGTTAGTGAGATTCATATCCAGAACAGGATTTTTCCTTGTAAGTTCCTCCACCTTTTTTAAATTAAGTTTTTATTCATTTAAAACTCAAACACAAAATGACCCAAAAATAGAACATTTCCATGTATACAACATAGCACAACAAAAGAAGAGAATTTCCATTTTACACAGTTTATTTTTTTTTCTGGAAAACCATGTAATAAATACTACACATTATTTTCAAACTACCCTGCTTTTTGTGGTTCCTTCTAATTTTTGTTTTGTTTTCTGCTGTGTAATTTTTATGTTTTTTTCTCTCTTCTTCCCCATCCCCTGACTAGAGAAAGCTACCATTAAACACAAACATATGTGTCTATATATGTAATAGATGTGTGTATATACATATACATGCATATATACACATTTGTTCTATATGATTTTACATATATGTGTATAAATATATGTATATATATACATATGTGCACATGCACATGTGTGTGTATGTGTGTAAAGCCATAGTGTGCATATTTCTATTTATCAGTTCTTTCTCTGAATGTGTATAGCATTTTCCTTCTTAGGTCCTTTATAATTCACTTGAAATGAATTGATATTTAAATGTTTGGTAGAATTCACTTATAAATCCATCTAATCCTGATATTTTTTTCTTAGGAAGTTCATTTATGGCCCATTCAAAGTTAATTTAGATATTCTGTTTCCTCTTCTGTTAGTCTAGGCAGTTTATATTTTTGTAAATATTCTTCCATTTCACTTAAATTGTTAAGTTTATTGGCAAAAAGTTGGGTAAAATAACTCTTATAATTACTTTAATTTCATCTTCATTACTGGTATATTCACCCCTTTCATTTTTAATACTAGTGATTTGGTTTTCTTCTCTCTTTTTTTATTGTTTCTTTTTTAAAATTTTTTAATTTTTTTATTAATTTGTTTGTTTCCTTTTAGATTGCAGGATTCAATTCCACAATTCCTTGAGTTTCACATTTTGTCCCCCTCCCTCCCCTCCCTCCCATGGCAGCTTATAGTCAAGTATAGGATCTATAAATACTTTCACATTATACATTAGTCAGGTTATAAGGACGGATTGTACCAGCTGGAATGAAAAATGGTAAAGAGGACATAAAACCAAATAAGAGAACGAAAAAGATCAGGTATTTTGCTTCCACCTGGATATAGACTTAGTTCTTTCTAGTTCTTTCTCTGGATGCATGTATTTCTCTCCATCATGAGTCTTTTGGGATTGACTTATATCACTGCATTGCTGAGAAGAGTCCAGTCTATCAAAGTTGGTCATCACACATACGTTGTGTCTGTAATTGTGTACAAATTTCTCTTGGTTCTACTCTTCTCACTCAGCATCAGTTTGTATAAGCCTCTCCAGGTAAATATGAAGACCGTCTGCTCCTCGTTTCTTATAGCACAATAGTATTCCATAGCATGCATATACCACAACTTGTTCAGCCATTCCCCAATTGATGGGCACTCCCTTAATTTCCAATTCTTTGCTACCACAAAAAGAGCTGCTATAAACATTTTTGTACATATGGGTCTTTCTCCCATTTCTATGATCTCTTTGGGATATAGCCCTAGGAGTGGTATTGCTGGATCAAAGGGTATGAAAGTATTTATAGCCCTTTGGGCATAATTCCAGATTGCTCTCCAGAAAGGCTGGATCAGTTCACAACTCCACCAGCAATGCATTAGTGTTCCAATTTGCCCACATCCTCTCCAGCATTTGTCATTTTCCTGTTTTGTCATCTTAGCCAATCTGACTGGTGAGATGTGGTACCTCAGAGTTTTCTTCTCTCTTTTTAAAAAAATCATATTAACCAATGGTTTCTTTATCTTATTGGTTTTTTTGTAAAGCCAACTCCTAGTTTTATTTATTCCTCTACCTTTTGAAAGATGAAATAATCACTAAGAAAACTTAGGAAGTTATTATTTACTTTGCTTTTGGGGAATAGAGACAGAGAGAGAGAGAGAGAGAGAGAGAGAGAGAGAGAGAGAGAGAGAGATTGAGAGAGAATCTAGCAGAAGACTGCATAATTCAAGTTCCTCAGAACTTCTGCCCAGGTGGAGTACAGTATTTTCTAAGCACTTTCATACTTCCCCCAGGGGGTAGGTAATTCATTCAAGTATTTCCATTTTATAAAGATGTAAAATGAGGCTGAGAAAAAGTGGCCACACAGCTTGTCAGTATCAGCACTGGGATTATCACCCAGGTCTCCTGACTCCAAGTCCTTTCTTGATGCCTCTTCGAGAATGAAGGGAACATCAGAAATTTATTACAATACTTGCTTTTGAGACATGGATTATCTTCTTTTCATTTGCTCTCCTCTACATTGGCTAGCCTGGACCCTGGGTAATACTGGACCCTCTCCTTGTTTGAATCTCCCTCCAGGGGACAGGGCAAGCTAAACACATTCATACTTGGGCATTTCCATCATCTAAGAGTTTCCTGTCTTCTTCCTATCCCATCTCTACAAGGGTTGGTATCATCAGACAAGGAGTGTGTCTCACACCTTATGAGCAAGAAAGAGGGAGGAAACCTGCTGGTTATTACTGTGGGAGGGGCCAAGGAGACCCTGGATGCCCATCCTGGAGACTATACGCTGCTACTGAAGAACCGGAAAGGATTTGTCAAACTCGCCTTGATTCATGGGTAAGGGCCATCTTGGCAAGATCCATTCTTGGGTTTTCAGTCACTCTAAAGCCAAAATCAATTATATTTTGATATTGACATGCTCAGTCCTAGGTCAGCATAGATTATATTTTGATGAGGAGAAAGATTAATTTTCACTGAATGAATGACAGAAATTTAGAGTCGGAAGAGGTGTCAGTCATCATCTAGTACAAACTAGATCTAAAAGAAGTCCTCACTATAACATGCCTTACAAGCAGTCATCCAACTTCTACCTGAAGACTTTTTGTGAGTGCAACCCACTACCTCCCTAGGCCACCTCTTCTACTTCTTGACAGCTCTGATTGTTAGGAAGTTTTTTCTAGCAAGCCTAAATTTCCCTAAATTTGCCTCTGTACAACTTCTAGCCAATCACTGCTCCTGTTTCTCCCCTCTGGAGACAAATATAACAAGTCTTCCACATTATAGCCCTCAAATACTTGGGGTATTTTTGTGACATTCAATCTCTCTTTTTTTTTTTAAGCAATCAGGGTTAAGTAACTTGCTCAAGGTTACACAGCCAGTTATTTCTGTGTGTGGTGCTGAGTGTCCAAGCCCGGGATTTGATCTCCAGGTCATCCCAACACTGGAGCCAGTGCTCTTACTCGCTGAGCCACCTGGCTGCCCCTAAGCAATTGGGGTTAAGTAACTTGCTCAAGGTTACACGGCCAGGTGTTTCTGGGTGGGTGCTAAGTGTCTGAGCTCGGGATTCGATCTCCAGGTCGTCCTGACACTGGAGCCGGTGCTCTTACTTACTGTGCTACCTGGCCGCCCCAACATTCAATCTCTTGATAAGACATTATATTTTTATGGCAATATGTCTGATCCAGTACTGATAATACATTCTATTATTTGGAGATTTTTGGTGACCTAGTTTATCACAGTAGGTCTTAGAGGATAGAAGTGATTGATTTTTTTTGTTGACTTGCTTTTCCCTTTAGCAGCAAATGCTTTCTAAATGAGTAATTTTGTGGCAAGCCTAAAGGCACATCAAAGAAAATGGAAGATAAAACTTAAGTATCCTAGGAAAGCTTATTGAAAGACATTTTGAGTCCCAAACAACCATGTGTGGTGACACTAAGGACACAGTTACTGATTCTCTCAGTTCTTTCTTACCTGATGGATGGAATTCCATAATCCTATACCTGCTGATGACTCAGCCCCAGGAAACATAATATGTGGGCCCAGTTCATAGTATGGCAATAGAAAAACAACTTCCCACTTTTCTCCCTTTATGTAGGAGTCCCATCTCTGGCATGTGTAGGTAATGCTTGAATTTTCCCACTTCCCTGAGATTCTAAATTGTTGTCATTTGTTTCCACTTCAACATCTCTAATACGGGATCTTAGAGCATTACAATTGGCTGAGGAGATGAAGGACAATGGAGAAGATTAGCTTCCTCTATACTGGGTAAATTCATTATTCACTGCAGAGGGATCCAGTCCTGCCCCTGTTAACCTGTGTTGGGATCTATGAGATGTTTCTTATCTTTATAGACCCACACCTGGGGGGTAACAAATAGCAACAAAGAAAAAGACAAAGATACCATCAAACTTGTCTTTTGTTTTCTTAATTCTTAACCCTCCCAGAGTGGGCTCCAGACTTTTAAAGCATGCTTTAAGTATGTTATCTTTATAGTGCAATGAACATGTTAACATTCACTCTGAGTTTTCATTCATTTCTACATATATTAAGATATATATGATAATGCTAATAGTTATAGCATGTACATAGTGCTTTAGGATTTGCAAAATACTCTATCTCCTCTAGGTGGGGAACCTGTGGCCTCTATGTGACCCTCTAGGAACTCAAGCATGGTCCTTTAGTTGAATCCAAACTTCACAGAACAAATCCCCTTAATAAAAGGATTGGACTCGATCAAAAGGCCACACTCAGTGACCTAGAAGGCCACATGTGCTGTCATCCAACAACATTTGAAACACGGTGCAACACATTTGCAGAGGGATAGTGTGTCCAAAGAAAGGCAATGAAGATGGAGAAGATGAGCTTCATGAGTTCATGGCACATGCAGAACCATATTAGAAAATGGGGTTTAGCCTGGAGAAGCAGCAGTTATGTGGCACAATGGATAGAGCACTGGGCCTAGAGTCTGGATGAACCTGAGTTCAAATTTCATTTCAGACACTTCCTAGCTGTGTGACTCTGGGCAAGTCACTTAACCTCTGTTTGCCTGAGATTCCACAGCTGTAAAATGCTGATTATAATAATAGCCACTGCTTCCTAGAATTGTTGTGGAGATAAAATGAGATAATATTTATACAGCCCTTAGCATATTTATTTAAATATTTATTGAATTTATAGAAATGCTTATTTTATAGAATTTATAGAAATCTTGCTCCCTTCTCCCACCCTCACCCCCAAGGAGTAGGCAGCATTTAAGATTTTCACAGAGAAGAAGGATTGTTTGGTCTTTTTGGTTAGCTCTCTAGGGCAGAACTAAGAATGCATGTTTGGAAGTTGAAAAGAAACAAGGTTAACCTGAAGCTATTGAGTTATTAGAGCGGTCCCAAAGTGGAATCAGCCGCCCCAGGATTGGGTTCCCCCTCACTGAAAGTCTTCAAAAAAAGGCTCCAAGGCAATTGGCCAAGTGTGTTGCTGAATATATGGCATAGGTTAGATTAGATGGCTCCTGCTTAGGGCCCCTTCCAACTCTGAGACTCTATGATACAGTGTCAATGACAGAATTCCTAAGAGATCATGGAATCAGGATGTTCCTGAATGGTTTAAAAGAGAAATAAAAATTGTGAAAGCAAAACTTATAGTCTGCACAGCAGAAATAATTGGCAGAGTAGGAAAGCTTGAATCCACCATGGCAAGTCCCATCAAAGAAACAAACAAATAAAAGAATAACTGATTTAAAATCGCTACCTTCCTCAAGGCTCAGATCAAGTTCTACCTCCTTCAGGAAGCCTAGCCATATGACCCCAGTTACTAAAATCTCCCCATCCAAAATTCTGTTGTTTTGGATTTATTTATGTAACAACAAATTGACTCCAGCTCCATGGGGTTAGGTATGCCTTCTCCCATAAGAGGCTACTCAGCTCTGGAATCATTCAGGTACCAGGTTCAGTCCTGCACTGGGGAGGGGGTGAGAGGGCCTAGCCTCTAAAGAGAGGAGTCATGTTCTTTTTTTCTGGGATCTTTGCACCACCACCCTGGTGCTCCTTGAGAAAATCACCTGAAGCCTGGGTTTGGCACAAGTCTGGGGTCTCCCCAAAAGGAATCTGGAAGATAGTATAAAATGTACATCAAGTACAGGTCAACTATTTATTTCCTCCAGACAAAAGAAATTCTTAAAGCCAAGACTCTCAAGTACATGTTGAGAAACACTTAATACATGGTATAGTAACCTATAACTCCTGTTATACTCAGCCCCACAAATAGTGGGGCTGCTGAGTAGCCATTTCACATTCACCTCAGCTTTGCACTGTCCAAACAACTCCATCAAGGGCCATATCTTCCAGAAAGCCGGGCCATGACTTGGGTTCATCCTCTTGTTAACAGTAATCTCCTTTCAGAAGTATTATGGTACCTCGTACAAGGCAGCCAGCAGCAACTGTGGGACCCAGGAACCCCTGACCTCTTGGATTCCCAGAGTTAGAAATATCTGTCCCAGGATTGCTATTTGGTCATGTAGGCTTAGCTAAGGAAAGAAACACAGACAGAAGAGACAGCCAGGGCTTCACTTTCTCCTCTCCAGATCATTTAGATGGCACGTATGCTTAATGCCATGTAAAAGCAGCTACCATTGCCCGCCCTCCCCCACAGGAAGTCTCAGAGAAAAAATTTCATTTCCCATGAAAAGGCATTTCTCCTCAGGAGAGAGGATGAAGAAAGGCTTTTCCTGGATTCATGGCCAGTCTGCTTTAAGGCAGTGCCCTCTCATGAAGTGGAGGGAGACACATGAGGCTGTGTATGTCTTTAGTAGGGTTCTAAACCTCTCTTGTCATCATGGGAACCAAAAGATTGCTGCATCATCCCACAGTCCTTCAACATTGTGAACATGTCCCCCAAAGTGTCCAGGGAGAGCTAAACTGACCCCAGGAAGCTCCATGGGCTGTGTTCTACTCCTAACCCCTAAAGAATGTAAGCTCTTCAAGGCAGGAGCTGCTTCATTGTTGACTTGAGCAAAAAGTCATGTCAGCCAGATGACTCAGTGAAAGAGTGTTAGATGGGGAGTAAGGAAGTCCTGAATTAAAATCCTGCCACCTACACCTAGTAGATGTGTGATCCTGAGCAAGTCACTTAATGTCTCTGTGTATCACTTTCATTATTTGTGAAATGGGGCTCATAACAATACCTTCCTCCCAGGGCTGTTGTGAAGATTGAATGAGATAACAGACGTAAAACACCACATTAAGTACTGGTTAATATTATTTTTATTGTTGCTTTCTATCCCCAATGCATAGCACAGGACCTAGAAGACAGTGGGCCCTTAAATAAGGTGTGTGGTCGGCTGATTCCTGTTCAGATATGGTTAGGTCTGGTGGCCTCTAAAGCATCTTCTGACACTGAAATTCTATGATGCTGCAGATACCTGAGGGGAACTTGGGGGATTAAGGACTGCTCCCTGCCCTGTGAGGATGGTATTAGGGATTGTTGCCTCAGCAGTCCCCATGCCACCATTAGAGGCCATGAGATAGTGCAGTGAATTAAGTGCTGAGCCTTGATACAGGAAGATCTGAGTTCAAATTTGATCTCAGAGACTTACTAACAGTATGAACCTGGGCAAGTCACTCAACCTCTTCTCTGTCTTAGTTTCCTTAACTGTAAAATAAGGCTAATAACAGCACCTACAACCCAGGATTATAGTGGGGATCAAATGGGATATTTGTAAAGTACTTAGTTCATTGCTTGGCTAGGACACATATAATAAATACTTGTTTCCTTCCTTCCATGACCATTGACCAAAGATTCAGACAAAAGGGCCTAGGTGCTGAACTCAGGACCCCTATCCTACCTATACCTGAGTGCCCCAAGCATGAGCATTTTCTCATTTCTTCCTCATCTCCTCCCTGTCTCTCTAGCGCAGCTCTGGTGCCAATATTCTCCTTTGGGGAGAATGAAATCTTTGAACAACTGGACAATCCCCAGGGGTCCTGGCTACGTTCAATCCAGGACAGACTACAGAAGGTCATGGGCTTCCCCCTTCCACTCTTCCATGGCCAAGGGATCTTCCAGAACAGGTTTGGCCTGCTCCCCTATCGCCGTTCTATCACCACTGTAGGTAAGTTCCCAGGATGCCAAAGGATGTGGGATTGACATAGGATGAGCCCTCATGGACCTAATTCTCAAGCTCCATCCCTGCCTATATGTCCCAGCATGGCCCCTGATTATACACAGACTCTTCTGATAACCTCCTTTCTGGGGAACCCCAAGACCAAGAAGGATCTGCAGTCATAATGTAGCACCCGTTCTGGCATTGGTTTCCCAACCTCTACTCAAATGATCAGTTTGGGTCCTCAGAGAGCAGTTGACTATTTCTCTCCTTTGGGTTTTAGGAACAACCCTAAGGAGTTGGGTGTGAATTGCTGCTCATGAGCCCCTCTCCCTTTGATTATCAATTAGCCAGCCAGAGTTATTCACTATTAGAAACTGTTATTTAGGGGCGGCTAGGTGGCGCAGTGAGTAAAGCACCGACCCTGTAGTCAGGAGGACCCGAGTTCGGTTCCAGCCTCAGACACTTAATACCCACACACAAAAAAAAAAACTAGATGTGTAACCTTGGGCAAGTTACTTAACCCCAATTGCCCTCCAAAAAGAAAAAAAAAGAAGAAACTATTATTTATTAGGTTGTCTAGTAACCACACTTTGTACAAAAGCCTTTCCACCCCCAAGCCTGTGGCACACACTTTCTATGCACAAGATCTCTGGGGAGAGTGGGCTCAAAATGAGAGAACACATGGAGCCAAAAGGTAATCATGAGTCCTATTTATTAGAAGTCCTTTTCTTCTTTTGTGGAAGTTTCATGAAGTTCTTTTTTGGTATATCTTTCTTTGGTGCTCCAAAGTTTGGCACTTTGGGCAGTCCTGAAGCTGCCTGTGTTTATTGTGTTTAGCATATCTCCATCATATCTCTCAGCTCTCAATGCAGCAGCTGTCATTGGGAAACAATGGGCAAAGCTTTCCTCTGTTTAAGGGGAGGAGGAGGAAACAGAGACTCCTTCCTCCCCCACAATTTTAAAATAAATAAACAAATCTTAAACATATAATAACAATAATATTATTAATGTGTAGATATAGAGTTGTTTTTCAACACAAAATTTCTTTAAAGTGGTGTCATCTGGGGCGGCCAGGTAGCACAGTGAGTAAGAACACCGGCTCCAGTGTTGAGAAGACCTGGAGATCGAATCCCGGGCTCAGACACTTAGCACCCACACAGAAACACCTGGCCGTGTAACCTTGAGCAAGTTACTTAACCCCAATTGCTTAGGGGCGGCCAGGTGGCTCAGCGAGTAAGAGCACCGGCTCCAGTGTCAGGATGACCTGGATCAAATCCGGGCTCAGATACTCAGCACCACACGCAGAAATAACTGGCCGTGTAACCTTGAGCAAGTTACTTAACCCTGATTGCCTTAAAAAAATAAATAAATAAAAATAAAGTGGTGTCATCAATGACATTGTTATATAAATTTTTAATTTGTTATAGAGATATGATTTTTAATTATTGTTGTTATTTGTATTATCTTTATCACTAAAATTATCTGTAAAGAGAAGAGGGGGAAATGACCTTTCTAAGCCAGAGAAAGAGTAGTTCTTCATGGATATTGGAGGAGGGCGTTTGAGGGCAATCAGGTCCTGGTCCCTGAGGCCCCAGGTCCATCTACATTTGACCCTTCATCAGAAAATGAGGTTCATCAGGGGTTTAGACACAGGAAACATTTGAAAGGCCACTGGAGAGGTCCTGGTGGAAGGAAAGAATCAGGCAGCTGGGTCAGGGTAGAGCAGTGCATACTGGACTTGGAGTCAGGAAGTCTTGGATTCAAATCCTGCTTTAGATATTTACTAGCTGTGTGATCCTAGACAAGTCACTTAACATCTCTGGGCCTCAGTTTCCTTGTCTGTTAAAGAAGACAGCCAGACTTAGTGACCTCTGAGGTCCCTTCAAGCTCTAAACCTATGATTCTATGATATAATGGCCTCCATTTCATCATGCCTTTAAGGGGATTGCTTCACTGACTGAAGCTTCTGGGTTGAATGGTGATAGAGGTAAGTTTTCTCCTCTGGACCTTCTCTCCATTGCTGTTGTCCACTCTGCCCCTAGGTATCCAGTGGCTCTAAACCTGAGAGTCCAAGGACTAAGCTCTCATGATACTTAAGGATGCTTCAAGGTCTTGGATATGTCCCATTTGGCAGACAAAAGAAACTGAGTCCCAATTTATTATGATCTAGGGGCCCATGTGATTGCTGGTGCCAGTATCAAGTTAAGTTCCAAAGTTTTCCCACTCATTGGATCTCTGTTTGTTGGGTGGGAGTACAGAAGCCTTCTCACCTTCTACCCCTGCTTTGTATCTCCCAGTGGGGAAGCCAATTGAGGTGAAACAAAATACCAACCCAACCCAAGAAGAAGTGGACCATCTGCACCAGCGTTATATGACAGAACTGTGCAGCCTTTTTGAAGCCCACAAGACCAAATACAATGTCCCCCCAGAGCAGCACCTGAAGTTCCGATGAGCCTGCCACTTCCCATGTTCTTTTCCTCTTCCCTGCTCCTGCCCTTGCCCTGCCCTTGGGTGGCACCACAAAACAAAAACTGTATGGTAAAGTGGGTGGGGCACTGAACTTGAAAGTTAGTGCCCTATCCTAGGTTCAAATCCTACCTCAGATTCTTCCTGGTTGTGTGACTGGGAAAATCACTTAACTCTCTGTACCCCAATTCCTCATCTGTAAACCAAGGGGCTTGGACCTGAAGGATTCTATTGTACCTAAGGACTCTTCTAGTTCTAAATCTGTAATCCAATATTCCTATGATCATTAACTATCAACTTTTGTGTCGGAGGCAATTGGCAAGAGTGGGTATGAAGTTTCACCAACTTTATACACATTAAAATCAACTTTATAATTCATGTTGTAAAAAGTAATCAATCAGTAATTCAGAAAAATTCACTTGTTCTTGGGGGGGTTGAGGGAGCCTAGATTAGTTACTAGGGAAGCTGTAAGAGGTCATGAATTAAATTTTTGTTCCCCTTGGATTTCAGTGTCCTGAGACAAAACCTCAATTGCTTTCTCTGTAAAGTAAGTCACAGATCCCCAAATAATTCTGTCTTGGCTCTTCCATTGCCCCAGTTACTTTACCCTTGGCCCTGGCAACACAGGAATGTACTCCTATCCTCTTCCCTGGCAGAAAGGGTGTAAAAGGGAAACTGAGACCTAGACTGGGACTTGAGGTATGAGGAGGAAACTTTCAGAATGTGACCATAGTGGGTTCTAGATCTTAGAGAAGCTTCCCAAAGCCCATCCTTTGGCCAGGCTATCCATCTTCATTTCTTTTTGTTCTCTAGTCTTAGCATGAACTTTTTCGGTACCCACACTTTCCCCATGAGAGGTCAAGAGTCCATTCTCCCATTTTCCTCACCTTCTTTGGGATCAATAAACTGCAAAGTCCATGGATTTACAGCCTGTGTGACCATGGGCAGCTCCCTTCTCTTCTCTGAAACTGTTTTTTCCATCTATAAAATGAAAGAGTTGGATTATATAACTTGTTTTATTTTATCTATGTGTTTATGTATATTTATTTTTAGCATTTAAAAAAATTTAAATTCTAAATTCTCTCCCTCTTGTCCCTTCCCCTCCCCACTGAGAAGGCAAGCAATATAATATTAATTATACATATGAAATCATGCAAAACACACTTCTATGTTAGCCATATCATGCCCCCCAAAAGCAAGAAAATAAATAAAGTGAGAAAACTATACTTCAGTTTGCTCTCAGAGCTCATTATTTGTTTCTCTGGAGGTGGATAACATTTTTCATCATAAGTCCTTAGAAATTTTCTTGGATCATTTTATTGATTGGAGTAACTAAGTCATTCACAGTTGATCATGGCATAATATTGTTGTTAATATATACAATGATCTCCTAGTTCAGCTCACTTAACTTTGGATCAGTTCATGTAAGTCTTCCCATGTTTTTCTGAAACCATCCCCCTCATCATTTCTTATAATCCATAACAATCATATACCACAGCTTGTGCAGTCATTTTCCCATTGATGAACATCCTCTCAGTTTCTAATTCTTTGCCATTTCTAAATACCTGTATAGCTATCCAGCCTATAAACCTATGACTTTATCCAAGGCCCCTCTGCCTGTTCTTCCATCTGGTCCTATGGGTCTGGCATTAAGCCACTGCCTTTCCTTATTCTAGCTGTCTTCTTGGAATTGAATTTCCAGAAAGGAAATTAAGAGGACCTGAAGACTGATTAGAAATGTGTAGGGAGAGAAGGAAGAACTAGATTTTAGCTTCGATGACTAGAAGTATGGTAGTACCATCAACAGAAATACTTAAGGGAAGGAACAGGTTTAGGACTTAAAAAACATGGTAAATTCTGTTTTGGACATGTTGGGTTTGTGTCAATGAGAAATTAAGTTGGAAATACCCAGAAGGGGCATAAAAATAAAATACTCCAAGTCAGAGAAAAGGTGAGGGCTGGAGGTATGGATTTGGGAGTCAACTGGGAGTTAAAGGGCAGTGGGAGCAAATAAGACTGCTAAGAGAGAATAGACACAGAGAGAAGAATGTTCAGAATAGAGCCTTGAGGGAAATCCATACTTGGTTGATAGAAGGATGACTGGAATCAGCAAAGAAGACATCCATTTCTATAGGACTTTAGGGTTTGCCAATACTATCTTTAGAATAATCTTCTAAGGTCACTAAAGTTTACATATTTTAATAAATGTTTGTATATTATTTAATGCTTAATATGTTTACATACTTTAATAAGTATGTTCATTTTCATGTTCAAAGTAAGGAAAATGAGGCTCAGAAAGGGTAAGCGACTTCTCTATGGGCTATTAGTGAGTAGGGATCAAAACCAGGACCCAAAATCAGATCATGAACTCTGACTAGGGTTTTTCCTTAACACCAGGCTCATTTTATTATGAGTTGTGAACCACGGTGTCAGTACCTCTCCTGGTGTAGGCACACACATACAATTTGGAGGATGCTGCCCAAAAAGAACCTTTGGCTTGTGCCCCACTCAGGGTTTCCTATGAAACCATCAGAATTTGTCTCATGCCTCTCCCTAATAGGGCCCAGAGCTCCCCTTTGAGCCCTCAGGCTCAGACTTCATTAAACATAGGATAGGTTTTGTTTTTAACCTGACAGAAAAAGCAAAACAGGTTCATATCTGAGTCTTCACAGTCAAGAAAATTCTCCTTCCCTTTCCAGAGGCCATCAAGTAACCCTCCCTTCTTGTGGGTCCTTCTTTCTCTCACAGTTTATATATGACATCACACTAGCAAAGGCATAGGCCCAGGTTGCTCCTTGACAGCATCATCATCTTCCATGCTAAGTTTCATTCCCCTTTGGGGCCACAAAGACAGTACAGCCTGTGGGCTTCTCTCAGGCTCTGCCTCATTTCCCACCTTGTCTTCTCCAGGTTTTAAATCACTTTCCAATGTTATCTCCATAGCCACAGTGAATCAGTGACTCCCTATCACATCTGGGATAAAATATAAAATCCTCCAGCATTTAGAACCTTCCATAAGTAACCACTGTAAGCTTTCCAGTCTTCTTACACCTTATACCCAGCATATACTCGGGCCCTGATCCAGTGACACCGGCCTCCTTGCTATTCCATAAACATGACACTCCATCTTGTTTCTGGGCATCTTCTCTGTCCCATGTTCTTCCTCCTAATCTCCACTTTCTGGTTTCCCTAACTTCTTTTAAGTCTCAACTAAAACCCCACCTTTTACAGAACCCCTTTTAAATCCAGTGCCTTTCAGACTCTCTCAATTATTTCCTCATTATCCTGTGTATAGCTTGTTTGTACACATTTGTTTACTCGTCTCTCTCATCAGACTGTGATCTCTGGAGATCTGGGATTCTCTCTTGCCTCCTTTTGTATCCCCAGGTGGTTGACGAGTCACAAATTGCACACCAATTTGGAATTATTAAAAAACTGAAAAATTTACCCGGGTATGAGTAGATCCTGTGATGCAGATAGAATTTCTGAGAGGAAGGTTCTAGGCTGTGGAGGAGATAGATTTATAAATCACATGGGAATGAGAGGATGCCATGGAGAGATAGACCTGCAGACAGCAGGAACACAAAGATTTCCTTGTCTCATGGCTGATGGAAGGCTTTGCACTGGCGATGTGGTCTCTGGCATCCCTAGGACCTTATGAAAGGCACCCAGTGAGGGGAATCTATCACTATTGTGTGAGCTACACTAGCCATTACTAGAGCATTGTCTCTTTGGAGAAAAGGGGAGATGAAGGGGAGGTGTTGGCACTCCACAGAACAGAAACAGAACCAGAGCCAGGCCTAGCAATAGGGATCCTGATCTCTGTATCTTTACAAGCTAAGTTAACATTCTTTTAATACCCTGACTTGTGCTGCCTGTGTCAAATCTGGCATTTACACCACTCCCATTCTTGAGGTTAGGATGACTGCCAAGAGTCCCAGATAAGCTGGCATCATTGGCAGGGGAGTGAAAAGGACGCCTCAATTCAAGCAAGGAGAAAAGGCCTACCAGATTATTCCTGGCAAAGCCCCAGGCAGGAGAGAAGCCCTCAGACTCCTTCAGATGTATTAGCCAGTTTTACAATTTCTTTCCCAGATGGATGGTTTGGGCAGATAAAATCCAGATTAAGCTCCTTTAAGAAGGAAGTGGTGGTGGTTTCAGGTACCATCAAGCCTGTTGATTACAGAACCCCAGGAGGTAGAGGTGATTGTGGAAAAAGTCAAATATTACCTTCTCCAGTCTCCAAAAGGAGGGGTGGAATTCTCTGGACCCAGATAATAAGGGTCTGGGGGAGATGGATTCTGCAGGGCTTAATTGTGGCAGTAGGTTAGCTAATAAGCTTCATAGTCTCTCCAATTTGGGGGATAATGCTGTGCCCAGAAACTAATCCAAATTTGAACTAGACAGAAGGTCTGGTTCCTTCACTGCTAAAGATAATTGGGCTCATGAGTTGGTTGCCCATGATCCTAATTAAGTCCCATAAAAAGTACCTGAATTGGGTGGCTAGGTGACGCGGTGAATTGAGTCAGGAGGACCTGAGTTCAAATCTGGCCTCAGACACTTGACACACTTACTAGCCGTGTGACTTTAGGCAAGTCACTTAACCCCAATTGCCCTCCAAAAAACAAACAAACAAACAAAAAGTGCCTGAGTTTGAGCACTCCCTGTGATGCAAATAGAATTTCAAGAAAGAAGTTCCTAAACTGTGGAACAGACAGGATTCCAAGTTACATGTGAACTAGGGAGTGCTACTGACCAGGAGCACAGAGCATGTAAGCAGCAGGAGGAAGTAAAGAAATAAAGCTCCTATGAAGTGCTAGGCACTGTGCTAAGGGCTTTTAGCTACACATGATCTCGTTGGATCCTCACAACTTCGCAAATTAGCTGCTGCTATTATTCTCATTTAACAGCTGAGGCAAACAAAGATTAAGTGACATGTCTAGGGTCACCCAGGTAGCGAGTGTCTGAGACCAGATTTGAACTCAGACCTTGCTGACTCTAGACTCAGCACTTTATCCTAGCTGCCTCCTAACACTGTTTCTAGCTCTCACTGACCTCTCAGCAGACCTGACTGGTCACTGTTCTCTGCCAGTGATGCCCCTGCCACTGCCACAGCTTCACTTGATTCCTTCATTCCAGAGGAGTCCCTTTGGGCAAGGCCAAGGAACCTTATCCGCAAATTTGTATAAACTGTCATAGACGGCAGCTGTGAGAAGGCCTTGAGGTCCTGTGTGCCTACCCCCACCCCCCCTGTTTACTTGGAATACCTCACACAGCCAGGTGTTACACAGCACTCGTTTCCTGGCTTGATTCCTCAGACTGTGACATTTTACCTCCATTGCATTGCTTAAACTCTCTTGGGCTAATTCTTTGTGCTGTTACTAATTGCTAACTTGGCAATGACTCATTATGTGCTAATTGTATAAAGAGTTTCCACCTATATTTATCAGCAGGTAGCCCCAGCTACCTTGGGTCCCAAAGGGTGTCTATACAAAAGCTCTAACAACACCTATGATGCTGAATTTCCCAGAGGTAAGGAATCTCAGGACACTGGGTGGAGGCAGGGAGAAGCAGGGTGATGAGACAGACAGAAATGTTGCTATATGTGCCCTTTGACCATTCAGCAGCAGGGTTGGCTTTGTCCTTGGCTCAACCTGGTACCCTTCAGAGAGCCTATAATCATGCTTGTTATAAGTGACCCAGTGGACATATGACTGACACTTTGGTTGGACACCCACACCCTTCTCCCATCCTGTAGCTCTGTTTTTGCCGTTCTTGGATGCTTTCCACAATTCAGTTCCCCTCCAGTGATGACTTGTGTTGCTTGTGTCAAGTCCAGCAGATGGCACTCATCACCCATCTGTTTCTGTCACTCAGCTGATTATTGAACTTGGCAGTTCAGTGGTGATCATTCCCTCTCCCAGTAGACCACCTGGCCCATATGGTACAAATCTGCTTGTGGGTCTAATCCCACTTCTTCATGACAACAGTTTAGATCAGGGGTGGGGAACCTGTGGCCTAGAGGCTACATGTGGCCCTCTAGGTCCTCAGGTGCCCTGGTTTAGATACACCTCTTCCCTCTTTCAAAGCCCAACTCAGAAGCCACCTTCTCGGAGACTCCCTACCTGCTCTTGATGAAAGAGATCTCTTCATAGAAATTTGCCTGGGCCTTTCTGGTGCAATTATTCCCTCATCTCTTGTATCATTGTTATTTATATATTTAATAACAGCTAGCATTTATATGATTTATTTAAAGTTTGCAAAGTGCCTTACACATATTATTTCAATTGATTCTCATAACAACCCTGTGATGTAGGTGCTATTATTATCACCCCCATTTTACAGGTGAGGAAACTGAGGGTGAGAGGTTAAGTGTCTTGACTAGGATCACACTGTTGGTAAGCGTCTGAGGCAGGGTTAGAACTCAGGCCTTCCTGACACCAAGTCTGGCATTCTATCAACTATACTACCTACCTGCTCTACTTGGATCCGTCAGACTATACACTGACTGAGAGCAGGTTCTATCTCATATTTCTCTCTGTCTTCCCATTGTGGAAGGGTCTGGTGGAGCTTTGTCAGGTACTTAATAAAGATACATTGAACTGAGATTATGCTGTGGTGTAATGGAAAGAGTGCTTTATCTCAAGTCAGATGATGAAGGTTTGGATACCACCAGCTTGGTTTTTTCTGAGCAGTGGAATTCAGTTTCCTTCTCTGTTAAAGGGAGGAGCTGTATTAAATGATCCCTTCTGACTGCAAATTCTATGAGGCTATAAACTACCTTCAAAGCTGGATTAAAAACGTCCTTCTTACGGGAAGCCTGCCCTGATCACCACCACCACCATGTTTCTACCTGACCAATCTTCTCAGATTCCTCCAGGGAATTTTAGTTATTTTTGCTCTTTATTTGTATTTGCTTGTTATATTTCCATACGTGGATTTTTTATTGAACTAACCTGGACCAATGGGCATAAGCCTGTCAGGAGCTAAAACCTTGCGTTCATTCAGCAGATGCTGACGGAGTATCGATTATGGATCAGGCAATGCTTAGGGTCCAGAGACCTTACCTTGCAAATGAGTCAGTAAGAAATTACACATAAAGTACACAGACTGACCCTAATTTCAGGGAAGGGGGAGTGGAAGTCCTTATTACTTCACTTGGAAGTCCTGGTCCAAGACCCAGCTCTACTGATTTTGCAAAAAAAACACTCTATGGAAATCCAAAGGGACCAAGTTCAGGGGTCACTAAACTCTTTCTGTAAAGGGCCAGATACAAAATATTTTAGCCTTTATTGGCCAAGAGGCAAAATCAAGGATATTATGTAGACACATATAAGGAGAGAAACAGATTTCCACAAACTTTTCATTGATGAAATTTAAAATGTAATCATAATAATTGAGTATATATATATATATATATATTTTTTTTTTGGTAATAATGTAATAATGAAAAGAATGGAATTCTTTTTTGGGGGGAATATCATTTCACTTAATTAGGGTTCAAAGTTAGTGTTTCCTTTATCAAAATCAAATGCAAATTTTCCTCAGCTAATCTGTAATGAGATTTTACATATTTTTAAAATTTTATTTATTTATTTTTAGTTTTCAACATTCATCTCCACAAGATTTAGAGTTACAAATTTTTCTCCCCATATTTCCCCTACCCCCATCCCAAAATAGCAAGCCTGAAGAATACCCCTTCCCCCAGTCTCTTCTCTTTTATATCCTCCCCCATCAACACCCTAGCTTTCTAGTAGGGCAAGATGGATTTCTGTACCCAGTGCTTGTATATCTTATTTCCCAGCTGCATGTAAAAAACAATTTTTTTAAACATATGTTTTTAAAACTTTGAGTTCCAGATCTTTTTCCTCCTTCCCTCCTCATCTGCCCCCACTGGGAAGATAAGCAATTCAATATAGGTTGTACATGTGTAGTTACCCAAATCATTTCCATAGTAGTTATATTGTGAAAGACTAACTATATTTCCCTCCATCCTATCCCATCCCCCACTTATTCTATTTTCTCCTTTGACCCTGTCCCTTTTAAAAAATATTTTCTTCTAGCTATCCTCTCCCCCAATCTACCCTCCCTTCTATCATCTGCCCTCTTATTCCCTACCCCCTTATTTTCCTGTAGGGTAAGATACCCAACTGAGTGTGTGTGTTATTCCCTCCTTAAGCCAAATTCAATGAGAATAAGGTTGTCCCATTCCCTTTCATCTTCCTGATCTTCCCCTCTATTGTAACAGTTTTCTCTTACATCTTTTATATGAGATAATTTAACCTAATCTATCTCTCCCTTTCTCCTCCCAATAAATTTCTCTCTCACCTCTTAATTTTATTTTTTAGATATCATCCCTTCATATTCAACTCATCCTGTGCCCTCTGTCTATGTATACATGAATATACATATGCCCACACTTACATATATATTTATATTGACATATACCTTCCTATACACACATATATATGCATGTGTACATATATATATACATATATATATATTTCCTTCAACTATCCTCATACTGAGAAGTCTTATGAGTTACAATTATCATTTTTTCCATATAGGAACGTAAATAGTTCAACATTAATAAATTCCTTATGATTTCTTTTTCCTGTTTACCTTCTCATGCTTGTCTTGCTTCTTGTATTTGAAAGTCAAATTTTCTGTTCAGCTCTGGTTTTTTCATCAAGAATACTTGAAAATCCTCTATTTCATTGAATGACCATATTTTTCCCTGTAGCATTATACTCAGTTTTGCTGGGTAGGTGATTCTTGGTTTTAGTCCTAGCTCCTTTGACATCCAGAATATTATATTCCAAGCCTTTTGATCCCTTAATGTAGAAACTGCTAGGTCTTGTGTTATCCTGATTGTGTTTCCACAGTACGCAAGTTGTGTCTTCCTGACTGCTTGCAGTATTTTCTCGTTGATCTGGGAACTCTGGAATTTGGCTATAACATTCCTAGGAGTTTTCTTTTTGGGATCTTTTTCAAGAGGTGATTGGTGAATTCTTTCCATTTCTATTTTGCCCTCTGGTTCTAGAATATCAGGGCAATTTTGCTTGATAATTTCTTGAAAGATGGTGTCTACCCTCTTTTTTGATTCTGGCTTTCAGGTAGACCAATAATTTTTAAATTATCTCTCCTGGATCTATTTTCTAGGTCAGTGGTTTTTCCAATGAGATATTTCACATTGCCTTCTATTTTTTCATTTGTTTGGATTTGTTTTATAGTATCTTGATTTCTCATAAAGTCATTAGCTTCCATTTGCTCCAATCTAATTTGAAGGAGTTATTCTCTTCAGTGAGTTTTTGAAATTCCTTTTTCATGTGGCAAATTCGGCTTTTTAAGGCAGTCTTCTACTCACTGGCTTTTTGGGCCTCTTTTTCCATTAGAGTTAGTCTATTTTTTAAGGTATTATTTTCTTCATTGTATTTTTGGGTCTTCTTTAGCAGACTATTGACATACTTTTCATGATTTTCTTGCATCATTCTCATTTCTCTTCTCAGTTTTTCCTCCATTTCTCTTACTTGATTTTCAAAATCCTTCTTGAGCTCTTCCATGGCCTGTAACCAATTCATATTTCTCTTGGAGGCTTTTGATGCAGGAGTTCTGACTTCGTTGTCTTCTTCCTGTTCCATGCCTTGATCCTTTTTGTCCCCAAAAAAGGATTCTATGGTCTGTTTGTGCTTCCTCAACTTGCTCATATTGCCAGCCAATTACTTGATTTTTGAGCTCTTTGCCACAGTAGAACTTTGATTCTAGAATGGAGAGAGCTTTGTCCCAAATCGCTGGGGTTTTTGCAGCTGCTGGAGCTATTAGAAGGGCACCCTCTCTATAGCCCCCAGAAGCTCTGGCACCTAGCCACACACCCCAGGACCACCATCCAAGACCACAATCCAGATCCAAGCATGTTAAAGCAAGAGGGATTACCCTCTGAATGGTCACGTGGTCCCCCTATGATCTAGAAGCCAGGAGCCCCTGAGGCAGCCTCGCAGCAGGAGCAGGGGCCAGATCATGCTCTTTTGTCCACCCCTGTTCGAACAGAGTTCCACACTGACCTTTCACTTTGTCTTTGGTGTTTATGGTTTGAGAAGTCTGGAAACTGCCACAGCTGCTGATGATTCACTCTTCTGAAGTTAGCTCTGGCCCCTACTGGTCGGGGCTGCCCTGGGGCAAGAACAGCAAAGCTCAAGTGGGGCTGTGCTCTGCTTCCAGTGTGCTGTAATAGACCTTTCCTGTCAGCCTGCCAGTCTGTCTTCAGCAGAAGATTTGTTTTTCTCTGTCACTTTGTGGGTTCTGTAGCTTTAAAATTTTAGAGTCATTTTTTTTTACAGGTATTAGAAGTGTTTGGAGCTGGAACCCATGCCAAGTTTGTGTTTCTACTATGCCATCTTCTGAGGTTTTACATATTTTGCCTATGAAAATGCCTTTTCACAGAGAGAGGTAATAAAAAAAGTGATAATAAAATGTCATGGTAGGATGAGACACAAGGAAGTTGAAATGTCATGTTATAACCGCAACACTATGATTCTTGGTATTACTTGGTACTACTGTAAAGCCATGAGAGTGTCCCCTATGATTTCTGTCACAACTACTCACCTCTGTTTTCTAGCACAAAAGCAGCCTTAGTCAATATGTAAATCAGTAAGTGATACTATGTTCCAATAAAACTTTGTGGACATCTGAATTTGAATTTCATAAAATTTTTATATGCCATGAATTCTTCTTTTGATTTGCCACCCCCCCATCACTTAAAAATATTAAAACTATTTTTAGATGGAGGGTTACTTGACCTGCTGGCCATAGTTTGCCAAATGCTGATCCAGTTCAATGCTTTATTTTACAGACAAAGAAACTGTGGTTCCCAAAAAGCCAGGTGACTTTCCCAAAGCAACACATCAATATAGTGACAGCCTGGCCCTTGGACTCCAAATTCTATGTTCTTTCTACTGTATTAGGCTACCTAAAAATAACCTTAGAACATGGGGACATAGAATTCCAAGGCTGGAAGAAACCTTATAACATAGAATGCCAGAGGTAGGAAGACCTTAGAACATAGACTATAAGGCTGGAAAAGACTTTGGGACTTAGAATGTCAGATCTGGGAGGAACTTTAGAACACAGAATGTTAGAAATGCAAGAGACCTTAAGACATAGAATATTAGAATGGGGAGGGGCATAAGAACACAGAATATTAAGACAGGAAAATTCGGTCACATACCATGGGGATTGGAGTTATTAGTCTTTAGTCTACCCTCCCACCCTATATTGAGGGTCCCTTCTATAGCCTCTCCATTCAAGATCCCCAGTAACAGGGAGCTCATTACCAATAACACTACTTGAGCACTGTTGGCCAGTTCTGCCTATTTGGCCATTCTTCCTTATGTTGAGCTAGGCTCTTGGGTCTGAGTCTTCCTGCTGACTGCATTGCATATCTCCTTCTTCCAGGCCAACTATTCACAGACATCTTCACTGGTCTCCTCTTCATCCACTTTGGGCTCCTCAGCATACTATACTCAGTCTACTAGTACCTGGGACAGAGACCTCCCAAGGAAAGACAGGAGGCAGAGCCAGACTATGAAGCAATGGCACCTACTGGCAGACTACTTTCCTATCTTGGTAAGTTGGCTCAATGGAGAATTGAGAGTGGATGACTTATTGCCATGAGAATCTCCAAGGCATGGTGGAAAGAGCCTGAAAATTAGAAGCAGGAGACAGACATAGAGAGAAGCTGGAAGGGACTTTTGGACAGAAGATCAGACCCATCTTCCCACTCAATATAGGGGTCCCCTCCCCCTGAGATGACAGGACTGGTGGAAGAGTCATAGGATCAGATGCTCAGGCCTGAAAGGGGCCTGGGGGCTATCTAGTTCTACCTCCTTATTTTATACATGAGGAAATAGAGGGCAAAGGAGGGGAAGTGATTTACCAAGGTATCTCAGGCAGAGCTGGGATTTGAACCTTGGTTTTTTGTTTGTTTGTTTGTTTTACTATAAATCCAGCATTCTTTCCAGTGTATACACAGTTTCATCTAGTGGTGAGCTTCTCCATCACTGGAAGTCCAGTGTCTTTCCATATGCAATCCAACCCATTGTTAGATAGTTCTTGTCATCTTGGAGACCTGGATTTGAGGCTCCCTTCCAGGGCTTCCTAATTGCATGATGTAGGGTGAGTCACTCTGAACCTTGACTTCCTCTTTTACAAAATGGAGAAAGTAATACTTGCCTGATACAACAGTAACAACAACAATAATAGAAAGGCAGAGGAGGAGGAGAAATAGTTTTTATTTAGTACTTTCAGGTTTGCAAAGCACTTGCTTTTCAGATATTTCATTTGATCCTCATAAAAAACCCTGGAAGGTAGATGCTATTATTATCATTCCCATTTTACAGATGATGAAAATGGGCATGCAAAGATTAAGTGACTTGCCCAGGGTCACACAGCTAGCAAATGTAATCAAGTGTTCCTGACTCCAGGCCCAGAGTTATTGGGATTATGGTGTCACTTAGCTGCCTCACAAGGTGGTGAGAATAGAGCTTTCTCCTTTTATACTTTCTAAAATTTCGTGATCCTTGAACTTCACCCTGAGACCCCTAAGTCCTGTGGAATTTCCTTGCATCTGAGCCTTCCAGGTTCCCCTTATTCAGATGCCTGCAGCTTCTGGTCCCTAATTATCTCCACCATTCCCTCCTATTGGTGCCCAGTTTTTTGCTTTGTTTTGTTTGTTTTGAGACTGGGCCTGTCTCACCTGGGCTGGAAGTGCAGAGGTATTCACTATGTGATTTCACTGATGATGAGCCCAGGAGGTTGATCGCTCCATTTCCGACCTGGGCTGGTTTGGCCCTACGTAGGCAGCCCTGACCCTACTCTCTGCCCCTTTAATTATTTTTGTGCTGGACTTTCTGTAGACACCCACTAACGCTTTAGCCCTGCTGAGTCTCAAAACTTCTGAACTCAGGAGAACCACCAGCCAGGATTTCAGGGGTTTATCACTATATGTATATATATTTTTTATAAAGCAATAGGGGTTAAGTTGCTCAAGTTTACACAGCCAGTTATTTCTGGGTGTGGTGCTGAGTATCTGAGCCCAGATTTGATCCAGGTCATCCCGACACTGGAGCCAGTGCTCTTACTCGCTGAGCCACCTGGCCGCCCCTAAGCCATTGGGGTTAAGTAACTTGCTCAAGGTTACACGGCCAGGTGTTTCTGAAGGGGTGTATCACTATACCTGAAAACTGGTGCCCAATTCTAGGACACACTGCCTTCTTTCTTTTCCTTTGAAATAGAAGTTTGATTTGGAGGGGGCATTTCTGTCACTTCCAAATGGCTCTACCACCTCCCCCCCCAAATTTGGACCTTCTCTTGTTATAAAGAAGTACAGTTAAGCAGAAAAAAACAAACAAACAGAGGTCTGACAACATAGACCTCATTGAGTACCTATAATCCACTAAACTGGCAAAAGGACAGACATGTTTCAAACCTAGTCCTGTGCAGTTGCTTGGTCACTACACTGGTCAGAGTGCTGATGTCTAAGAGTCATAGATTTAGAGGTAGAAGAGACCTTAGAGGTCATTAAGTCCAACTCTCTCATTTTACAAATGAGGAAACTGAGGACCATAGAGCTTAAGTCACTTACCCATGGTCACACAGCTACTTGGGTCTCCCTGATTCCTGTGGGTAGCTGAGAAAACTAAAGCAACTCCATTTTGTTTACAGCTCCTCTATCTTGCCCTTGTCCCTGTTCCTTTTGCCACAGACCTTCCTTACTGCTGAAACAGCCAGGACAGTCCTGTCCATTAGGGTGGGGTCACAAAAGACAACAATTCTGAAGAAGAGCCTTTCATGCCCTTAGTCCAGGTGCCGTCCAATCCAGGGACACCACATCCTTTATCCTTACTCTGTAAGCTCCTTGCAACAAGCCCAGTCCGATCCTGAGGTACCACATACCAATTCACCTCCTGCCTCAGTGGAAACCTGTGTAAATTTTGTCCTTTTATTCTTGAGGGCGTGTGCTTTGGTGTGGGCTGAGCTCCCTTGCAGGTGAACTCAGTAAAGCCCCATAGGTTCCTAAATTGCTGGTTTGGGTTTGGTTTTGGTTCTGGTTTGTCCCAGAACTGAAAATTTTCCCCACGCTCCAAGTCCAGCTCTCTATCAGCTGTACCCTCCAGCTGCCTCTTTCAGAATTCTTTTATATTGCTGTGGTCACTTGATTGCTTGTGCTATCTTTACTCCTGACCGCCTCCTCCCTGGATGCCTCATCTGGACCAGGAGCTGTGCCTCTGGAGGACTTCAGCCTTTCACCTCTGGAATGCCTGCCTTGAAGCCTTCCCCTGGGTGGTGGTTGCCTCACATCATCAATACACTTGGGCCCAGTGCCAGCCATGCTTCCCATTACTGCCCTGTCATCTTGCTCCATTAAGCATAGCCTCCAGCCTACTGCTCCTTGAACCCTAATCAAGCAATATCAGCTCTGCTGGTGCTCCTATAGTAATCTACTCCCCTATGACTCCATTCGCCATCCCTGTAACTTTCCAAAGTTAAATACTTCTTTCTCCTGGGCCACAACTCCCCTACAGGCACCCTGTTACAATGTTAGCTTTTTGAGGTCAGGGACTCCCTTCACATCCATGATCTACAGACCTACTGACCTTCTCTCTCTTGAGTCACCCTATAATTCCTACATACTAGAGTTATTGTGAGTTTTGTCTAATTACTTGGGCAGATCCTTGACCTCATAAAAGAGGAGGGCAATGCCCCCAGAGAACAGCCCTTCCACACCTGTGTGACTCTTGTCCATGGTTTCTCATAAATTTCCATGGAGGATCAACCCAGGGTACTAAAGGCCTTCCTCATTCATTTTGTATCTTTTTTTATGTCGACCTCAGAGCCAGGATCCCAAGATGGTTATTGCCAGCCTAGCAGGGAAGCCTTGAGAAGCTAGGGTGCTGGTACACAAGCCCAGGAAGGGCTTTGAACTTGAAATTTGTTGAGACTTATGTTATATAGGAACTAAGTTAAAATGTGAACCTGGCACTCTTCCCCTCCCCTGAGACTGAGAAAGTATAGGAGAAGATTATGCTCCCCAAAGATTGCAGGGTGAGATGTTTGTATGTTTATTCTTGCTATACCTATGAAGTGTGTTAAGTGGCCAATGTAACTGGGGTTTCCAGAACTGAGGGAGCACCATCCAGGGGGCCTGAGTTAATGGCAAAGACTAGATACCCTCTAACCCCCTTAAGGATGCTGGAAAACCCCATGTAAGGGTGAAATGCAACTCACTTTGCCTTTAAGCAGAGGCCAGGGTAATCACTGTTTATTTACATAGTGTTGCACATTTGTCTGTATATCCTAATCAGTGGTGTACTGGTAAATGTTTAACAACCAGCTTGGGGGGGGGTGCATACATGTCACACTTTTCATTTTAATCTGGTTTATTTTTTCTCCATTAATTTCTTAAGTGTAGAATCCAGGCAATCAACAAAGTAATAAATCAAGCTCTAATGTGTAATGTTTGCCAATTTCTGAGCTGCAAATGCTCACATTGAGAATTTAACAATCAGTTCCTCCAGCTGATTCTGACATACCTCTGGTCCTAACCCCTTTGCTATTCTGTGAGCTCTATGAATAGTGAGGTGATGGTAGAATGCAATGGTGTCAAACTCAAATAGAATCATCCCTTTCCATGGTGTGTTGACTTAAGCCACAAATTAACATTATCTATGTTGTATTACATTTTAGTTTATTTTGTTAAATATTTTCCCAATTACATTTTAATCTGGTTCGAGCTGCACTCAACGTAGATTCAAATTGGGCTTCTGACAAGTCATTGTGGGTGTCACAACCTTTATGAACCTCAGTTTCCTAGTCTTTGTAAAATGGGCACAATAATAGAGACAGGTGGTACCTGTTTAAAAGGCAGTTCTCACTGTGAGGCTCAAATGAGATAATGTAGGTGAAGCCATCCTTTGTAGATTTTAAAGCGTTATGAGAAAAATGCATTATTAATTATTTTAGAGTAATTTTTTTAAAGCAATTGGGGTTAAGTAACTTGCTCAAGGTTACACGGCCAGGTGTTTCTGGGTGGGTGCTAAGTGTCTGAGCCCGGGATTCGATCTCCAGGTCTTCTCAACACTGGAGCCGGTGCTCTTACTTGCTGTGCTACCTGGCCACCCCCTTTAGAGTCATTTCTAAGTAACTCTATCTTTTTTTCTTCCCAGCACTAAGCCTAGGGCTCCACCTAAAAAGTGGGGGTCAAAGAATGGCCCCAATTTCTCTGTCATCTCAGTTTGGGTGGGTGGCTGTGGCTCCCTCTTTAGACCACAAATACCCAATGTGGCCATGCAAAACCCCACAAATCATATAGTCCTTACAGACAAGGGTCTTGTCTTCCTCTTCCTCTCATTAGTCAAGGTGCCACCCCAAGTGATGGCTAGTTAGAAATAAAGATTAAGCATAAAACTTATTAAGAAACAAAATATACTAGGTGTTGTTGTTGTTCAGTGCTTTCAGACCCTTCATGATCCCATCTGGGGTTTTCTTGGCAAAGGTACTGTAGTGGTTTGCCATTTTCTTCTCCAACTCATTTTACAGATGAGGAAACTGAGGGAAACTATTACCTCACCATTCATAGAGCTCACAGAATAGCAAAGCGGTTAGGGTCAGAGGTGTAATGGAGTCAACTGGAAGAGCTGGTTGTTAAATTCTCAATGTGAGCATTTGCAACTCAAAAACTGGCAAACATTACACATTAGAGCTCGATTTATCGCTTTGTTAATTGTCTGGATTCTACACTTAAGAAAGTAATGGGAAAAAACTAACGCAGATCAAATTTAAAAGTGTGTCATGCATATATTCCCTCCTGCCTCCCACCCCCCCAAAAAAATCTGGTTGAGTTGCCCAGGGTCACACAGCTAGTAAGGGTCTGATGCCAGATTTGAACTCAGGAAGATGAGTCTTCCTGACTCCAAGCCTAGTGCTCTAATCACTGTGCCACCTAGTTGCCCCATGATAGGTAGTCAAAAATAAAGATTAAACATCTTCTGAGCTGATCCTATGAGTGACTGGAATTGAAGTAGAAAAAAATTTGTATTCTAATCAGAGGTCTTGTGTTTGAATCCCACTTTCTCCACATTGTAATTGTATAACCTTGTACTAGTAATTAAATCTCCCTAGATTTTCATTTCTTCACCTGCAAAATGAAGAGGTTGGACTAGGTGGAAGCTCTCTAAGGTTTCTTTCAACACAAGAGCTATGATCCTTTATCCCTGTGATCTTAGTCAGAAAAAAACATCAGCTTATACAGGAAGCTCTGGAGATGGCCAGAGAACAGATCAGAAGAGGCAATCCCACAGCCATAATTAAATTACCCTGTGCCCAGTCCAGAGAGTGGGGAAGGAGGTATTAGAGACTGGCCAGTAGAGGGGTTATGTGCTACATTTAACTTTCTTCTGGCTCTGCCTCCTGTAATAGTAATGGAATTTAAAGATCCCCCTGTATTGGCTTGGTTTTCGGATTGATTGTGTTAAAACCCAGAGCTTGTGAATCCCACTTGTGGGATGGACTTGTTGACATGAAAAGAGAGGGCTGAACTGGGAGGATCTGGTGACGTGAATTTAGAGAGGCACAAGCAGAGAAAGAGGCAGAAGAATTTTTTGGAAGCAGTATTCCGGAGGCAGAGAGATGGACAGGATTGCTGAGGACCAGTTCAAACTGCCTAGGACTTTTGAGAGCTGCCACCCAGAGCTGCCAAGGACTGAGGAGACATGGCTGTTATGCTGGTACTTTGTCTGTCTGTTTTGATGTTGTTTTGCCAGATTTGTCCACTGGTGAAGGACAGTCCTGTTGTTGCAGAGGTCCTGGAACCTTGCTGCTGGTTCAGGGGTCCTGAGACTGTTCTACAGACAGGGAGTGAATTGTGCTCACTGGTGAAGGCTCCCACTGGTGAAGACTCCAGGGCTGGCAGTCTATCCTGCCACCTTGCTGACCCTGGTTAAAGTTTACAAAGCATTTTACACACAAGATCTCACAACCACCCCCAAGAGATAGGTACTACAACTATTACTACTCCCGTTTTACAGGTGAGAAATCTGAGACTCAGAGAATAAAGATAACTTGCTCATGGTCATACAGTAAGTATCAGAAGCAGGATCAATGATTTAGAACTAGAAAGGGACTTCTGAGGCCATCAAGTCCAAACCCTTTATTTTACAGATAAGAAAACAGACCCATAAAGCTTAAGTAACTTGTCCAAGGTCACACACATAGTGAATATCAGATATGGCATCCTTTGACTTCACTGCTAGTATTATTTCTACCATATCACACTGCTTGCCTCCCCAAAGTTATAAGCTAGGATGCTTGTAATCGCCTTGCCTCATCTGACCCAGATAATGGCTCAGGGCCCTCCCAGCTCTGATATTTTCCAATCCTACACATACTATTAGGGCTTAGCCTCTGCTACTTGGCTCTTCCTTCTCCTCAGAATTCAGCACAGAGAATTCTGTTTGCCAGTTACATTTGTCTGCCACTTTACTTAGTAGACACTAGCTATTCTGTTTTTAGCTGTCCAGTGGACAGAGCACTGGACCTGGAGTCAGGAAGACCTTTGTTAAAATCTGGCCTAGGACACTTACCAGCTATGTCACTAGCCAAGTCAATTAACTGCCGCCTTACTCAGTTTCCTCCAACTATAAAATGAACATAATAATAACATGTACTTCCCAGGGTTGTTGTGAGAATCAAGTGAGATAAAATTTGTCAAACTTTGCAACCCCAGAAGCTCTGTATAAATGCTGTCTTTTACAGGGAGCTGGAGATGGGGATGGGAGGTCTAAAGGGGGAGTACACACAGGCCTCGACCTCCAGGAGCTCACAGGCTGCCTGGGAAGACAAGACTCACACATATGGAACAAATCACATGTTCTGATTCAATGTTATAAACTTTTATTAAGTATTTACTGTGTGCAGAGCCCTGTGGCAAGGCCAAGGAAAACAAAGTTTCGATAAAACAAAGTCCCTGTTGTCACTGTGTAGAAGTAAGAGGTGGGAAACATAAACGTATACAATGCACAAAACAGATAGCTTCAACAGATAGTAAGTGAGGCATAAATAATGTCAGCACAAGTTAGCATGATTAAGTGTATAGGAAAGATTTTTCTGTGCTTTCTTCCAAGTGTACCAATATGAAATAAAGTGTTACACTGGGCATTTCAAAATAGTTTCTGTTCTGGGCTCAGCTGGAGGTGGGTGTGTCAGGGGGGTGGAGTAGGGTTCAGCCTAGGGTTTGGACCAGGACTCTGAGATGGGGACAGTGAACAGAGATTTCCATCTGGGGCCAGGGTTAGTCCTTGGGAGCCAAAGATAGATTTATTTTGCTTGGTCAAAGGGGACAGAAGTTGGGGGGAGGGGGAGGAAAGGGAGGGGAAGCTGGAAAGAAGGTGATTTGGGCTCAGTGTGAGGACAAACTTCCTACCAATCAAAGCTGTCCTACCCAGAAATGGTCCATCCACCTCCAGAGATAGAGTTCCCCATTACGGCAAACCTTGCTTCAGATATAGGCTGGATTATTGGAGATGGTCTAGGTATGGGTTGGGATTGATGATGATCAAGATCTCACCCAACTCTGAGAATTTATAATTTGCCCTGAAATATGTGTCAATATGATATCATGGAAAGAGCACTAGCTTTTTCATTAGCAGGGCAAGGTTCAAAGGCCAGCTCCAGTGATCACAGGATGGGTGACTAAGAACAAGTCATTTAACCTTTTTATGCCTCAATTTACTCATCTGTCAAATTAAGATAATAGTACTTCCTAGGATTGTTGTTAGGAAAAGTGCTTTTCAAATCTTAATGAGGTTTTATATAGTACTTATTATACAGTACTTCTAGAAATATATTAATCTTTGGGGAGAAGAGATTATATTACTTATGAACAGTAAATAATTATATAACATGATAGGACAGGAACATGTCTGAGACCAGAAGATGATTTCCCAAGTGAACCTCATATTATGAGTTACCACTCCTTCATTGAAGTCTAAGCCATGGAAAGCACAGCTACCTACTTGTTCCCATTTTGTGAGCTCTCTAGGGAGTCCCTATGCTTGCACTGGACTCCTGAAAATTTCACAATTTCTTGGACAAACATGGACTTCAAAGTCCAGAAGCCTCAACCCAAAGAGTGTGGCTTAGATGGGGGAGGTTATCTTGGACTACAAAAAAAGAGTTTCCAGGGTAGGGTTCTACTCTGGTCCCCAGGGTTTGCCTTGAAATGTCCCCTTCTCTCTTCCCCCATTCCCCAGGTCAGTGCTTAGGCTCTGATGAGGATCCTGATGAGGAAAAAGGAAAAAGCATTGGATTTGAGGTCAGAACTCTGATTCTATCCCTGGTAGGTCTCAATTTCTTCATCTGTAGAGTCAGTGTCAGAAGACAGGGCAGAACAATGCAGAGACTTCCCACTTTGAATTTTGTGTATCAGATTTCTGCTGTAACTGGTGGTTCTAGTGAGAGTCAATTGTATGTTCAATGTGAGCATTTACAGTTCTGGAATAGGCAAATACTAAAAGTAAGGTCTTAATTTGTTTTTTCTCTATTGTCTCAACCTTAGAAAGTGATGGAGAAAATGTTAATGATGTAGATCCAATTTAAAAATATGTCTGGTGTCATTTGGGGGAGAGAGGAGGAGAGCGACTTGTTAAATGTTTGCCACCATTCCTCTAGCTGTAACTTTAAGAAAAAAGAATATATCTACTAAGGTGATGAATGGTTTACTCTTGAAAACATTTTATAAACCTTAAAGCACTGTAGAAATATGAACTTAAAAAAATTATTAGGATCTCAAAACAGGATTGGATCTCACAAGATGGCTACTCCAATCTACCAAACAATGCAGGAATCCCCTCCAAGGTCCCATGTCTGCGTCTGACCTCTTCTCCCCTCCCAGCTCTTTGCCTACCAATACCATTTCCCTAATAATTTGACAGTCTTTAGAGGGCAAGGGTGGACTCCCAATGCTCTGAGCTACTCTTCACGATTTGTCAGAGATGTTCCATCCAGGAGTTTCTCTAACCCAATCCAGATTCTGGATCCATTCCCTGTCTGGGCTTTGGATGTAGTAAAAAGAGTATCAGATTTGACATCAAAAGATCTGAGTTTAAAACCCAATTCTAGACAAGTCACTTCTCTCTCATTTGTAAAATAGGGGAAGGGGAGACTTGATAGTACCTTCTAGCTCTAAAGACTGTGATCTCTCTCAAGAAAAATAAGTTTCCCCTGGAAACTCATGGAATCATAGATGCCTTCCTCTCCATCTCCCCCATCTGGAAGGGATCTCTGATACCTTTCTCCCAAGAAATATTCTCCCCAGTCATGCATTTCTATAGAGGACTAATACTCAGTACCTGTTTGAATGCTTTTGGTAATGGGGATCTCATTACCTCATCCCATTTCTTTATAGGTCAGCTCAGACAATTAGGTGGTTCTTTATTAAGTCAAACTGTCATTTCATAAAAATCTGTTGTTTGTTTGTCCTTCATTCTTGAAGAGGACCATGACATTAAGAAAATGATGCTGTGACTTGTAAGTGAATAGGATTTAAGTGAGGGAGGGCTGTGCAAAGTCACCAGCCTCACTTTATCCCCCAGAGCCATCTGGGTCCAGTGGCCAGATATAGATCAGGATGACTGGAGATGCACCCCCCCCCTGCAACCAGCGCATAAAATCTCCCCCAAGACTGGAAGTAGAGATGTCTTTTAGGGTAGGGTGTATGAACATCAGGGCAGGGCTAAATAATAGAGGGAAGAGTAGAAATCTGTGGGAGCCAGGGTAGAGATAGAGAAGGTGGGGGCAAGGAGTAGTATGATAGATGAATAGTGATCATCACATCCCACATCTTCATTGTAGAGATGAGGTTCACTAAAGTGGAAATGACTTGCCAAAAGTCACACAATTAATAAGCAATGAAACTGGGATTCAGGCTCAGATCTGATGACTCCAAATGTAGTTTTCTTTCCACAGTATTGGGATTCCTCTTATAGGATATTAGGGGTGGAAAGGATCTTAGATGATCAACTGTATCAGGAGTTTTTAACCCTTTTGTGTATCATGGAACCCACTGGCAGCCACAAAGTGAAGCCTTCTAAGAACTGTTTTTAAATAAATAAAAGGAAGCCAATTATATTGAAATAAAATGTAATTTCTCTTATCTAAGTTCACAGACATCCTGAAATCTATCCATGGTCCCCTTGACTACTCTTGGTCTCCAGGTAAAGAATCCCTGATCTAGTCCAAGCCTTTACATTAGAGAGGTATAGGACTGAGGATCGGAGAGGGTGGCTTGTTCAAGGTTACACAATGAGTTAGTGGGAGGGTTAAGACTAGAACTCAGGTCTTCTGGTTTCTCCTTCTGGGCCTTTTTAACCCCACACATTACAGAGGCTCTGGGAAGCCAGGGCAATCACAAGTATATCATTTTTAGGAAAAGGGGATCTGGAAAGAGAAATGGGTTTAAGCTAAAAACCACATTTACCGAAAACCTTCAGAGGTTTTTTCTCACTACCCCCCAAGGCAACCTGTTCCTCTTTTGGACAACAGTAATTGTCAAGAAATTTCCTCAATGTTGAGGCAAAATAAGCCTCTGTAGCTACCAAACATTTACACTAGTTCTGTTCTCAAATGAGGAGCTGAGCAAAATGAATCCAATGATATCTCTTACGTATGGTTGTTCAGTCTTTTTTTCAGTTGTCATACTCTTTGTGACCCCATTTGGGGTTTTCTTGGCAAAGATACTGGAATGGTTTGCCATTTCCTTTAACAGCTCATTTTACAGAAAGGAAACAGAGGCAAACAGGATTAAGTGATTTGCCCAATGTCACATCGCTAGTTAAATGTTTGAGGCCAGATTTGAACTCAGAATATAAGTCTTTGTACAGCCCTGTATTAGCAAGCACCCTAGCACACCCAGGATGGCCTGCTACCACAGGTTCTTTGATCTGCTTTTAAAGGAAAGACTGCTTAAAAAAGAATTAACAATCCTACTTTTAATTACATTCACTACTTTAGGGGGAAGGTCAGTACCCTAAACTTGGAGAAAATAAAAACAGAGAAATTAGCACAAAGACCAACAGACAGTGCTCCAACTGTCTGAGTAAAGCAATATTGCTATACACTTTACATACATCACTGGAGGGAGCACAGACATCTAGGCAGTTGGGGGGGCTCTGAACATGTGACTACTCAGAGTCTCACACAGGAAATCAAAATATCCTTCTCATGATGAACCCCCAAAGCAAAATGCCAGCCTCCTAGAATAGACAGCCCCTGATTGGCTCAGAGTCAGAAGGCACTAAATCTACTTTACTCAGAACAGCTGTAGTTTATCAGGGTTCAAAAGAGATTAATCCTTCAGATGTTTGCAATTTAGCCTGAGCCTGGGAAACTGAACTCCAAAAAGAAAACAACAAAAATCTCACATTGCTTGCACTTACAAGCCCTTTGTTTGCATGTTGCAAATCTTAAAACACTTGCTATTATGAATTCGTAGTAGTAATAATCTCACTGCCAGGGCAGCTAGGTGGTACAGTGGATGGAGTGCTGGGCCTGTAATCAAGAAGACCTAAGATCAAATTCAGCCTCAGACACTAGCTGTGTGACCCTGGACATGTCACTTGACGCTATTTACCTCATATTCCTCAGCTATAAAATGAGCTGGAGAAGGAAATAGCAAACCACTGCAGTATCTTTGCCAAGAAAATTCCCCCAAAGGGGTCATGAAAAGTCAGACACGACTGAAATGACTAAACAACCAATCTCACTTCTATGTGACAACCTTTAAAAGCATGGAGATGGTGATGGTGCCCTTCCAAAGTCTTCTCTTTACTTTGCTAAATGTATGCATTATTAGACATAGCACTTCTGAGTTTGGAAAGTAATTTCACAGACCTTTTCCTGCCCACATGCTCTCCTTTAAACATCTCCATCATGACCTGAGGAGCCTCCTCATCCTGCAAGATCACTTGGGCCTCTTCAGTATCTTTTGTCTGCCCCTCTGATTGGAGAGTGGCAGAGAACTCCTCTCCAAAACTCCATTTCAGGAAGGTGCCTGAACCAGATCTCTCTTCATTTCCCACCAAGCTGCACTCCTTTGGACTTATCTGTCATTCCACTTCATGGGATATCTTCTCACCCTCTCCCCTATTTCCACATTTTAGCTTCTTTTTGTATGTTGTCTTCCCCTATTCAATGGTAAGCTCTTCATGGAATGGATTGTCTTTCCTTCTTTTTCCTGTTTGTATCCCCAGTGCTTAGCAAAGCACCTAATATATAGTAGGTGCTTAATAAATGCTTATTGACTGACTGATTGACATTATCTTCTACAGTAGAGAAAGTAACACCACTAGTGACAAAGGACCTCAGTTCAAACGACACTTTAAGTTGTGTGAGATCTATTTACTAAGGACCAGAAATGAGATATGGCTTGCCCAAGGTCACCTAGCAAGTCAATGGTAGAACCAAGTCAAGAATGAACAATGGACTTGAATTCAGAAGACCTGGATTTGAATTCCTGCTCTCCTTATTAGGTGTGACTCTGGGTAAATCCCTTCCCTATATGAGCCTTAATTTTCTCCTCTGTAGAATGAGTTGTTGGACTAGATGAGCTGTGAGAGCCCTTCCACCTCAAATTCCATGAAACCTTAGTCTTTTGACTTTTAATCTAGTAATTGCCCTTTGCCCAATACTGTGTTCTCTCCAAGAGACAAGGGACAAAGACAAAAATAGCAGCCACTTTAATTGTTGGAGCCAACTGGCTTCATTTCTTAGCCTCAGCTCCTCCCATCTCAAGAGATAGGTAAAATCTTCAAGGTTCAGCTCCTGGTCAGTGGAGGATAGTTCATTAATCTGATCATGCTCCTAGCCCTCCTACAACACTAGGTTGGACCTTCGTCAGAGCCTAGGATTTATTCACTATTGACAGTCTTTCACTTTGGACATTTTTCAGTTGTGTCTGACTCTTCATGACCCCATTTGGGGTCTTCTTGGCAAAGATACTAGAGTGCTTTGCCATTTTTTTCTCCAGCTCATTTTATAGATAAGGAAACTGAGGTAAACAGGGTAAAGCGACTTGCCCAGGCTTACACAGCTAATAAGTGTCTGAGGCTGTATTTGAAATCATGTAGATGAGCCTTCCTGACTTCAAGTCCAGTGGTCTATCCATTGTTCCACCTGGCTGCCCATTGACAGCCAAACTTAGTTTATACATGCTTCTCTCCTTCTGCCCCTAGCTGTCCCCCACCCATCTCTGTGCCTCTAATAGAACTGAAACAGAGGGACTGTCAGTCCCCAGAGATCATAAGTGATACTGGGGGAACAGAACACCTGCCTGGGTACCCTTCCAATCAGTAAAATTTAATTCAGTGAATGGTCATTAAACCCCTGCTGCATGGTGCACATTTTGCTAGTCTGAAGGAGACAGAATTTTACTAATTTAGATTGTGATTTATTGTTTTTCTTTTTTTACAGTAGTTCTTTTTTATTCAGTACTTAAAAAGTAATTTTTATTTATATCTTTTGTTTCTACATTGTCTAAATTCTGCCCCTCCTTTTTATTGCCTCTTCCCCTCATAGAGAGTCTTCACATATAATAAAGAAATTTGAAAGATAAAAGGAAGAATCCATATATACCTTTTAAAAATCTGATAACATATACAGTGTTCCACATTCATGGACCCCCAACCTCTACAAAAGAATTGAAGGAAGTATACTCTGATATCTCTTCTTAGGAGTCTTAGCTCTTTATAAAAGTCAGCTCAATAGTCTTTTTTATTTTTAATTTTATCCACTTACCATTGTTTTTTTCAGGACTTCTTTTGTATGTGTCTCCATACAAATAAAATTTTACCCACAAAAGATAACCAAGTAATAAAAGCTGACATTTATATAGTTCTGTTTTATAAGGGCCCTGCCATATCTAACATTCTGTAATAGCTGACATGTACGTATTGCTTTAAAGGTCATGAGATTCTTTGTCCCTCTCTATATTTCACAGCTCCTCGATGTCATTCCCTCCCCTTTTCTCTTTCCTTACTCCTTCTTTTTCATCTGTGATGAAGAGGAGACCCTTCTCCCCATACATACCCGTGATCATACCTTCTCCAGCAGATTGCTCCATAACCATGCCAACAGCAGTCCCCGCCCCCCATCTTCAATTTCTCTATGTCTATCGGTGGCTATAAACATGTACCAGTCTCTCTTATCCTTAAAAAGCATCCTCACTGAAGACTACTATCTCTTCAAGTTATCATTCTATATTCTCCTCCATTTCTCAGTCAAGCCAAGAAAATCTTTATATTTACATTCATTGCCTTGATTTCCTGTTTTCTCACTCATTTCTCAACCCTTTGCACTCGGGCTTCTGACTATTATTCAATATCCTTTTCTTAATCCACATCCTTCTTGACCTCTCTTGCAGCATTTGACGCTGTTGGGCACCCACTCCTCCTGGATACTTCTTTGGATTTTCTTGATATTGACCTCTACTGGTTCTCCTTCTACCAAGTTAACCATTCTTTCTTACTCACCTTTGCTGCACACCATTCTTAACACACCTTTTAAATGTGGAGACATGCCAAAACTCTGTCCTGGGAACTTTTTTTCCTACTCTCAATTAGGTAGCTAGGTGGTATAGTGGATAGAATACTGGGATCAGGAAGACCTGAGTTAAAATCCAACTTCAGACAACATATTAGTAGTGTGTGACCCTAGACAAGACACTTAACTTCTACCTGTCTCATTTTCCTTCTCTAATATAATGTAGCACCTGTCAACTGGGTTGGAACTAGCCTCTAACCTGTGGGTGGCCAGAGCCAAACAGAGCAGGCTAGAGAAAGAAGAGTCCAGGACACAAAACAGAAGTTTAATTAATTCCAGAGTGAGGAAAATGATGTATGCATACAGAAGCCCCCATCCTAAGAAGGAGGGCTTAACACATGGGACTAAAGGCAGGTCTTAAATACAAACTGGACTGATCCATGACATAATCATTTTTAGGACATGAGTTACTGTTCCCACAGGCCCTGTGGGAACAGTATTGTCTCAAGTCTTAGGAGTCATGCCCACTCTGTGGGACACAGAACCAGAGTTCTATGATGGGAACAGGAACACAGTACCTATCAGTGAAAAGGCACAGGGATTGTGAACATATGATGGATGTCCCTGGGAAATAGGAGGCCCTAGGAAACACCTGGTGCTGGTCCAACCAATACGCTTTGCCAGAGGGTGATATCATTCTGAGTACAAATGATAATTGTTACGCCAAGCTCAGGCCACAGCCTGCTTGCAGGGCCTTAGCTCTGGGGAAAAGGGCATCTCTAGGGGTAGCTAGGTGGCACAGTGAATAGTCAGGAGGACCTGAGTTCAAATCCGGCCTCAGATACTTAACACCGTAAGTCACTTAACTCCAATTGCCCTGCCTTCCCCCCTCCAACAAGACCCCAAAAAGGGGCATCCCCAAAATATCTTGACACATCTAACTCACAGAGTTGTGAGGACCAAATAAGATAATATTTATAAAGGCTTAGTACATTGCCTAACATATAGTAGATTCTTAATAAGTGCTTATTTCTTTTCTCCCTTCCTCTTCCTTTACTCTTTCTTGGTGATTTCATCACACACTGTCCTTTCAACACTGATGATTTCCAGATGCATGTATCCAGCCCTAGTCCCCCTCCTGAGCTCCATCTCTCATCACCAATGGCCTATTCAGCATTTCCCACTGCATATTCTCCAGGCATCTCAAACTCTACATGTCCCAAATAGAACTCATTCTTCTCTCCCCATGTCCCACCCAACTCATTCAAACTTCCCTATTTTTCAAGGGTACTGTCATCCTTCCAGTCAACCCCTTTCACAACCTTGGTTTCATCCTCAGTTCCTCACTGACTCAGTCATCCTGTATGTCTAATCAGTTGCCATATTTTATGGTCTCTACTTTCATATCTTCCATACATACACATATACACATACATGTATATGTGTGTTGTATATAGATACAGATATCTATCTGTCGCCTTTTCTCCACTCATACAAGCATCACCTAGGTCAGGCCCTTATCTCTTCTTCCCTGGATTCTTTCAGTAGCCTCCTAATTGGTCCCCCTCTCTCCAGCTCCAATTCATCTTCCATATAACTTCTCTATTCATTATAACATGCTAATTTCAGGGAGGCCTTGCTTTCATGTGCAAGCATTCATTCCTATGTTTTAAGTGGTGGTCCAGAAGACTAGACTCCCTTCCTGACTCCTCTTGGAAGCTGTGCCAGTTATAGGAGGTGCAGCAGCAGCAGGAAGGGTAAGAGGAATAGTAGTAGTAGCAGTAGCAGTAGTAGTAGTAACAGCAGCAGCAGCAACTAGCATTTATGTAGCACTTTAAAGATTATAAAGTGTTTTAAATACATTAACTCATTTGATCCTCCCATCAGACCTCTGAGAGACATACTACAGGCATCTTCATCATTTTCCCGTCTTGTAGATAAGAAAACTGGGGTTCAGAGAAAAATCTCCCCCCCCAATCACACAGCTAGTGTCAGAGGCAAGATCTGAACATGAGTATCATCTGACTCCAAGTCGGCATGACCACCAAGAACCAGTCTCTCTCGTGGATACTAAAGTTAAGTGGCTGAGACAGGCAGGAGCTCAGTGGGTGGGATGCACAGGCACCAAGCCTGGGAATTTTGCTACTCATGAGAAGGCTCAGGCTACTAGAAGCACTGATTTGAGGAAATTGGGGTTTGTCTGACAGGCTTCCTCATCGAAGCTTGACCTTTTCATCACAGTTCTGGGCATGCTCAATCCCAACCTGGTATGTTTGACTAGGAGTGACTCTGAGGAAAAGAACCTGAGACTGAGAATGATCCCTCATGCTAGCACCAATGGTTATAAGGAGCAGTATTGTCCTAAGATCATAGATTTAGAACCAAGGGCACACAGCAAGTCAGTGGTAGAGCAAGGTCAGAAAGAACATTGAATTTGAAGACCTGGAACCTTAGAGATAGACAGGTAGATAGACAGGTAGATAGATAGATAGATAGATAGATAGATAGATAGATAGATAGATAGATAGATAGATAGATAGATAGATAGATAGAAGGAGGGGAGGAGAAAGGCAAGAGGAAGAGAGAGGAGAGAGGAGGGGGGAGAGCTAGAGAGGGAGGAAGCATTTATTAAACATTTATGTACCAGGCACAGTGCTAAATACTTGGATTATAGAAACAAGAAAACAGTATGACCCCCACTCTCAAAGAGCTGATATTTCAATTGTTGTTCAATTGCTTTCAGTTGTGTCTGTGTGCACCCCAAAACCGTGTGCAACAGAGATCCTTACCCAAATAATACACAGAGGCTTCTCAAGGTAGGAAACAGAAAAGAATGGTTTATTACGATCTCGAGAAAGGGCCACCCTCCTGATAAGTGGTCAGGGAGGAGAAGCAATGTACAAAAGGAAATGGCAAAGTTATAAACTTATAAAGCCCTAACTTGGAATTCTCTCCCTTCTGGGTGGGGGAGAATTGGCTAGAAGTCAGGTGCACAATCCAAGCAGAGCAATCTACCTTAAGTACCACAACAAGGACACAGTAGACCACTCAATGCCATTTGAGAAAGCACTTCTGTCCTTATTTGGCATATCTTGTGCTGAGGTGTCATTGAGGAGAGCAGAGACTCCCTAGCTCTCTGAGTTTTGAGTTCTTGTAAATCACGTGATTTCCGGTGAAGGGGAACTTGGGCCTGCTTCCCATGAAAAGCCTTACTAGATTTTAGAGTATAGTCTGAGAAGTTTTCACTTCTTTCACTCATGTCTGACTATTTATGACCCCTTTTGGTGTGTTTTCTTGTCAAAGTTACTAGAATGGTTTGTAATTTCCCTCTCTAGTTCATGTTTACAGATGAGGAGCTGTGGCAAACAGGGTTCAGTGACTTGCCCAGGGTCATGCAGCTAGTAAGTGTCTGAGGTCAGATTTGAACTCATGAAGATGAGTCTTCCTGACTCCAAGTCCAGCATGCTATCCACTGAGTCACCTGGCCAATAAGGAAAGAAAACATAAAAGAGAGCTGGAATGAAGTGGAGAAAGGGAAGAAGGGCACCTATCCTGGAGGCCAGGATACCAGGAAGTCTCTGAAGGGGAAGAAGAAACAATTGTAGTAGTAGAACATGGTGGAGGGTGAACCCAAAATATAAAATGACCTTAGAATTCATCTGATCCTACCCTCCCATTTTACAGGTAATATAACTGAGGTTCAGAGATATTAAATAAGATGCCCAAGGTCACACAGGCAGCAAGTGGCAAAGCCAGAATTCAGCCCCAAACCCTCTAAATTCAGATCCAGCACTCTTTTTATTGTACTGTGCTGACCATCAAGGATGCCCTCTATGAGTCAGGGACTCCCTCAATTTTATATTTGTCTCTCCCATACCCCCATCCAGTATAGAAGCCTAGCATGTAGAAGATGCCTAATGACTCTTTGTTAATTGAACAATTCTCATCTATCGACCTATATATATCCTGCCTTGTGCCAGGGGAGGTGAATGTCTTCTCCATGAACCTTATTTGATCTTCTCAGTCAATAATGTCATTTCCCCTTCATTTCCTCTTCCCCCCCCCACACACACCTTTTGTATGTATTTATCATGTTATTTTGTATATTATGAGAGTGAAGCTGTAGCATGTGCAGTGGCCACACCCCATTAAAACCATCTTACCAGACAGGCTAAACCAGGCTGAGGGTAACCAGTGAGCCTCAAACCTCTCAGTGAGTTAGGGGAATGTCTATCCCAAGCATGTGAAGACTTTCCCTGGTATAATAGGTGAATGAGAATAATTTGTTCCAGTAGCTATGGAGGGAGTTGAAGGAGGCACTACAGAGAACTTAGAGCTTGGTCAGACACAGAAGATGCCATGGTCATCCTCTGCATCCCAGGCTGTCACTAGTCATCCTGACTTTTGTCCTGCCACTGGACTTCAAAGACTCAGGAAGAGTGAGGCTGATGACTTTGTACAAGTCTGCCTCACTTAAATCCAATTCATGCTCAAGTCAAGACATCGCCCTGTGATGTCAGTGGTCCTCTTTGAAAATGAACAACAAATAACAATATTGTGTATTGTAGTTAACTGTGCTGCCTTAACCCCTTACTAAACTATAAACTCAGCAGGACCATACTGATCTAAACTTTGTATATCATTTAGCTCAGTGCTCTGGACATTATAGATACTTTAAGAATGTTTGTTCAATTAAGTAGAACTGAAATTAATTGAATTGAATCGAACAGGGAGCTAAGTGAATAGAGCACCAGTGCTGGAGTCAGGAGGACTTGAGTTCAAATCTGGCCTCAGACACTTAACACTTACTAGCCGTGTGACCTTGGGCAAGTCACTTAACCCCAATTGCCCTGTCTTCCTGCCTCCAAAACAAGCAAACAAACAAAAAAAAGAACTCTTGCCTTTAAAGCAGAGGAGTGCTGGTAAATCCTCCACCAAAAATGTTCATAGGAACCATTTTGGTGACCATTTCCTCCATCACTTTCATAAGTCTAGATAATCAACAAAACAACAAATCGAAGTCTCATTTGTAGCATCTATTAATATCCTAGGTGTAAATGCTAACACTGAAAATTCAACATTAGGCTCTGGAAAGCAGTTCAGAGCTGGCTAGCCCACCCCTGCCTTAGGGGTTAGTCTTATTATTTAAACATTCAGTCTTTATTGGATACTACCCCAATTTACCTCTTAGTTATACCTGCATTCATCATGACCATTGTAGGATGACTGCTGCCCAAACCCAAACCTAAAATATGATTCTATTGTTAGGCAATAGAATGCAAAAAAACCCAATATTAATAAAACTAAATTGTTAAAAGGCAATAAGTGAGCTTGGCTTTCTATACATTCATAAAAGGTTTCCATCCCTCCTAAATACTGACACTACTTCCTCCCACACCCATCCACCCACACCCATGTACACACTTGAGCACAGACACCCACCCACACACCCACACCCACCCACATACACATATACACACACACACACCCAAACACATGCACATATTGGTTTGTATGACTTAGCAAAGTCCTAAATTATAATCTTTTAGACTGAAGCAGCAATGTACAAAGCAGAAAGCTGCATACTTGATTTGAGAATACCTGAGTTTGGATCCTAGCTGTCTCATTTACTTGCCTGTGTGGCATTAAACAATATACTTTCCCTCTCTGGGCCAGAGTTTCCTCACATGTAAAATGAGGGATTTGGACTAGCTGACCACAAAAAGTCCTTCCAGGGCTGACATTCCCTTTTACTAGGCTATGCTCCCTCAATTAGTTAGCCTAGAGAAGTTTAAGCCATAGTAGGTGTGGCCCTTTAAGAATCCTGTCAGTCAAATCCAGTCAGTCTGGCTAAGAGCAAAAACTGAGCTTATCAGACCTCTAGAGAACAGCTTTCAACACTTTCTCTGGCTCAAATCCAAAGCCACCTGCTGGAATCTCATGTCTTTAAACATGCCTCTCAGTGCAAAGAAACTGGAGAAAGTCTTGTTATGTGCATCAGGGACCTCAGTGGCCCCCAAAAGTAGGTGTAGACCATGAGAACAAAGGCAACAAGAGCAGAAAATATTTAGGCAAGATGGAAACAACTTGGGCAACAGGCTACACTGGGGAATTAAGGACACAGACCTTGACAAAATGATTGGGTGTGCTTCTCTTTACGCAGCAGATGTAGCCCCTTCCCAGGTGGTACATGGGCAAGGAAGTTGGGGAAGCAAAACACTTTGCTCCAAAATGGCCAATTCTGAGCCAAAAGAGACTTTTTGCCTATTGAGGCAGCTAAGTTACTCAGTGGCCAGAGGAGTCAGAAAGACCTGAGTTCAAATCCAGCCTTAGACATTTACTTGCCGTGCAATCCTGAGCAGTCAAATGTTTTTGTAGAAAGGGCTTAATACAGTATTTGGCACATAGTAGGTGCTATATAAATGCTTATTTCACCCTCCCTCCTAAAAGAGGCCTTAGAGTGTATCTAGCCTAACCACTAACCCAAAATCCTTCAGACTTCCAGCCTTCATCTCCTGTTGTAGTTCCCTCCCTAAGCCCAGATTCAGCATGGCCATTTGGGGATGATAACGGTCCAAGCTTAGTGTCGCTGTATTGCTAGACATGACAGAAGTACAAAAAAATGCAATATTAATAAGACTGCCTTTTAAAAAGAAAATCTATTATCTTTACTTCCTATGCATTTAACTAGGGCTTCCCCATATATACATATATGTATCTATACATATATACACATACTTATATGTATACATGTATAACATATATGATATACATATATAATAATACACATGTATAATATAATTGAAATATACATATATTTCAATTTAATTGGTTTCTTTTGTAAGACTATGCATTTTATTTTGTACTTTTAAAAACATGATTCTGGGAAGTTTATAGAAACCAGACTCAGCTCTCTCCACTTTGCATTTGCTGTTCTACCTAGTTTCAACTTTGTGGAGTAAGATGCCCTTCCCATGGTAAGCTCATGACTTCTAAACGCACCACTATGGTGCTAACTCAAATCCTTGATGGACACCATCTCCCTCCTCTCCCCTCTGATTGGAGGGCTGGAAGTGGAATAAATTTCTCCCAATGCCTTCCTTTATAGAGGGTAGACACATCTGCTACCCTACCTTCTTTCAAATCCAGGAAACAAGTTGCCCCATGCTGGATACCTCTGAAGTTCCCCCTCACCTATGACTTCCCACCTCCTTTTGTGTATTATCTCCCCCTTTAGATCGTAAACTCCTTGAGGGCAGGGATTGTCTTTCTTTTTATTAATTATATCCCCTGAAACTCTGGTGGGCTAGCCACATTGTTCAAATGGCAAGTGTACATTAGTCTATAAGACTATTTCACCAAGAACTCACACAAGGCAACTTTTCACATGGAGGTCAGAAGTGAGACAAGGACATTCTCAAGGTCTCTCTGAAGAACTTTGTAATTGATTGTGTGACATGGGAAACAATGGCACAGGACCACCCAGCATGGAGTGCCCACATTAAAGAAGGCTCTGTGCTCTATGAGCAAAGCTGAATTGCAATAGCTCAAAAGAAACATGAGATGTTTGGGGCGGCCAGGTGGCTCGGCAAGTAAGGCTCCAGTGTCGGGATGACCTGGGGATCGAATCCAGGCTCCGACACTTAGCACCACACCCAGAAATGACTGGCCATGTAACCTTGAGCAAGTTACTTAACCCCGATTGCTCAAAAAAAAAAAAAAAAGAAAGAAACGTGAGATGTGCAAATTTAGAGACCTCTCCACTCACTGTTCATGTGGACTATTTATGCCTGACCTGTGGTAGAGCCTTTCAAGTTTGTATTGGTCTGATCAGCCCAGCTGGACACACTGTACTTTGACTCCAACACAGTGATATCATTTTAGTCCTCTTAAAGAATAAAGGACAACAACCAATCACCCCCAGAACTTAGCATAGTATATGGTGCATAGTACGTGTTTAATAAATGTTTATTGGATTAGATTTGGATTGGATTAGATTAGATTTACAAAGGGTCCATAAAACACACACAAAAAAGCCCTTAAGAATCTACCCAACATGCCAGAGTTCTTGGAATATTTCATAGACCATAGAACTCTCTCTGTCAATCTGCCCCTATCTCACTCTCTTTATGTGACAAATCCACCATCTTTTCTAGTCACACACGTCCATGTTGATGTTTTTTTATATCACTTCTCACTTTTTAGTTGCTGTTGGACCAATGCCATAGCATATGTGGACACTGCCATTCCTTTACCCTTTGGATCACCTGCAGTTGTAATGTTTCTGATGATATGGTGTTTCATGATCTATATCCACACAGCGTCATCAGGAAATTCTTCAAATGGATCTGTAACCTTATCAATGTGGATGTTACCTTCTATGAGGTAGATCACAACCTAGCCATGCCTACCCATTCTACTCTGTCCTTGCCTATGCCTTCTCATGAATTCACCAGAAGCAGTCCATTCAGCAAGCCTTCCTTACTTTTTCTTGAGTGTAACCATACCATGGAGGGATGGTCTCAGAGAAACCTGGGAACTGATGTAGAGTGAAATTATAAGAATTAGTAAACGATTAATTTAAAGCAATAACATTGTAAAGACAACCTTGAAAGACAAGAATTTTGACCAACTAGGATTCTAGAGGACCTGGGTGGAGCATGGTACCTGCTTCCTGACAGAAAGGTAATGGATTCAAGATGCAAGATGAAATATACATTTCTGGACCTGTACAATGTGGGTTTGCTTGAGTAGGCATATTTGTCACACAAGAAATAGCCAGTGAATATTTATTAATGGCCTAATATGTGCCAGGCATTGTGCTAAACATTGGAGATACAAATACAAAATAAAACAAAGACAGTCCTCAAAGAGTTTATCATCTAATAGGGAAAGACAACAGCTAGGGAAAGCTGAAAAGTGGGGAGGGGAGTACACAGTGTGGGGCCATGATGGAGACTTCCAAAGAAGTAAAAAAGCATTGTAGCTGGTAGGGAATGGGGAAAAGGCTACAGTGAGCCCTCTCCTTTAACAGAGGCCCTGGAGCTCATGGCCCTCCAATCAGAGAGATTATACAAGCATTTTGTTTTTCTTTTTCTTGAAATTGGGTGGGGGGTGAGAGGTAAAAGGGAGAAAAAAATAAATGCTTATTAATTGAATTTTTTAAAATTGAAAAGAGGATATCATTAAATTGCATAAATGATGCAAGGGTTATCTTTCATTCTTGTCACATGACCAGCCCATCTTTTTGATCATTCATTTCTTAGATAATAACCTAAGATATGGGCTTGTTGTATCCAAGAGAATTTTTAGATAATCAAAAGCAAAGTAGAATTTCCTATTTCTGCAACAAATTTGTTTTTTCTTTGAATAACCCTAACATAGTGTAAGCTGTTAACAAATGTTTATTGAATTTGATTAAATGGCCTTTAGGAATATTAATGTTATTCTGGAGTACATAGAGGCTTTTAAGGGCAAAAGAACCAATCAGACATTTCTATCTACCTTTCTACCATTTAGCAGCAAATGCTCTCTAAATGAGAGATTTAGGGATAAGCCAGTGGCCACACTGAAAAGAGAAGGACAAACTTAAATACCTGTGTGAGGTTTACTACAGTTAGAGCATTTGCCTAGAGACAAGGGATTCTTATTATTTGCATCTTGATTTGTGTATCTACCAGCCATCTGAACAGACATCTCTGGGCTCAGATCAGTTTATGGAGACATCAGAATCAAAGATAATTCCTCAGCTTTCCTTTTTTTTTTTTTTTTTAAAGCAATAGGGGTTAAGTAACTTGCTCAAGGTTACACGGCCAAACTTGCTCAAGGTTACACGGCCAGTTATTTCTGGGTGTGGTGCTGAGTATCTGAGCCCGGATTTGATCCAGGTCATCCCGACACTGGAGCCAGTGCTCTTACTCACTGAGCCACCTGGCCGCCCCTAAGCAATTGGGGTTAAGTAACTTTCTCAAGGTTACACGGCCAGGTGTTTCTGGGTGGGTGCTAAGTGTCTGAGCCCGGGATTCGATCTCCAGGTCTTCTCAACACTGGAGCCAGTGCTCTTACTCACTGTGCTACCTGGCCGCCCCAGCTTTCCCTTTTTTATCCAGGAAAGTTTCCATATCTGAATGTCAATGATGTTTTATCATTCTCGCTTGCTTTCCAGGGGTAGTAGAACAATGACTAGGGCAGCTAGATGGCACAGTGGATAGAGTTCTAGGCTTGGAGTCAGGAAGACTCATCTTCCTGTGTTCAAATTTGGCCTCAGATACTCGTTAACTTAGTGATCCTGGCCAAGTCACTTAACTCTATTTGCCTCAGTTTCCTTATCTATAAAATGAACTGGAGAAGTAAATGGTAAACCACTCCAGTATCTCTGTCAAGAAATCCTCCCCAGTGAGGTCACATAGTCAGATATGACTGAAAAATGACTGAACAACAAAGAATAATGAAGGTTGGAAAATGAGCTATTATTTTTTGTCTTTGCTCCTACAGCTCTGATTTGGGATGTTTGAGTATTGTCATTGATTGGGGTGAGGAATGGGGTTGAATGAATGTGGCTGGATGAGTGCAAATTTTACATATACTACAGAAAATAAGGGACCTGTTTCCGTGGCCTTGACTTTTCTTTGAGAAATTTTCCCAGAGCCCATAACTTTAGTCTTGCACACAAATGTCAATTTGTTTACCAGGAATTTGGATAATGGGCTTCATAATTCAGAGAATGCAAAATGAACAAAACAAAGGTGCTATTAGGTTTTTTCATGGACTTCTTTTCGGCAACTCTTAACTTTCCCAAGACAGCCTACTGATTCTGAAGTATGTTATGGTATAGTAATGGGTCAACATTCACTCAGGACTTTTGTTCTTGAGTTCTTATGCTGGCTTATCTTGCATCTGTGAGATGGATCAGCAGCCCCTAGAATATTAGGGTCACCTCCCCATCACTATGAAACATTCTGAGTAGAACTTTTGTGACTATATAAATCTGTAGCAGGGTGTGGTGGTGCCTACCTATAATCACTGTTACTGAGAGATGCTGCAACTGGTGAGTCATTTGAAATCCAGAGTCCTAAGATGCATAAGGGCTAGACATAATGGAGTATCTGAATTAAGTCAGGCAGAAATATGGTGAGCTCCTGGGAGTGGGAAGACCACCAGGCTGCCTAAGGAGGTTTGAACCAATCCAGGTTAAAACAGAGACTGTAAAAGCTTTCATGCCAACAGGTATTGGGATTGGGTTTATGAGTTGCTAATTCACTTCTAGCCTGGGTGAGATAGGAAGGCTCAGTCTCAAAAAAGACAAACAAATAAAAATGAATAATGTTTTTCTTACTATTATCCCTATAGATAAAAACTTCTTCACCAATGTTTCCAAAGTTCAGAGTGTTATAAATCAGGTTCTCTTAAAGTGGAACTCCATTCCTCTACCATGACTTCTGTCACTTTGTTGGGGTCTCTTTGGAAGGTTTCTGAAGTCCCTGGAGTTGGGAGGGGAAGGAAGAGGGAGGTAGTGTTTAATGACTGGCATCTCCTTGGTTCACTAGAGAAGTTGAACTGGATTCAGCTTGAATCTATACTTCCAGCCACTATTCTCATGGCATTCTGTCTGTTGGAACCTTCGCCAATTTTTGCACTGAAGTCACTGACCCTCTTTGTTTCCCAGTATCTGATGGTGACCCTAAGGGGTTTATATTCCCTTCTTCAGGGACTTTATCCTAGCTGTAGGTACATAACTCCCACAGCCTCCCCCTCTCCTGACACATTCTCACCCGTAGCTGATTTTGGAGGTGGGAGATATCTGTCTCCCCAGTGACAGTACCCTGATGTGACCAGTGGACAAAGAGCTTCGACATAGTGATTTGCACATCGTCTCCCCCATTACGCTATGAGCTCCTTCAGAACATGGACTATCTTTTGCCTTTCTTGTCTCCTCAGTGCTGAACAAAAGGCCAGGTTTCTAATAAACGCCCTTTGATTAAGAGGAGAGTAGCATCTAGTTCTTTTTTTTTTTCCAAAAAAAAAAATCAATCAAATATTTATTAAGTTTCTGTGTGCCAGGCACTGTCCTAGGTGCTAGGGACACAACTGCAAAAACAAGGTACTCCCTTCCCTTAAGGAGGTACATTTTAAAGATGGTGACAAAATGCCCATATATAAAACACAGACAAAAGATACAAGGCTCTGGGAGTCATGAGAAAGAGGTTGGTAATAATAATAATAATTCACATTTCCATAGTTCTTTAAGGTTTACAAAACATTTCACAGCATACCCATACCATTTAGCACAGTGTCTTACATATCACAAGCACTGAATTAATTAATTAGTGCTTTATTCATTCACCCCAATTTCACTGAGGAAGTAACAAAGCTCAGAGAGAAGTTGTTTGTCCATAGCCAAACAGCTAGTAGTCATTTCAACAAGAATTATTACTATGTGCCAGATTCTGTGCTGAGCATTGGGGATACAAAAAAAGTAAAAAAAAAAAAAACACTAGCTGTCATTAGATCTTGAAGTCTAATGGGAGAGATGACACATAAAGAACTAGGCACAAACAAGCTATGCACCAAACAAATTGGAGATAATAGCAGGAAGGCACTAGCATTAAAAGGGATCCAGAAAGACTTTCTGTAGAAGGTGAGATTTTAGCTGGGACTTGAATGAAGCCAGAAGGCAGAGATGAGGAGGGAGAGTATTCCAGGTATGGGGGACAACCAGTGAAAATACTCATAGCTGAGGGATGAAGTGTCCTATTCAAGAAAAAGCAAGGAGACCAGAGTCACTAGACTGTTAAGTAAGGAGTAAGAAGACTGGAAATGTGGGAGGGGGTCAGGTGATAAAGGGCTTTGAAAGCCAAGCAGAGGGTTTTATATTTCATCCAGGAAATAATGGGGAACTACTGGAGTTTTTTGAATAGGGGATGACATGATCAGACTTGTATGTCAGAAGTAGGACTCAAAGCCAGGTCTCTCGACTCCAAAGCAAATTCTTTTTCTACTATCCCCTGTTGACCTTTAGAGCATGGAGAGGAAGTCAGAATCTCATAAATATACTAATTTGGGGACATTCCATAATAGTCTCCCTTTAAATGTTCCCTAAGCTGACTGGCATGGGACCTGGGAAATATTGAACTCTTTCTTTTTGGGCACCATCCTCTGGGGATAATGAGGGCTAAATCCATATTTGTGTGGGTTTCCCCATTGTCTAAGACAATGTGAAATCTCTTCATTCCTCCCACCATTTCTACTAGGGCTGGTCACATTAGAGAGGGAGTTTATCTCATTCTTAGTATTTTCCATGCAATATATCTCACATTCCTAGTTAAGTCTTTCACAATTCCTTCCAAAAGACAGTAATCAAAATTTAATGTGTATACACACACACACACACATATTGTGTTCTGGAAATGACTGATACACAATTACATGCCAGTCTTTTTGCACTTCAATAGTATGTCTTCTCGGACAACAGAGAAGATACTAACATGATCACCCTGTTCTTTAACCTCAAACTCCACAGAAGTAAAAGTTCTTTTACAGTGGAATATGTGAACTCAGGATTGAAGATCCTAGCTTTCAGTAGACCATTTGGTGGTTAACAGCAATCTGGTTACAAGTCTTTGAGGTTTACTTTAGCAAGGGGATAAACCTCAATTCATCCTAAAACCATATAGACTATAAGAAGAATATATTGGTTATTTGGCCATTTGAATAAATGTTTACTAACAAGGAAGACCCCAAAAGGGATCAAGAAGAGTCAGACATGATTGAAAAATGACTAAACAAACAACAAATGATAACAAAAAGAAAAAGACCCATAATGTATTCTGCTGTCTTTTCCCTGATAACTAGCATTTATATGTCACTTTAAGGTTTACAAAATACTATATTTATATCTCTATACACACACATAAATATATATATACATGTGTGTATGTTTATTTCACATATATATTTATCTCACATATTGATTACTTCTAGATATTCCCAATCTTTGCAGAATTTGACTTCTTTTCAAAACATACCTTATAATATTTTCAGTTTCTAGTGTCTGCTATACTATTGACAAACCCAACATACACACACATCACCTTACTTCATCCTCATAATGATTCTATAAAGTAGATGTATTATTATCCACATTTCCAGGATGAGTAAACTGAGGTGAAGAGGTTAAGTGACTTGCCCAGAATCACACAGCTAAGTTCCCATAGCAGAATTTGAATTTAGGTCTTCCTGATTCCAAGTCCAATGTTCTATCCACTGTACCACCTAATTGCCTTTTTGTAATGATCTAGTTTACCAATATTATACACTTGGGAAATGAGATCAATATTGTTGGGCTATTAAAAAAATTTTCAACCAAAATTTTCTTCCCTAACAACAAATTAATTAATTATACCAATTAGCACTGACTCTTTTTGCTCAAGCATTATGTGAAGCTCTGAAACAAGGTAAGTTTCATTTTTAGATAAAAAACAAACCTTAAAGAAAAGCAAGTATTTCTAGAGTGATTAATAAAGTTAAAGAAGTAAGATTAAGTCTTAATTGTTCTGCTTGAGAGGTGAGGAAAAAATCTACAGATCTTGGCTATGGAGTTAGCCAAGACTTCTTTTTCCTAAATTGCCTGGTGTGATGAGAATGGGAATTTGAAGATCTTCCCTGCCCCTTAATAGACCTAGGGGGGAGTTTGAAGACCTCCCCTGCTTTGAAAGTAAACTCTTCCCCCTAACAGGCTGAATGTAGTCACATGGAGCTTGTGGTGGGAGGAGTTTGCTGAAGGGAAGCAGAGCCCACAGGAAGCTGGTCAGAGCTAGCTGGGGAAGGGGGGAGAGGATGCTCAGGCAAGGAGTCAGATAGGCTCATGAGTAGATATTGATCTTGTATTGGTTTGAGGGAAGGCTGAAGGCTGTGGCTTTCAGTGTTATTATCACTTCTTAATGTCTTTGGTACTATGATGGAATGAGCTTACTGGTTTGGGGATTCAGTTCTCTGCTGTCTAGAGCTCTCCTACTTTGAAAGTAAACTCTGCCCCCTAACTGAACTTAAGCAGTCCTTAACCAGAAGAAGATGAACCTTCCAGACAAAAGTCTCTACTAAATAATTAAATTCAGATTGGAATTAAATCAGAATTAAAAAGAGGGTATATCCTTCTCATGATACAAATGCTTCACACTAAAGGTATCATTCTAAAAACTGAGAGCTATTCTATATAACAATTTCCAAAACCACAATGCAAAAGAAAAAAAAAACACAAAACAAAAAACTCAACTACAAACAACACTAATCAATAATAATATCATGAAGCTAAAACATGACATTAATCTAATTGAATGCATCTACAAATTAGCTACAGGAAAAACCCATTCCATTTATCTACCAATTTTGGCATTCTATCATGGTTCCATGGAGGAACCAGCATAGAGTAATTATCATTTTTGTTCTCAAAGCTACAAAGGTATAATACCATCTGTTGCCATTCAGAGCTCAGATCAACCATGCTGTGAATAATAATGGTCCCCAATTAATTTGTTAAACCCAATAGAAATTTAAAAATTTCAGTTGATCAGTTTTAAAGCTTGATACATTATTCCAACTACTTTTCCACATCCTCAAAAATGCCAGCATCTGTGAAATTAAGCTGAGAAATTATTAAAATCTCAAAACTAAATTCACCTCCCAGAGGAAGAAATAAACATTGCTCCAACTGGCAGTAACAGCTTTATAGGTGTGTCAATCTCCTTATTCTCCAATTGGCCCAATGAGCTCTAAAAATTTCCTTAAAGTGATATTGACATATTCTAAAGTCCTAGGTTTTTCTTTTGGCTCAAGCTAGAGATCCTGGTGGCTGGCAAAAATGAGGATCTTGTCTTGTCCCTGTTTAAGCGAAAAATCATTAGTTCTAGCCTTGCAAATCCTTGTGAATCATCACATTGAACATCTTTTTATGTTGATTAAATACTACACTGTCTAATACTGCTAACTTCTTAACCTTATACTTCTCTGCTTTCAAATCATGTTTCAAATTGCTTTCATATTTATTTTCCTTTTCTTCATTAAATTTTTTCTGCAAATTAGTGCAATTTTCTTAGGCATCTCTAATTTATTGCAGAATTGTCCTTTTGGATTGTTGGAGCTGAAGCTTCTGGGTTTACTGACAGTTTCTCATTTTTCCATGTAAAGTATTTCCAATTTGGTTTTTTACTTAAGAACTTGTAAATGTATTTTCTATCCTAATTCCTTTTAGGTGAGCTTGCTTCTAATTTACTAGACAATTAAATCTTGCCAAATCACTCAAAAACTTAGTGATTAGGTAAACCACTTTTAAAATCAAATTTTGTCTTTTTGCCTAAATGACTTGCTCTTTTTTTTTAGTCTTTAAAAAGAGTCTTTTACTTGTCTTTTTAAAAGAAACTCCTGCTCAAGGCAATTTTTTTTAAAGTCTCCATTTCAAACTGGAGAGGAGGAAATTTTGAGAATAGAACCTGCAAGGTATGGTTCTTAAGTACCAGATAAAGTTTAATTTGCAAACTTTAAAATGCAAAACCACTCTTCCCCCAACCCCCCTCCACTTTTGGAGACACTGGCAAGAAAGTTTGAAACTACCTTTAGTCCTGTTAAATAATGAATGCCTCTTTTCTGAACAGGTAACACCATAACAGGAAATGCAAACTTTTCCATTGCTAACTAAATTCATTCACACAACTAGGAACATGTTGAGTGCACTGTTAATTTAAAGATTAATGGATCCTTTTGAAAAGCTTTAGCAAAATAATTTTGTGCAAGAATTCACACATTTTCAATGCTAGCTTTTCCAGGGACAGAAATATTATACTTAACTCTGTTCCCTATTCTGAGATTCCCCCAGCTTTTCCCAAATTGGACACTTGATATTGACCTTACCTGAATAGGGGAGGATCTATCCTCAAAACTCAATGACTCACAAGAACTTGATTCTAGCTTCACCCTAAAACAGGGTTTTTTTCTGGGCACAGAGGCCTCTCTTGTCTTTCTTCATCTTCTTGAAGATCTACTTATCTTGATATCAATCACTCAGGCAGGGGACCCATTGATCAGTTTTGGTCAAGCACTCCAAAATGATCAGAAAGATTTCTTGAGCAAGAGGTCAAGCACTTCTGGGAGGGGGTCCTTGTGAACTGGTAGTCTCATACCCCTTTTATGATCTTTTTGGATCTATGAATTTTAAGATCAGTCACTTCTTAAGCCTTTACATCCCTAAATACAGAACGGACCAATAGACACCAAAACAAACCACCAACAGACAAGGGTGAAATAACCACATTTTGCTAGTTGGGAATCTCTGGATGAAGAGCCGCAGGGCTGTAGAGTTCCCAGCAGCATTCTATCATGATTCCATGGAGGAACCAGCATAGAGTAATTATCATTTTTGTTCTCAAAGCTACAAAGGTATAACACCATCTGTTGCCATTTAGAGCCCAGATCAACCATGCTGTGAATAATAATGGTCCCCAATTAATTTGTTAAACCCAATAGAAATTTAAAAATTTCAGTTGATCAGTTTTAAAGCTTGATACACTACTTTTCCACATCCTCAAAAATACAAGCATCTATGAAATTAAGCTGAGAAATTATTAAAATCTCAAAACTAAATTCACCTTCCAGAGGAAGAAATAAACATGCTTATGAACCATGTCACTAGTTCCAGGCATCTGCTGTTCAGATCTGTTTCCCAATGCTAAGAAAGGGGTAAGGAAAGCCTATCATGTACATAAAGTGTGGAACTCTGTTGGGAACCATGGGAATGCAGTCTGGCTGCTGCCTCCAGAGTGAAAAGCAGAGGAGGCATGGTGGCTGCAGGCGCTGCCACATGGCTGCTTCTGGTACTCCTGGCCTACAGATTGTAGGGGGATCAAGCAGCCATTCAGAGTCTAAGTACTCTTGCTTTAACCTGCTTGGATCTGGATTGTGGTCTTTGGTAGTGGTCCTGTGGTGTGTGACCAGTGAGCCAGAGAGTGTGGGGATTGTAGAGAGGGCGCCCTACTAAATAGTTCTGGCAGCTGCAAAAACACCAGCGATTTGGGACATAGCTCTCTCCATTCTGGAAGCAGAGTTCTACCATGGTAAAGAGCTCAAAAGTCAAGTAATTGGCTGCCAATATGAGCAAGCAACAGAAGCACAAACAGACAATAGAATCCTTTTTTGGGGACAAAAAGGATCAAGGCATGGAATGGGAGGAAGACAATGAAGTCAGACTCCTGCATCAAAAGCCTCCAAGAAAAATATGGACTGAGGAGCTCAAGAAGGAGTTTGAAAATCAAGTAAGAGAAGTGGAGGAAAAATTGGAAAGAGAAATGAGAATGATGCAAGAAAATCATGAAAAGAGAGTCAACAGCCTGCTAAAAGAGACCCAAAAATATACTGAAGAAAATAACACCTTATAAAATAGACTAACTCAAATGGAAAAAGAGGCCCAAAAAGCCAATGAGGAGAAGAATGCTTTAAAAAGCTGAATTTGCCAGATGGAAAAGGAATTTCAAAAAGTCACTGAAGAGAATAACTCCTTCAAATTAGATTGGAGCAAATGGAAGCTAATGACTTTATGAGAAATCAAGATACTATAAAACAGATCCAAACAAATGAAAAAATAGAAGGCAATGTGAAATATTTCATTGGAAAAACCACTGACCTGGAAAATAGATGCAGGAGAGATAATTTTAAAATTATTGGTCTACCTGAAAGCCATGATCAAAAAAAGAGTCTAGACACCAATCTTTCAAGAAATTATCAAGCAAAATTGCCCTGATATTCTAGAACCAGAGGGCAAAATAGAAAGAGAAAGAATTCACCAATTGCCTCTTGAAAAAGATCCCAAAAAGAAAACTCCTAGGAATATTATAGCCAAATTCCAGAGTTCCCAGGACAAGGAGAAAATACTGCAAGCAGTCAGGAAGAAACAATTTGAGTTTTGTGGAAACACAATCAGGATAACACAAGACCTAGCAGCTTCTACATAAAGGGATCAAAGGGCTTGGAATATGATATTCTGGAGGTCAAAGGAGCTAGGACTAAAACCAAGAATCACCTACCCAGCAAAACTGAGTATAATGCTACAGGGAAAAATATGGTCATTCAATGAAACAGAAGACTTTCAAACATTCTTGATGAAAAAACCAGAGCTGAACAGAAAATTTGACTTTCAAATATGAGAAGCATGAGAAGGTAAACAGGAAAATCATAAGAAATTTATTAAAGTTGAACTATTTACATTCCTACATGGAAAAATGATAATTGTAACTCATAAGACTTTTCTCAGTATGAGGATAGCTGAAGGGAATATATATGTACATATACATATATGTGTATGTAGGAGGATGTATGTGTATATAAATATACATGTAAGTGTGGGTATTTGTATGTTCACGCATACATAGACAGAGGGCACAGGATGAGTTGAATATGAAGGGATTATATCTAAAAAATAAAATTAAGAGGTGAGAGAGGAATTTATTGGGAGAAGAAGAAAGGGAGAGAGAGATTAGGGTAAATTATCTCATATAAAAGAGGCAAGAGAACACTTACAATGGAGAAGAAGAGCAGGAAGGTGAAAGGGAATGGGCAATGTGATTTGGCCTAAGGAGGGAATAACATACACACTCAATTGTGTATCTAACACTACAGGATAATAGGGGGCTAGGGGATAAGAGGGGGAGGATAGAAGGGAGGGCAGATTGGGGGAGAGGGTAGTTAGAAGCAAACATTTTTGAAAAGGGATAGGGTCAAAGGAGAAAATAGAATAAGTAAGGCATGGGAAAGGATGGAGGGAAATATAGTTAGTCTTTCACAATATAACTACTATGGAAATGATTTCAGTAACTACATATGTACAATCTATATTGAATTGCTTATCTTTCAAGTGGGGGTGGGTAAGGAAGGAAGAAAGGAAAAAAAATCTGGAACTCAAAGTTTTAAAAACAAATGTTTAAAAATTGGTTTTTTTACATGCAACTGGGAAATAAGATATACAGGTACTGGGGTACAGAAACCCATCTTGCCCTACTAGAAAGTTAGGAGAGTGAAGGGGGAGGATATAAGAGAGAACAGATTAGGGGTAGCCAGGTGGCTCAGCGATTAAGAGCACCGGTTCCAGTATTGGGATGACCTGGATCAAATCCGGGCTCAGATACTCAGCACCACACCCAGAAATAACTGGCCATGTAACCTTGAGCAAGTTACTTAACCCTGGTTGCTTAAAAAAAAAAGAGAGAGAGAACAGATTGGGGGAAGAGGTATTTAGTAGACTTGCTATTTTGGGGTGGGTATAGGGGAAAGACCAGGAGAAAAAATTGTGGAAATGAACATTGAAATCTTGTGAAAATGAACATTAAAAACTAAAAATAAATATTTTTAAAAAGAGATATATTAATATTATTCTCTGCAAACTCCTCCCATACAATGTAAGCTCTCTGAGGGCAGAAACTTTCTTTTTCTTGTCTATCACCAACACCTAGGACAATGCTTATAAATGAATGAATCAGTTAGTGGAATCCAATAAGATACTGAATCCAATAAGATACTATGCTCCATAAACTATGTAAGTGCTGTTAGTGTATTATTGTTAACCATATCAACATTATCATTATAAACATCAATTGGTGTACCAGGTGGCAAATTAGTAATGTCCTAATGAGGTATGTGAGGCTGGCTGATGCTATAATGCATGGTCCCAGGCCTCTGGCCTTTATGAATTGCTCTCTGCTCTTTGTAAGGTTGGGTTTTGTTTTGCTTTGTTTTTAATCTCAGACTGACCTCACTTCTAGTGTGTGCTGACAGTGATGACCTCCACTAAACCTTTTTAATCTACTTTTTCTAATCTGTTGTGAGTTGAGGAATCAAATAACAAAAAGGATCTTAGCTGTTCCCTTTTCTTCAGCAGCATAGTGTATTGGAAAAAAAATCCTGGGTTCAAATTTAGACTTAGATGCTTTCTAGTTGAGTGATTACAGACAAGTCATTTTACTACTCAAAAGCTCAGTTTCCTCCTTTATAAACTGGGGATAATAATACTCATGCTATCTATGTCATGGGATGGTAGTTAGGAACATACTTTGAAATCTTAAAGTTTCCTTCACAATCACCATCTGAGGTAGATAGGAAGGCTAGGACTGTGCCCATTTTGTGAATGAGGAAAGTAAGACTCAAAGCAGTTATGCATTTTGCTCAGGGTCACACATTTTTTAAGCAAGAGAACTCGTATATGAACCATAGGATTTAGAGGTGAAGAGATTTTTGGTCTATTGACTACAAGGCAATGTCATGTAATGGAGATAGTCTTGGATTTGGAATCAAGTGAGCATGAATATGAATCCTGCCTTTTACATCTACTGGCCACCTGACCATGGTCAAATCACTCAACCTCTCTGAGCCTCAGTTTCCTCATCTGTAAAATGGGAATAATTACATCTGTGGCTATCTATTTCACAGAGTTGTCAAGAAAATCCAGTGAGATGCCATCTATAGGAAATGCTTTATAAATCTCCATGACCTCCGAGGTCTCTTCTGTCTCTATAGATATATCTATATACTATACACTATACCTATAGATTTATCTCTATCTATATACTTCTCTCTCTACATCTATACATACTATACACTTAAAATGCTTTATAAATGACAACTACTTGATAGAATATTAGTGATGTGATCAATCAGTCAATAAGTAAACATTCATTGAACACCTACTATATACTAGGTGGGGCAGGTGGATGACATAGTGGATAGAGTACCAGGCCTGGGATCAGGAAGATGTACCTTCCTGAGTTCAAATCTGGTCTTAGACACTTACTAGCTATGTGACTCTAGGCAAGTCACTTAACCCTGTTTGCCTTAGTTTCCTCATCAGTAAGATGAGCTCAAGAAAAAAAAAAATGACAAACCACTCCAGTATCTTTGCCAAGAAAAACCCAAATGGGTTCACAAAGAGTCGGACTGAACAACAACAATGTGCTTGGCACTGTGCTAAGATGCTAAGTCCTGGGGGCATGAAAAGAGACAAAAGACAGCCTCTGCCCTCAAGGAGCTTACAATCTAAAGGGGGAGACAACATGCAAATAAATAGATACAAAGCAAGCTACATACAGGATAAATAGGAAATAATTAACAGAGGGAAGGAACGTACCATGTTTCCCTGATAATAAGACACTGTCTTATTATTTTTTTGGACAGAAAAACACCAGAGGGCTTATTTTCAGGGGAGGGCTTATTTTAATGAACATTAACAGCAATTTTAATAAACAGGTAAATGTGAACAAAAAAATGTACCTTTATTCAATAGTGAATTCAATAAAGAACAGGATGACGTGCTCATTGCTGCAGCTCTGATTGGATGCAGCTCGGAGCACGGCGTGCGTTTCATGGCGGGGGATGGTGCATACAGAGGATACCGTAATGTAGCATGTAGTGCAGGGGATCACCTTCACTACAGTAGCAATCTCAATAGGGCTTATTTTCGGGGGAGGGCTTATTTTAGAGGAATCTTACACAGTAAGGAGAGGGCTTATTTTCAGGATAGGTCTTATTATCGGGGAAACACGGTAGGAACATAGTATTTCAGACCTATAAGGGAACTTAGAACATGGCATGTCAGGGCTGGAAAGGACCTTAGAGATAAACTTCTCCAAACCGCCCATTTTACTAATGAGAAACCATAGTCCTGATCACCCAAGTAGTAAGTAAGAAAGTCAAGATCATTATGCAGTTCCTCTCACTTAAAATGCATTATGTTCTTATAACTACACGCTGACTTTTATCAAGCTTTGTCAAAATTAAGTATAAAATAAGAATGAAAAGAGGGGGGAAGGCAGAGATTAAGTCATTGAGGTCATGATCTTTAGTGCATGGGCTGTATGACAATCCATTCAGTTACTTGAAGGTTTTGTTTGCTCTGTAGCAACTTATTTCTGTTTGCCATAAGACCGAATTTTGGAAAGGGAGGTTATACAAATGACAAATTTGATTGTTATTTTTGCTGTTGAGATAGAAAGAAAGAAAGAAAGAAAGAAAGAAAGAAAGAAAGAAAGAAAGAAAGAAAGAAAGAAAGAAAGAGAAAGAAAAAGAAAGAAAGAATAGAAATATATCTATCTCTATCTTTATCCATATGTATAGATATGGGTCCTCCCTTCACAAATATTTATTGTAGACCTTCTAAGTCATAGTGGGATGTTTCATGAGTTGTTGTAGCTTCAAAAAAATTATCATCCCATGAAACAACCCTTTGGGGATAAACCTCTCCATATTTCATTAAACTGATCTTTAATCCCTGAATGATATTCTTCTATTTCAGGTGAATCTGTCAAATTACTATGATCTTTGCCATCATCATCATCATCATTTCTAATATTTATAATACAATTTAAGATTTGTGAAGCATTTTACAATTATGATCTCATTGAGCCTCATAGCAACCCTGGTAGGTAGGTTCTATTATTATCCTCCATTTAACAGTTGAGGAAACTGAGACTGAGAAAAATTAAGTGACTTATTCAGGGTCACACAGCTAGTAAATATCTGGGTCTAGATTTGAACTCATGTTTCCTGACTCCACATCCAGTGCTCTATCCATTTCACCAACTAATTTGCTTTACCATTTTATTTATTATTATTGCCATTATTATTAACCCAAACTCCAACACCTGATATTACCTTAGGCAAATTACTAAATCTCTCCATCCCTCAATTTCCTTATCTGTAAAATGGACTTAATGATTCTTTGTACTACCTTCCTCACAGAGTGTTTATAAAACCTCAAAAGCTATGTATGAGTTTTTAAGATGTTATGGTACTGTTTTGTTAGTATTATCATTATCATTGGAATTGTCCTCAAAAAGGGAAGAGAGCTGGGGGAATTGCCTTTCTAAGGCAGAAACCTAAGCCTAAGACTACTGATTCCAAGCCCAGGGCCCCAGTCCTGCATGGATTCCCTTTTCAATCACAGTCTGATCTAGACTAGCTTTAGTTCTTTCTAGCCCTTAGTTTTCCTTTTCTTTCCTTCTTTCTTCCTTTCTTTCTTTCTTTCTTTCTTTCTTTCTTTCTTTCTTTCTTTCTTTCTTTCTTTCTTTCTTTCTTTCTTTCTCTTTCTTTCTTTCTTTCTTTCTTTCTTTCTTTCTTTCTTTCTTTCT
>NW_027187352.1:5398631-5400185 GCF_028583685.1 Petaurus breviceps papuanus
TTCTTTCTTTCTTTCTTTCTTTCTTTCTTTCTTTCTTTCTTTCTTTCCTTTTTGGGAGAGGGAAAGGTAGGGCAATTGGGATTAAGTGACTTACTCAAGGTCACACAGCTAGTTTTTGTGTTAAGTGTCTGATGTCACATTTGAACTCAGGTCCTCCTAACTCCAGGGATGGTGCTCTATTCACTGCACCACCTAACCACCCCTGCCCTTAGTTTTTCCTGATTCCTTTCCTGTCTGTCTCACTAAGCTATTGGAAAGATAAAATGATCAATGGATATAAAAGGACAGGAGGAAAGCAAGGAGTGGAGAGGGAAAAGATTGCCATTGTGCCAAAAGTTGATACTCTCAGAATTCCCATGGGAATTGCCACATGTCTCCCCTCCCACAATACCAATAGATACACACACGTTGCTCTTTGTGCTGAAGGTGAAGCAAGAAGGTGTGGGGCCCCTGCAGAATGTGTCTGTCCAAGAAATAAATCAGCTTGTCCTTTGAGCCCATGAGTAATCCACTGACATCATTCTCCTGGACAAAGGGCCTGGGCTGGATCCACCCTCTGGAGCCTTTGTCTGTCTCAAGGGAGAGGGGCCACTTTGGTCCTAGTATCAATTTGCCAATCTTGTTGAGGATAATGCAGCCTGCAACCACCAAACCTGAGACTGAGGAAAAGATAGAGAGTAAGGGGGATGTAGGGACCAGGGTAAGGGGGAGGTGACTATGTTCTAGTATATAATTTTTCATCACCCAAAAGGGGTCCTAACTCTTTCCTGAGCCAAGGAGAAGTGGATTCATGATGGATGTAGAAAATCTTCCCCATTTATACTAACTAGAGAAAGGATGTTGTGATCACTAAAATGTCTCATCTATAGGTATTTATCAAGAAATGGGATTTCATTTATTTTAATTACACAGAATTTAAAACTAGAAAAACTTTAAGAGGTCTGGTTAGATTTTTTTTTTATTTCACAATGAAATTAGGGTTAAGAGAAAGGGAAATGACTTGACAAAGGTAAAAAATTGGGCCTTCTGCTCCCAAGATCAGTTTTATAGCCCTTTGGGTCTAGTTCCAAATTGTTCTCCAGAATGGTTGGACCAGTTCACTATTCCACCAGCAGTTCATTAGTGTATCTACTTTCCCCTCAAGCCTCCAGTGTTTGTCATTTCTGATAGGTGTGAGGTGGTACCTCAGAGTTGCTTAAATTTTCCTTTCTCTAATCAATAGTGATTTAGAGCTTTTTTTCAAAAGGCTATAAGTTTGATTCCTTCCTTTGAAAACTGACTATTTATATCCTTTGACCATTTGTGATTGGGGAATGACTCTTATTTTTATGAATTTGACTCACTTCTATATTTAGTATATGTTTGAGAAATGAGGCCTTTATAAGAGAAATTTGTTGTAAAATATTTTGATATTTCTTCATTGTCTGTGGTACCTTTTAGTAAAATGTATTTTCCCTGATTATTCCTTTTAATTAGGACAATTTTTGTTTTTGCTTTGTTGAGATCATGATTGCTACTCCTGCTTTTTTTTTTTTTTTAAAGCAATCGGGGTTA
>NW_027187352.1:5400285-5527411 GCF_028583685.1 Petaurus breviceps papuanus
TTTTTTTTTTAAAGCAATCGGGGTTAAGTAACTTGCTCAAGGTTACATGGCCAGTTATTTCTGGGTGTGGTGCTGGGTATCTGAGCCCGGATTTGATCTGGGTCATCCCGACACTGGAGCTGGTGCTCTTACTCGCTAAGCCACCTGGCCACCCCTAAGCAATTGGGGTTAAGTAACTTGCTCAAGGTTACATGGCCAGGTGTTTCTGGGTGGGTGCTAAGTGTCTGAGCCCGGTCTTCTCAACACTGGAGCTGGTGCTCTTAACTCACTGTGCTACCTGGCCGCCCCCCTGCTTTTTTTTTTTTTAGTTCAGCTGAAGCATATTAGATTTTGCTGTAGCCATTTATTTTAACGCTGCGTTTTTCTGTTTCAAGTGCCTCTTGTAAACAGCATATTAAAAGATTATATCAATTTGTTGGATAGGTGATTCTTGGTATAATCCTAGCTCCTTTGCTTTCCAGAATATCATGTTTCAAATTTTCTGCTTCTTTAACATGAAAGTTGCTGCATCTTCTGACTGTGGGTCCACAATATTTGAATTGTTTCTTTCTGACTGCTTGCATTATTTTCTCCTTGACCTGGGTGATCTAGAATTTGGTTATATTTCTGGGAGTTTTCATTTGGGGATCTCTTTCAGGAGGCGATTGGTAGATTTTTTTTTTCAATTTCTATTTTACCCTCTAGATCTAAGATATCAGGACAGTTTTCCTTCATAATTTCTTGAAATATGGTGTCTAGGCTCTTTTTTGATACTTTCAGGTAGCCTAATAATTCTTGAATTATCTCTCCTCAATTGATTTTCCAGGTCAGTTTGCTTTTCTGATGATATATTTCACATTTTCTTCTATTTTTCTGAAAAATATTTTGACTTTGTTTTGTTGTTTCTTGATGTCTTATGGAGTCATAAGCTTCCACTTGTCCAATTCTAATTTTTAAGGAATTATTTTCTTCACTGAGATTTTGTGGCTTTTTTTCCATTTGGCCAATTCTGTTTTTTAAGGTGTTATTTTCTTCAGCATTTGTGTGTGTGTGTGTGTGTGTGTGTGTGTGTGTGTGTGTGTCTTTTACCAAGCTGTCAATTCTCTTTTTGTAATTTTCTTGCATCACTCATTTCTTTTCCCAATTTTTCTCTACCACTCTTATCTCTTTCCTCAATTCTTTCAGAAATTCTTGTTGGACTTGGGTTCAATTACTATATTTTTGAGGCTTTGTATGTTGCTGTCACAGTGTTATTTTTTTTTTAAGTTTATGTCTTGGTTTTCCCTGTCACCATAGTGCCTTTTTATGGTCAAATTCATGTGTGTGTGTGTGTGTGTGTGTGTGTGTGTGTGTGTTTGCTCAATTTTTTTTCAGTTTATTTCTTGACTTTGAACTTTATGTTGAAGTTGGACTCTGATAATGTGGGACTGGAGAGGAACTTAGCACACATCCTCCAGTGTCACAGACTTCTCCTGCCCACCCCCTAAGTTCCTTAGGCCAGAAAATTGTCTCACTTTGAACTTTTGTTGACCCTGCCACTCCAAAAAATTGATTTGAGGTGTTATTTTATAGTGGTTTGGAGAGGAATGTTGAAAGAGTGAAGCTGGGTTGGCTTTAATCTGCCATCTTCCACACAAAAGATTCTTAACAAATGTATATTGAGTTGACTCTACTAAGGAGGGTCCAAGTTTTAGATTTCTTAGTGTTCCCCACATCCCTAACAACAAAATAATAATAATAATAGAGGGCATTAATGTAGTGCTTTAAGATTTGCAAAGCATTTAACAAATATTATCTCATTTGAACAAGCCTGTAAGGTAGGTGTTATTTTTATCCCCTTTTTAAAGATGAGGAAATTGAGGCAGATTGCAGTTAAACAGCTTACTCAGGGTCACACAGCTAATAAATGTCTGAGGGCGTATTCAAATTCAGGTCTTCCTGATTCTAAGTCCCATGTTCTATTTACAAATTCAGTGAGCATTTATTAAGCCTTCTACATGCAAAGCTCTTTGGGGAATGGAAATCAGAATTGAAAGAAAGTAGAGTTCCTGCCATTGTGGAGTTTGAAGTCTAAGGGGAAGGGGAGCAGGAAGTCTAAGGCATACATATAGATAACTATCATCTGTAAGGCAGTTGACCTCACCAATATCTGCTAATGCCCAGCCCAGTCCAGGGTGGTTCCCATGCCAATCAAGATTCCCACCCCAACCACGGCATCCTGAGTCAGAAGACCTGAGCCCATACAGTGTGTTCACTTCCAGACCCACCTATCCCAGCCAAAGAACAGTATCAGCTAGCACCGTTTGTTCATTTATATTTGTTCATTTATACACTAATGGGTTTGCATTCACTCTGTTCCCAGGTCTTTTTTCCTGGTGAAACTGGGTCTGGACCAGAGTAGAGGAGTTTAAGAGACAGAGACTGACAAGAGAAGTTGAGGATACAGAGGGGTCAGTATGGCCCCTGTTTTTGCCTCCAGGAGAATCTTTACTGAACAGCAAAAGTTGAGCCCCAGAAGCTTTACCCTGTGATCTCTCCTAAACAATTCAAGGAATAACACAGCTCTCTTATTTCAAGTCTAATCAAGTCAAGGTCACAAGCATATATTAAGAGCCCACTATATACTAAACACTGTAGTGAGCCCTGGGAATGCAAAAAAAGGTCAAAAAATAATATCCAAACTTTTATCTAGCATTTTAAGGTCTACAAAATACTTGTATTATTATTCATAATACCTAACATTTATGAAGTGCCAGGCACTGTGTTAAGCCCTTTACAATTTTTATCCCATCTGAACCTCAAAACAATCCTTGGAAGGGGGGAGGAGGTGCTATTAGTGTCCTCATTTTTTTTTGTTGTTCAGTCATTTTCCAATGGTGCCCAACCCTTCATGACCCCATTTGGAATTTTCTTGGAAAAGATACTGGAGTAGTTGCCATTTCCTTCTCCAGCTCATTTTACAAATGAGGAAATTGAGGCAAACAGAATAAAGTTAATTACCCAGGGTCAAACAGTTAGTAAGTGTTTGAGGTGGGATTTGAACTCAAGGAAAGGAGTCTTTCTGACTCTAGGCATGGTACCTATTTCCTGAGCCACCTACCTATCTCATCTTCATTTTAGATGAGAAAACTAAGACAAACAAACATAGGTTAAGTGACTTACTTAGACTTACATAGCTAGTAAGTGTCTGAGGCTACCTACTCATATGGTAGGGGACACAGTGGCCTCTGTGTTAGGCAATCTAGACATGCTCCAAAGGCCCCTCAAGGTGCTTCCACGTTGGAAGGGCTAGGCATTCCCAGACAAGCCTGGATTGCACAAGACGTAAGATTCTGTGAATTTAAGATTCAAGATGCTATGAATTCCTAGCCTCTACTGGGGCAAGCCTCCTATCATATAGAGCCAACCTTCAGGTTAAGGTGTCACCTTGGCCCTTTTATGTGTCCTCCACCTCTTTCCTGGGGCTTCCAAACCTTTCCCCAATGGACACAATTCTCTTTCTTCCCAGAGAGAGAGAGAGAGAGAACTCTAAGAATGGCTCTCTTGCTGAAGATTTAAGAACTAATTTTCCTCAGAACAGTCAGTACAGAAGCATTTCTTAAGGACTTATCATATTCCAGGCATTGGGCTGAGGGCTAGGGACACAAAAGATAAGAGCAAAAACATGGTTTCTGTGCTCAAGGAGTTTATGTTCTAATGAGAGAAACACTATGCAAATAGCTAAGTCCAAACAAGATATGTACAATATAAATGGAAGGTAACTTCAGAGAAAAATCACTAGCAATGGGGAGGACGGTGAGAGGCAGAGGTGAGATGGAAGAGTGTTCTAGGTGTTAGGGAGGGCCTGAGAAAATGCCTGCTCAAGAGATGGAATAACTGTGTCCAAAGAAGAGCAGGAAGGCCAGTATAGTGTAAGAGGGTAAGATGGGTTCGGGGGAGGTGGTGGTAAAAGGTGTGGGGTTATTAGTGTCTGATTATATTCTGGGATCCTGGATATGCTGAGGGAGGGAGTGGTGGAGGTAGGCAAGCAAAGACACAGCAAGGAGAAACCAGGGGCATGGGAGATCCACAGAGTGGCCCTGCCTGCTGTGCCTAGCCTGTAGATAGGAGGAGAGGGGTCAGTTACTGGGAGGCAAAATTTGATTCAATATAAAAAATAACTTTCTAACAAGTGGGAAATGTCCCATTATGGGTCATAATGACTTCATTGAAAGGAAGTGAGCTCCCCATTCATTGTTGGAGATGAATGAGCAGAGGCCTTGGATTCTTGCTTTCACAAGGAGTGACCTCTGAGAGTCCATTCCAGCTTGAAGATACTAGAATTCTTTAAATTTCTTTAAATGTTTAAATCTAATGCCCAGAGGCCTTGGCTGAAACAGCTTGTAGCTTCCCCCTACAAAGTCAGACACTCCCTCCCCCACTGCATCAGACAAGAACCGGTGAGCTCCTGCCTCTGGCCCAGTGATTAGCAACATAGACAACCTTTGGCCTAGACATCCCATATCATGCTACCCTCCAGAGCCCAGACTCATGCCCAATCTGATAAGGGGCTCACCTAGTCTGGACAGAAGACTCTTCTCCCTTCCCCCCTCCCTACCCCCATCTACCTACTCCTATTTCCCCTCCTGTCCTTGATTGGTTTCAGTCCAATGGCACAGAAAAATCCTCCTCAACTTCAAACCTGTGTAAAAGGAAAGGGGGAAAGGGGGTAGCTAGGTGGCACAGATGAAAAGAGCACTGGTCCTGGAGTCAGGAGGACCTCAGTTCAAATTCTGCCTATGTCACTTAACCCCAATTGCCCTGCCCTCCCCCCTCCAAAAAGCAAAAAGAAATGAAAGGCAAGTGGGCTACTTCAGGAAGTAGTGAACTCCTTGTCACGGGAGGTCTTTGGCCAGAGTACAGATGACAACTTATTGGAGATGTTGAAAAGGCATCCATGAACTAAGAAGGAAGCTGGATGTGATGTCCTCTGAGATTCCTTCTAGCTCTAAGGTTCTAGAAGTTTGAATGGATACTTTTAAGGTTCTATTTGCTCTGGTTCCCAACCAGTCAGTCAATAACCATTTTTTTAAGTGCCAAATATGTACCAGGCACTGTGCTAAGCTCTGGGGATACAGAGAAAGGTAACAGAGAGTTCCTTCTCAGAAAGAACTCACAGTCTAATAGAGGAGACAATGTGAAAGCTTTGGAATAATCCAATCCAGTTAAAGAGCTATCAGTTGAGCATTTATGGGACCCTGTGCTAGGAACTGGGATTAGAGGAAGGGGGAATACAAAGTTTAATCAAGACAGTCCCTACCCTCGTAGAACTGTCAGTCCTGTAGGGGAAAAGACACAAACACTGATGAACAAACGTCATATACAACAGCCCGTGGAAAATGCATTAGGCAAAGGCAAAGAGTTGTATGTGGTCCTAGGGCAGCAGCTGGAAAGGAGGGAAGGGATCAGGGAAAGCTTCCTAGAGGAGGTGGCACTTGAATTGAACATTAAATGATGACTATGACCCTAAGAACCAAGGCTGGGGTGAGGTAAGGGCCCCAGACAGGGGCAGGTGGAGCAAACATTCAAGGAGTAAGAACAGTATAGTAAGAGCAATGTTATAGAGTCTGGAATGTTCAAGCTATAAGGGATATGATTAAGTTTGGAAAGACACCCTTTTGTTTTTGCTGTTCTTCCGCTGAAATGACCCTGTGACCTCATTTGGGGTTTTCTTGGCAAAGATACTAGAGTGGTTTGCCATTTCTTTCTCCAACTCATTTTACAGATGAGGAAACTGAGGCAAACAGAGTTAAGTGATTTGTGTGGGGCCACACAGCTAGTAAGTGTCTGAGGCCAGATTTGAATTAAGGTCTTCCTGACTCCAAGCCTGGCACTCTACCTCCTATATCACCTAACTGCCAAGTTGGGCTTATCTGGGATATGAACTCAGGAAAAAGACCCTAGAGACTATAAAATGAGGAAATATTGGTAGAGGGAAGGGAAGGGGAAAGGGAACACACCAGAGGGAGGGGATGAAGCAGGAGAGTATTGAGGGAATAAAGGGTGGGTGAGATAAACCTCACAGTTGGTTGGCTATCATGAGAAAAGGTGTGCTAAACACTCACTTTTCCACCCTTTCATTGGTTGATCAGACATCCACTCCAAGTACACAACTACCACCAGCCTAGTTCAGGCTTTCATGGTTATGTGCACTGGAGACTAAGCCACAGAAGCCCAGCCAAGGTGAACAAGGATGCCTTTGCCTGGAGAGGAGGAAATTCAAGGACATGATCACTGTCTCTAGCATTTGTGGGGCTGGGATGTGGAAAGAGGGATTAAGCTAGTTTGACTTGGTTCTAGCAGTAAGAATAATGGAGGTGAGTTACAGGGAGGAGGAATTTGTTTGTCTAGATGAAAGAAGAGATTTCCTAACAATTGAAGTTACTTCACAGTGGAATGGGAGGGCCAATAGGCTAGGAGGACCTGATTTCTCGGACCCAAGTAACTAAGAAGGCTCGAATTAGGACCAAAGAAGGAGAAGAATGACTAGCTAGCATTCATAGAGTACAATTGTCTCATCTGATCCTCACGACAAGCTTGGGAAGCAGGTACCATTGTTATCCCCATTTTTACTGATGAAAGATCTGAGGCAAGCAGAGATTAAGTTCCTTGCCCAGAATCACACAGCTAGCAAGTGTCTGAGATAGGATTTGAACTCCGGTTCTTCCTGACTCCAGGCCGAGGGATCTGTCTGCTATTGATGAGGTTTCAGTAGGGTTGTGGTGGATCATGTCTAAAGAATTACAAAGACTAAGGCCGACTCCAAGCCAGTAGGAAAGATTTATTATAGTTTTGAGGTTTCATGCTCTGGTGGGTGGCTAAGTCCCTTTGAGGAAAATGGTCCCCTCAGTAAGGCAAGACACACAATTTTATAGAGAATATGATACTGATTACACAATCAAGATTTACATACAATTATGGGAACATGATTGATAGGAGGAGTTTGTTGAGGGATTAGGTAATGGAGGAGGGGTCCCGGCCTTAGTGTCACTGCACATGTGGTTACCTGTAATGCATATAGTTAGGGAGCATGTATGTATGGTCATATTATAATATACTCCATGTCATAGGTTCACTCCAGGTCAGCCCTTTACTATTTCTGCACAGGCACTAACATGGGGTGGGCCCCTTCTACAGTTAGGTGGTCAAGTATCCTGCTCTACAATCTGGTGGTACTGTTTTCTGATAGGCTAGCTATTGTGGCCTTGTCAGGTCAAGATGGATAGTTAGGTATTGTGGTCCTGTCTTGGAGTAAATGAATGATGCGATTATGATTGCACACCTGTTCCCATTGGCATGCCTGTTGTTTCTGTGGGAACTAAGAGTTCAGGGACACACTTGTTCTAGGGAGCAGTGAGGCATAAGTTAGGACATTGGCAGGGGGGCTAGGTAGATACAGTGGGCCTGTAGTGAAGTTTGGATATTGGGGCTGAGGGCAGTTCTGTTAGGACTCCATTACTATGGTACCTCCTAGCTCCTAGGAAACAGACTTCCCTTGGAAAAAAGCCCCAGACTCAGAGTCATATGGTGTGACAGCCAATTTACCTTTGCAGCTCTGGACCTCCAGTTTTGTTGTTGTGGTTTTTTTTTTTTTTTACCTCAGTTTTCTCTTGTATAAAAGAGGATAATGTTATTTGCTCTACAGAGACTGTTTTCATTTTTGTCTTTATTTTCCCAACACCTAGCACACTGCCTAGAAAAGAATAGGTGCTTAATTCCATTTCTACAGCGTCATTAAAAAATTACAAATTAAACTGAATTATTTACTTCATCTTGTTTTGAGGATTCAGTGAGCAGAAACTGGAAGCCTATCGCCAATAGATGATGGCTATTAAGTACTTTGCAAGCCATAAAACTGTATAAATACAAGTTATTGTCATGATGAGCTGGGTGCAAGATCACAAAGGTCTCTCTAGAGCATTGGGTTTGGAATGAGAAAACCTGGGTTTGAGTCCTGACTCTCTTGCTTAGAACTGTGGTACCTTGGATAAGTTACTTCCCCTTTTGTGCAGGTTTCTAACTTTGTAAACAGAAGATAATCATTCTTGCATTTTCCTCTCAGTGTTGTGGTGTTGAGAAAAGTACTGTGCAAACTTTAAAGGAGTGTAGAAAGAGGACCTTTTATTATTTTTGACAATGACCCCATGTTCCAAGTTCTATGTCCTTAAGGAGTGAAAGCAGAGACCTCTTGACTGGGGCCCTGGTTATCGAATTAAAGTGTCCCATGACAGACTCCATGTGGACGGCTGTAGGGCAGGGAGGATGATGTCTGCCCAGGGAGCTTTGAGCTCCTCTGCAAGGCAGGGAGAGGGTCCTTTTTTGCCTGTGACACTTCTGGGAATGTGCAACTGTCCTAGAATGAGTGGGTCAGGAATTAGAGCTGGGAGAGGAAAAGAAAACAGGATTATGAATATATCTGGTCCTCAGGCAATATAGTCAGACACCTTGATGGTATCTTTGGAAGAGAGGGAAGACTGTCCTGGGCATGCACACAGGCACACACACACACACACACACACACACACATTAAAAAGCCCACTCCCTTCCCTCACTTCCCACCAGAGAACCATGGGAACAGAAATTCTTTCTTTAAAGTGACATTCTATCAGATTAAGACTCTCTGAGAAGGAATATGTCACGTGGACGGGAAGATATTTGATCCTCATTCCATATGACATCAGACAAGTCTCTTCAAATTTCTGGTCCTCAGTTTCCTTCTTGAGAGAGGTGGTAAAGCAAGGATTACTTTATCACTTGTGATGGAACAACTTATTGATGTCTGCTTTGGCAATGGACTTATTATCCCCATTTTACAAGGACTGTAAAGATTAATATCTTGATGCTACAAATGTAGAAACTGGACTTAGGTAAAATAATTTGCCTACAAAGCTAATAAGTGGTAGATAATATTAATTATTAAAATTAATAATTACAATAATATATTAGGGTGGTAGAGTAATATTTTTACATGGTGAAAAAAACCTTTCATCTTAATAATAACAGACCTAATTTACATAGCATTTAAAAATATACAAAATGCTCTCCTCAATTGAAAAGTTTTGCACAAATAAGGGAAGCTATTAATTGGTAACAAATTTTGGCATCAAATTTTGCTGCTATGAATGTGATTTTCAAAATAGATACGGAACTAACGCAAATAAGACTAGGAACCACTGTCAATATAAACAAACAGTTCTAAAAAGAAGGACTGAAAACTATTAAGTCACATGAAATATTGATGCAAAAAATGAGTACAGTAAGAAAATATATATGAATTAAAGCAACTCTGAGGTTTCATCCCAGTAAATTGGCAAGGATGACAAAAGATAGGAATAGTCAATGGGGAAGAGACTGAAAAATGACAGGTACAGTAATATACACTGAGGGAGTTATTAAGTAATCCAACCATTTTAGAAAGTAGTTTGACATTATGCTAAAAAAAAAAACACCAGTTACTAAAATATACTTCCTCCACACACACACACACACGTACACACACACACACACACAGTTATTTCCATTCCTTTTGAACTTGTGATCCCCCTGCTATACCTATATCCCACAGAGGTCAAGGACAATCAATCTTCTTTCATGAACCTACTATTTTCTAGGCACCGTAGATACAAAGAAAAAAAAATGAAATAACCCTGACCTGCAAGAAGCTTACATTCTTTTGGGGGAGACATAAGGAAACATCTCATGAACACCAAAATATTTATAGTAGCCTTTCTGTGGAATGTGAGAGAGAGTGAGAAGTAGAGAATGACAACAAGGAGAACCTGGGTGGTTGGAAGAATAGTAGTGTCCTTAACAGAAATAGTTAAATTCAGAAAAGGAATGGGTTTGGAGTTGGAAGAGAATGAGTTCTGCTTTGGACATGTTGAGTTTGAGATTCATATGGGACATCCAGTACATGGTGCCCAATACATAGTTGGTGATATAGGACTGCAGCTCAGGGTACAAACTAGAGGGCTGGTAATATACATGTGTGTGTATATATGTATGTATGTATAGGTAGCTGCAGAACCCACATGTATATGTGACATATGTATTAGCATATAACCATGTGCTTATACATGTGCACATGTGTGCATATATACACAAGTATATGTGTACACATGTACATAGACACTGTGTATGCCTCATCTATAATAAACCCATTGGAACTAATGAGGTCACTAAGAAAGTGAGTATAGAACAGGGTTCCTTAACTTCTTCTGTGTCATGGACTCCAACAATCTGAGGAAGCTTATGGATCCCTTCTCAGAATAATGTTTTTAAATGCACAAAATAAATATATAAGATTACAAAGGAAGCCATTTTGTCAAAATGTAATTATCAAAACATCAAAACACAAGCAAACAACCCCAGTTTAACTTCTGGTATTAGAGAGGGAAGAAAGGAAAAGGGGCAGTGAGTCAATAAGCATTTATTAAGCCTTTGCTGTGTACCAGGAATAGAGATACAAAGAAAGGCAAGAATAGTTCTTGCCCTCACAGAACATGAATTCTTTTTTTTTTTAATAAGCAATCGGGGTTAAGTAACTTGCTCAAGGTTACACGGCCAGTTATTATTTCTGGGTGTGGTGCTGAGTATCTGAGCCCGGGATTCGATCTCCAGGTCGTCCCAACACTGGAGCCGGTGCTCTTACTCACTGAGCCACCTGGCCACCCCTAAGCAATTGGGGTTAAGTAACTTGCTCAAGGTTACACGGCCAGGTGTTTCTGGGTGGGTGCTAAGTGTCTGAGCCCGGGATTCGATCTCCAGGTCTTCTCAACACTGGAGCCGATGCTCTTACTCGCTGAGCCACTTGGCCGCCCCTAAGCAATTGGGGTTAAGTAACTTGCTCAAGGTTACACGGCCAGTTATTTCTGGGTGGGTGCTAAGTGTCTGAGATCGGGATTCGATCGTCAGGTCATCCTGACACTGGAGCCGGTGCTCTTACTCGCTGTGCTACCTGGCCGCCCCCAGAACATGAATTCTAATGGAGAAGTCAACATGGGCATAGCTAGCTGCCTACAAGACATACATAGAATAAATGAAGGCAATCCAAAAGAGAAAAGAATTAGCATCCGGACATTTCCTGTCTTGTTCAAATGAGTTGAGTCTTGAAGGAAGGTAGGAAGGCTGAGAAAAGGAGGTGGGAGTCCAGGACAGAGCTTTAGGGTGTAAGCACAATTAGGGAGCATGGTTACCAGTGATGATCCAGTAAAGAAGACTGAGAAGGGGTTGTCAGTGCCACAAAAAATCCTCAAAAGAGAAAAAATCCAGGAGGAGAAGGGAGTCAACAGGGTCACATATGCAGCACCCATAGATCAAAACGAATGAGAGCTGAGAAAAAGCTCAATGGTAATTAAGAGGTCATTTGAAACTGTGGAGAGAGAAATTTCACTTGAGAAATCAGGTTGGAAGACAGATGAGTGAGAAGTGAGATAAGAGGAAGTGGGGAAATGATGGTGTATAAACAACTTTTCTTAGAATTTGGCTGTGAAAGGGAGGAGAAATAGAGTATCCTAGCTAGATAGGGGATGATGGGATCAAGTGGACAGGGAGACCAGGGCATATTTGTAGACAACAATAAAGGAATCAATTAATAAAAAGAGATTGAAGATTAGAGAAGGTGATGATTGCAGTGTCAATCTGCTGGTGTAGATGAGAGGCAGAGGGATAAAGAGTAAAATTTGAGGGTTAGCCTTAGTGAAGGGAAGGGCCACCTCTTCATCAGAAACTGGAATAAAATGGAGAGAATGAGGATGATATCAAGGGATTTTAAGTCTGGAGTCAAGAAGAGGGCTCTCATAATGAATAGCATGTTTATCTCAGGTAAATGGTTTCTTCTGTGGAAAGATAGTATAAGAGGCTTAAAAATTCCTCAGAGACTAAAGGAAGAAAGAAGCAAAGACATAAAAGGTATTTTGGAGTATGGAATATAGAAAAGACTAGGGACCTCATATGCTAGGGACTGTCACATTTTTCTCAATAAAATGTGAGAAGAGGTCACTGTTGAGACAAATGGTAATGGGTAAATTTGGAGAACGGAGGAGAAGAGGTTTGCAACAACTCCTGAGGGGATTTGGGTAGAGAGCCAGACAAAGAAGCATTGAGGCTGCAGATAAGATTAGGTAATATACCAAATCCAAAAGTACTCGGCAACATGAGTTATAGCATAAGAGTAGAAGTAGAGATGGTGGGTGGTGGACCTGATTCAGGACTAAGAATGAACAGGATGTGAATGACAGCAAGATCAAGGGACAATGGAGTCAAGTGTGGAAGGCAATGTATGATTGAGTTTACATTGATCGGCTATTAGGTTAGAACTATGAAGGAGCAAAATGAGGCCAGAACAGGAGTGATGGGCAGCTAGAACAGGGAGTCATGGCAAGAAGGTTGTGTCAAAAATGAAGACCAAGTTTAGGAGTTTAATGATGGAGATTATGATACTCACCTGGTGAGGCTGGGTTTCACTGTGGTTTGGTATTTTTTTTTTGGTTGAAGGGGGAGGGGAATTGAGCCAAAGAATAGATGGTCAAACTTGGATAGATTCCTGTTTTCTCCCTTCCTCATCAGGGATCAAACCAGCTGACTAGAGACAGGAGAAGAGTGTATAGCAGTTAACTTTTCTGAAATACTTTAAGGGCAGGTAGGTGGCTCAATAGACAGAGCTCTGGGGTGAATCAAGAAGACCTGAGTTCAAATCCAAGCACAGACACTTACTAGCTGTGCAACCCTGGGCAAGTCACTTAACCTTGTTTACCTCAGTTTCCTCATCTGTAAAATGAGAAGGAAATGACAAACCACTCCAGTACCTTTGCCAAGAAACCTCAGATAGGGTCATGAAGAGTCACTGGACATGACTGAAAGGACCAAACAACAAAATTAAGATTTACAGACAGAAGATGCTTTACTCTGCATAGAATCAATAAAAGCAGTAAGACAAGTCAACAGAATAATATGTGATAAAGCACCTGTTGCTCAGCAGTGTTTCCAAGTAATATAGAGGACACTTGGAACGCAGGAGTTCTAGGAAATGAATAATTCATTCAATAGATTTGATTAGTTCCATCAGATGTTCCTTTAGTCCCAACAGTTATAACTACTCTGTGGACTTCAAAGAAGCAAAATAATACAATCAATTAAAAAGCATTATAAATGCTTACTATGTGCCAGGCACCTGTGTATACAACAACAAAGGTGAAACAATTCCTGCCATCAAGGAACTTAGTGCTAATATGGGAATTGTTGTTCAGTTATTTTCCAGTTGTGTCTGACTTTTCATGACCACACTCAGGATTTTATTGTTAAAGATACAGGAGTGTTTTACCATTTTACAGATAAGTAAACTGAGACAAACAGGGTTAAGTGACTTGCCCAGGGTCACACAGCTACATTGGCGAACATTGCACACAGTAACAGCAATATTGTACAATGATCAATTGTGAATGACTTAGCTACTCTGATCGATATAATGATCCAAGAAAATTCTAAAGGACTTATGATGAAAAATGCTATCCATCTCCACAGAAAGATCTGATGGAATCTGAGTGCCAAATGAAACATACTTTTTTTTTTTACATTTAATTGGGAAAATTAAAGCAACAAATTTCACTTAAAAATGATGAAGGAATGATTTCAGAAAAATCCGGAAAGACTTGTATGAACTGATAAGAGAGTGAAGTGAGCAAAACCAGGAGAACAAGTTATATAATAAAAGCAACATCCTAAAAACAAAACTTTGAAATCATGAGAAGACTGACTTGTGCGATAACCAACCACAACTCCAAAGGGCTGATGATGGACCAAGTACACTACCCACCTCCTAACGGAGGATTCAAAGTGCAAAATGACACGCTTTGGGGATGTGGCTTAAGTAAGAATTTATTTTGCTTTTTCCCTCTTCACATTTCCCTTCTGACTTCCTATAGCATCCTGAAGCCTCACTGTGCCCTACATTCTCTTCCTGAAGCCTCACTCCAGTCCTAGAACCTACATATGGGAAAAACCCTCCCTTCCTCTTATTGTATGGCTCTTCCCAAACCTCCATTTAGGGAGGCTGCCAAGGCCAGCCATGTCTCATAAGGGCAGAGAATGTCTTTTTATCTATTTGTGTTTGTGTTCCCAGTACTTGGCATAGAGAAAGCACTTATTAAATGCTAGTTGACTGAATGACTGCTTGACTATGTGCATACAAGGATTTTATTTTGCTTTTTTTTTTTCAGTGTGTGGGCAGAGGGAGGATAAGGAAGGAAGAAAAAAATACATTTTTGTCAACTGAAAAAAAAAACAAGTCTTTTTTTTTTTTAAAAGAAAAGAAACCAGCAACCCTTCAGAGATATAGCCGACGAGTGTCCAGAGGAGAGCAAGCAAGACAGTGGAGGAAAGCCTCAGGATCTTAGCATATGAAAAAGAAACAGATGGAAAAATCAATGAGAGAACCTGGGGAGGAGATGGAAGCTATCTTCAAGGATTTAAAGGACTGCCATGCAGGAGAGATGATAGACTTGTTTTGATTGGCCTTAGGGAGTAGAACAAGACCCAATGGGCAGAAGTTGCAAAGAAGCAGATTTCAGCTTGCTATCAGGATAACCTTCCTCAAGCGCTGAGCTGTCCAGGAGTGGGAAGAGCCACCTGGAGAGGCATTGGGACCTGTCTTCAAGGGGAGGATGGATCAAGGAAATTCCTGTTCAGTTAAGGGTTGGATCAGATGGACTCCCCCCTGTGAGATTCTGTGTCATATCGGAAATTTCAGATATTGTCATTTATTTGAGCATAATTATAAAGCTCCCATCTATATAACTGCTCTCAGGTTTGCAAAGTGCTTCACATATGTTATTTCATCAGAGACTAATAGCAGCCCTGCAAAATGAGTGCTATTGTTATCCCTATTTCAGAGTAGAAGGAACTAAGATCCAGAGATGCTAAGAAACCTGCCCACAGTCATAGAGACTAGGCATTTGAGGGAGGATTTGAACACAGATTTTCCTGAATATACATCTAATGTGCTATCAATCCACTGTACAACAATGCTTTCCTATGCCAAAGGATCTCTATGACAGTTTCAATGGAACCTAGGAAAATTATATGAACTGATACAGAGTGAAGTGAGCAGAACAAGGAGAACTATTTGTATGTTACCAATAACAACTTTGAAAGCTTTAAGAACTTTGATCAATGCAGTGACCAACCATGATTCCAAGGGACTGTAAGGGTTATGGGATTTAAAGATCTTCCATGCCCCATTGGACTTGCTGACGTAGCAGGTAAGGGGGGAGCAAAAGGAAGCAGAAGCAAAACTAGAGTTCCTGCGGTGGCTAGCAGTGGCAGCGACGGCAGCAGCAGCAGCAGCAGAGGCAGCGGCAGTGCGAAGCCCTTTTTGAGTCAGCCAGAATTTCTGCTAAGGACTCCTGTTGAGGACTGCCAGGGGCCGGAGCTGCTGGGAGCGCGCTTCCTGGACGCTGGGTGGATGCTGTGAGTGGGGAGACGAGGACCTTTGCCTGAGGTAGCCTGTTCTGTTTTAAAGGCTTGAGAATGTGGGTGCTTTCTACTTTATCTACCTGTGTCAATTTCATAATTACTCTGATGGCTTTCACTTTCTGGTTTTGGGACTCAGTCTTTTGGTATTTTAATAAATTTTCTAGATTATTCCCCCATATGGCAAGCATGATGTATTTTGTGATGGATAGTTATATCAGCATATCTGTAATTTCCATAGGCATTGTGAATATGGCATTGCTGATACATTTGGCGATGAGGATGGGATCACAAAATGTCAGGCCTCTATTTGGAAGCAGTGGGGCTTTAGAGGGAGAAATGGCTATTCCAGGATGGGAGGATTTGCCTTATTCCTCTCTAGCCAGAGAGTGGACTAAAAGCACAGGGCCCTGTGAAAACTGGGAACCAAGGCTAAAAGAGGGAGATCCTGGAGATTTGGAAAGATGTTTGAAAGGAATACCCATAGAACCAGGCAAAGAACTGGCAGGAGTGTGCAGGAGAGGCTGGGTGCTGCTAACAAGTTATCGCCTTATGTGTAAAAGTAGGGATCAGCTGCTGGAGGAAAGAGCTTGGATGTCTAGGGAGTCAGCTGGTTTGCCTGAGGATTCTTCTGTGTCACAGCACTCAGAAGAGCAAACTGGAGGGACTCATGTGGTCCAGGAGCAAGCTACTGTTCAAGTAGCTAAAAGGAAGCAAAAAACTAGCAGAACGAATGTGCATGCAGCTTTTGTACAGGCTGGGCAGAGTTGCCCTGACAGCTTCCAGGAGAATGCGTGTGAGGAGAATGGAGCAAGGTTAGATGAGGAGTCTTCTAATGTAGAAGCTCTCCCCATACGAAGAAGAAGACAGGAGAACCACCGAGGCAAAACAGAGTCCAGGGAGATAATTGAGGATTTCACTCAACAGGGGATCACTGATATATTGAGTAGATTTACCCAAAGAATGGGGGAGTCTTTAGTGTCTTGGATAGTAAGAATCACTGATGAAGGTGCTGGAGGAACAACACTGGACAATGAGGACTGTTTAAAATTCATAAGTATCAGTCAGAATCCTTTTGTACACCAGGCTTTTAGGGATCACCATATGCAAGGAGGTGCAAACAAAACTAATCTGCTAGCCTTAGCTGCAGAAGGATGCAAAAAGCAATATCCTACTGAATCTATGTGGCCTAGGGGAGACAGACCCTGGTCTTCACTTAGAGACTGTATGAGAAAGCTAAAGGAGGAGGTAATGAAAACTGCTATCATGATTGGAGATGCAAATGCATATTATGATATCCCCCTAGGATTTCCTCATAGAAATATCATAGTGAAGATGGCTCCTCCTGCATATAAGCACCTAATTCTGACTCTATTAATTGGAGAAATAGGGCACCCACTTTCAGAGGTGCTGGATAAGATTTCACAATTAAGCGATTTAGGGGAATGGGAAAAAGACAAATTGCCTCGAGAGAAGAGTATACAGCCAGAGGATTCAGAGACAAAATAGACCAACAAGAAGGGAACTGTTTACTGCTCTATTAAGAGCTGGGGTGGACTTCAGAAGAATAGATGGTATTCCAACTGAAGAGCTGCATAAGCTGTTCCAAGAAAAGGTACTTAGCATTAGAATGAACAGGGAAGCAGGAACCACCCCTGCAGGTATTTCTGAATCTGAATCTTTGTATCCAAGTTTGCCCCACCTTCAGGGGGAATAGGAGATAGGCCAAGCCCCAGCCCAGATAAAAGAAATATGCAGAAGAGATTGCAGACCCCATATTGGTTTAACAATATATTGGAAGAATGGATCAACTACTGTGACTAGGGCACTGATTGATACTGGGGCTGAGGCCACACTTATCTATGGAAACCCTGATAAGTTTAAACATGGAACTCCTATTACCATCACGGGTCTAGGAGGTGCTGAAATATCAGCCAGACAGGTTAAAATAACAATGAAAATTGGGCAGTTACCTAAGAAAGAATATACTGTGGTTGCTGTACCCATTCCTGAATACATCATTGGAATAGATGTATTGAGAGGCATGACTCTGAATTTACCTGAAGCAGATACCAATTTGCTGTGAGGAAGATAGGAATTAATACAGTTTTAGTGGGAAAACTAAAAATGGACCCAATCACTTTACCTGAACCTTCTGAAGTAATTACTTTAAAACAGTATCATGTGCCAGGTGGGCAAGATGAAATTACCACTACTATAAAGGAATATGTTGAAGCAGGAGTGTTAGTCCCTACAACCACAAGATGGAATAATCCTGTCTGGCCAGTAAGAAAATCAGATGGGACATGGAGGATGACTGTGGATTATAGACAGTCGAATAAGGTGACTCCTTCTTTGTATGCTGCTGTTCCAGATATCACCTTAATAGAAAGGATCCAGACACATGATGGGACTTGGTATGCAGTTATTGACTTGGCAAATGCCTTCTTCACCATCCCAATAGATCCTAAACAATGGGACCACTTCACTTTCACTTGGCAGGGTAGACAATATACTTTCACCCGCTTGCCACAAGGGTACATATATAGCCCCACTATTTGTCACAGGATTGTGGCTGAACAGTTGGATGAATTAAAGCTACCTGGTGTACAGCTTACCCACTACATTGATGATATCATAATACAGGGAAAAGATGCGAAAGAAGTGGAAAGGAGTTTGACCCTTTTAATTGAGCATATGAAAAGTAAAGCGTGGGAAATTAACCCTGCAAAGGTTCAAGGACCAGCTCAAAATGTGAAATTTTGGGGTATACAATGGAACAAGGGGCTACAGGAGATTCTTCCTCAAGCCTGACAAAAGATTCAGGATTTTCCTACCCCTACCAATAAGAAAGAGGCCCCAAAGTTCATAGGATTGTTTGGATACTGGAGGCACCACATTCCACATTTGGGACAGATTTTAAAACCTTTATATAGAGTCACATGGAAGAAATATGAATTCGATTGGGGACTTGAGCAGAGTAAAGCTTTTGAAGAAGCCAAGGCTGTCATACAATTGGCCCTAGATTTGTGGCCCATGCAAAATGGTCCAGTGGAATTGCAAGTGACTGTACAAGATGATTATGCAAACTGGAGCTTATGGCAAAAACAACAACGCCGAAATGTACCTTTGGGATTTTGGTGTAGGAAACTCCCTTCATCTGGAGTCCAGTATACACCTTTTGAAAAGCAGTTGTTAGCTGCATATTGGGCTTTGGTGGAGACTGAACAACTGACTCTGGGCCATGAAGTGATATTAAGACTGATATTAAGACCTGGAATCCCAATTATGACCTGGGTAATGAGTACCCCAGCTTCTCACAGAATTGGACATGCCCAAGAGGCTAGTATAATCAAATGGAAGTGGTATATTCAAAATAGAGCGAAAACAGGCAAAAGCGGAGTCTCTGCTCTACATGAATCGGTAGCAAACATAGAAATTGAGAGGAATGACACACCCCCTGAGCCAAAGCAACAGTTGGTACAGTCCACTGTAAAATGGAATGAGGGATATGATGTATTAACTGAGGTATAAAAGAGACATGCATGGTTTACTGATGGGACAGCAAAATATTTGGGGCAAAAAAGACATTGGAAAGCAGTGGCCTATAACCCATGTACTAGAAGGACTTTGGAAAGTACTGGGATAGGTGCAAGTAGCCAATATGCTGAACTTATGGCAGTATATCAAGCCATGAAAATAGAACAAGGAGGACAGTGTCATATATTCACTGATTCATGGGCGGTAGCTAATGGGTTAACTACATGGATGCCCATGTGGAAAAATGAAAATTGGGAAATTCATGGCAAACAAGTCTGGGGCAAAGAATTATGGGAAGATATCTGGAACATGTCTTTGGTCACTGACTTGTCAGTTTTTCATGTAGATGCTCACGTGTCTCCCACCACACCAGAACGTGAGTACAATGCTCATGCTGATTGACTGGCAAAGATTGCTACTGAACATATTGTCCCTACTTTGACAACAACTGATGATCCGGTATTGGCAAAATGGGTCCACCAAATAGCAGGCCATTTGGGGGTCCAGGCCACACACCAGTGGGCACAAGATCGAGGTATTAGTATCTCTCATTTACTGTTAAAACAGATAGCAGAAGAATGTCATATATGTCAATTGGAAAAGGAGCGAACTGTTCCTCGGGTAGTAACTGGAGAGATAGCAAGAGGAAAAGTCCCAGCCCAAATCTGGCAAATAGATTATATTGGTCCACTACCACTGGATAAAGGATGCAGATTTATATGTACTTGTGTTGACACCTATTCAGGTGTACTAGTGGCTTGTCCTTATAAGAATGCAACCCAGAAAAACACTTGTAAAACTCTAGATCTCATAAGTCTATATTATGTAACCCCAATGCAGATTCAAAGTGACAATGGGTCACATTTCAAAGGCAATGAAATGAAGAAGTATTGTATACTAAACAATATAGAATGGATATATCATATTCCATATTATCCTGAAGCATCTGGGTTAATTGAAAGAATGAATGGATTACTGAAAGAATAGTTGAGGAAGTTAAGTTCCAATGATTCATATCAACATTGGAAGGATAATTTGTTCATGGCTTTGCATAATTGAATAATAGACCATTGGGAGGAAGTACACCTCTAGCCAGAATGATGACCCCCAATCTGCAAATTAGAAAACAACAAACACATAAGATCCCAAATATTGAGTATTGGACCTTGAGGCCAGATGGCCCAGCACCATACCCAGGACCACCTGGTTCGGTGGGGTATGATTTACATTGTTTAGAGGACTTTTGGTTAGACAGAAAAGAAATAAGAAAAATCTCCACTGGGATATGCATAAGAATCCCTAAAAATCACTTTGGACAGATTTTACCCAAATCAGGATTAGCAGCTCAAGGAATACATGTATTGGCTGGAGTAATAGATTCCAATTATCAAGGAGAAATTGTTGTAACATTCCATAATTTAGGTGAAGGGCCCATACAGATTCACAAAAATTATAGGATAGTTCAAGTGATTATCGTTCCTTGTAAAACAATACCACTTATAAAAACTGACCCTCCTTCCAAAATAACTGTCACAGGAACTGAAGGATTTGGTTCTACTGATAGAATAAAATCAGGAGCTAAAGTATGGGTAAAATGGAAGCCAGATGATGTTCCAAAGGCTGCAGAGATTATAGCACATGGGAGGGATAACACTGTAACTATTGTTTATTCTGGAGAAGATGATTACAAAATTGTACCCTTAACTCATTTATTCTACTGTGAGTGAGGCTACAATAGTCTGGTTATTGTCTCTTTTCTTCTTCTTGATTTTTTGTCTGTTCACCTTGTTTGCTAGATTTGTTTCCGCAGGCTTGGTACCCTCCACCTGTAGATCCCTGATAGCTTAAGCTGGATGACACTCCCCTGTCTGCAACTGTGATGCGTCACCCTTGGACCTGGCATCAAGCATATTAAGAACTGACCTCTCAAATGGGACCCCTTAGGACAGGGACAGTTCTACATCCGATTTCAGCAGCAAGTAGCCATGGAAGAAGAGACCTTCACCCCTTACCACAAGATTTTGGGGCCCCATTTGTTTGGGGTGGGGGGAATGATGGGGAGCTTGTGCTCAAGCCCCACCCTAAAATACGGTTTTCTGTGTTTATTGTGTGCTATTCTTGTTATATTGTTGTGACATTTTGTTGACACCAGTTATTCCTACTGTATTTTTGCCAAGTAAGCGACATGAAAGATCTTGGGGCCGAATGTAAGGGTTATGGGATTTAAAGATCTTCCATGCCCCATTGGACTTGCTGACGTAGCAGGAAGGGGCGGAGCAAGAGGAAGCGGAAGGAAAACTAGAGCTCCTGCGGTGGCTAGCGGTGGCGGCAACAGTGGCAGCAGCAGCAGAGGCAGTGGCAGTGCGAAGCCCTTTTTGAGTCACCAGAATTTCTGCTAAGGACTCCTGCTGAGTACTGCCAGGGGCCGGAGCTGCTGGGAGCGCGCTTCCTGGACACTGGGTGGATGCTGAAAGTGGGGAGACGAGGACCTTTGCCTGAGGTAGCCTGTTCTGTTTTAAAGGCTTGAGAATGTGGGTGCTTTCTACTTTATCTACCTGTGCCAATTTAATAACTACTCTGATGGCTTTCACTTTCTGGTTTTGGGACTCAGTCTTTTGGTATTTTAATACATTTTCTAGATTATTCCCCCATATGGCAAGCATGATGTATTTTGTGATGGATAATTATATCAGCATATCTGTAATTTCCATAGGCATTGTGAATATGGCATTGCTGATACAGGGACCTATGATGATAAAGTATGCTACTCACCTTGTTGAGAAGGGATAGACTTATGGTACAGGAGGAAACACAAACATATATGTGTGTATGTATGTATATATATGTATATACATGTCTGTATATCTGTGTGTGATTTGTTTTGCTTAAAAATGCACATTTGTTATAAAGTTATTACTTTACTGTTTTTCCCCTAATGAAAAGGGAAGTAGGAGGGAGAGACAATAGATTTTTGTTCTTTGAAAAAGAAATTTAATTTAAAGAGTAATGTATAATTTCTGTTACTTATGCCACTGAGGTTGTTACCTCTATCAAAGTCAGGAGGTCTGAGAAGCAGTGAGCTAAGCTAATTGGGTATCCAGCAATAATATGATCAGCCCTGAGGGACCAAGGGACCACTAGGCTGCCTAAAGAGGGGTAAGGAGTTCCAGGTCTGAGAGTAAGTCAAAGATCAGTAGTGGGATCAAGCCCATGAGTGGCCATTGCACTTGAGTAAGATGGGGAGAACATGTCTTAAAATAAAATATTATATTTGTGAATATACATGTATAAATTATGCATATATATGTACATACTACATATGTATATTTGTCTGTTTACTTATGCACACACACACAACACATACACAGAAATCATCCCTATATTTGTGTTCATGATCCCAGAACTGATCCTACCTCCCCAGTTCTACTTCTCAGACTCAGAGACAGACCAAACAAATACTGGAGCCAGCCCAGGCCCTGAATTCAGTTGGCAAAATCCACGTTGTTGCCAGACTACTGACCCTGGTTCAAATTCCCTTCCTTCCCTCCCCTCCTCCCCAACACTAACTCAGCTTATTTCTAAATATCATATGTATAATAACTGATAACAGTAGTTGACACAAGGGAGGAAATTGCCCAATTGGGGATTTAGAAATCCTCAGTCCAATGTGTCTCCCTCTTAAAAGTCATAATACTTCAACCAAGCCCAGTAGTCCCTACACACAGAGCACTGATTGGTCAAAGGAGGGGCAAGTTTCTGCCTCTCGGAAGAATGTCTTCCTCTTATTTCCAATTCAATTCAAGTCTACTCAGCAAACATTTATTAAGGACTGACTCAATGGGGCAGGCCCTGTGCTAAGTCCTAAAGAGACAAAGAAAAACCAAAACAGTCCCCATACTTCAAAGAGCTTACTCTCTTCTGGGTGGAGTAAAACATAGACACCATAATATGAGGTATGATATAACTTGGGCAAAGGAGAAATCCAGAATCCTCTAGGAATATTTAAAGTGGGGTAAGGGTCAGAGAAAGCAATAAAGAATGATTTCCTTAAGGATGGACTGCCTGATTCAGGCCTTGAAGGAAAGAAGGATTTCAACAGGCAGAAGTACACCAGGTATGTGAACACCATGTATGTGAACACAGACAGGAGGAGGTGGCAGGCCAAGTTCAAGGATCTCATATACAGTATACAGTATATATACAGGCCTTTCCTGATTCATCCAGCTGTTAGTGCCAATTACCAGAGCCCTGATCCTCATTGTCTCATTGGTTGGTAGGTTGGGCTGGTTGTCGTCCTTCACTTTTGAAGAGGCCCAAAGTGATATCCCTAAGTTAAGTTACAGTGCATGTGACTGTGACTGATCGGACCAAGACGAGCTCAGAATGTTCTCCCACAGATTGGGCACAAATAGTCCATGTGAACATTTGGAGTGTATTTTCTAAATTTGTATATGTCATGTTTCTTCTGAGCTACTTCATTTCTGCTTTGCTCATAGAGCACTGCACCGTCTCTGAAGAGGACACACCATGCTGGGCGGTCCTGTGCCAGTGTCTCCCATGTCACACATCAATTCCAAAGTTCTTAAGAGAAACCTTGAGAGTGTCCTTGTATTGCTTTTTCTGTCACCATTTGAGCTCTTGTCCTGTGTGAGTTCTCCATAAAACAGTCTTTTTGACAAGCTTATGATTGGCATTAAAACAATGCAACTCTCTGAAGCAGTTTGAATGCTTGGCAGTTTAGTTTGAGAAAGGACCTCAGTATCTGGCACCTTATCCTGCCAGGTGATCTTCAGAATCTTCCTAAGACAATTCAAATGGAAGTTATTCGGTTTCTTAGCATGGCAGTGGTGTACAGATTTCATAGGCATAGGTCAGCAAAATGGCTCTGTAGACCTTCAGTTTGATAGTCAGACTAATACAGGAGTGGGGAACCTGTGAAATTTTGAGATTACATGTGACCCTCTAGGTCCTCTAAGTGTGGCCCTTTGACTGAATCCAAGCTTTACAGAACAAATCCCTATAAATCCTTTTATTAAGGGGACAAATCCCTACAAATTCTTATATTAAGGTCTAATATCTCTTCTCTCCCATCCTTCAGAGCCTCCCAAACACTAAGCTAGGTCTGGCAATGTGTGAGTTAACCTCATTGTTTATGTGTACATCTCTGGAAAATATACTGCTGTAGCAGCAAGCACCCTAGCATACCCAGGGTGGCTGCCAACATAGGTTTTTATATCTGCTTTTCTAAAGGAAAGCAACTCAAAATGGTTTAACAATCTTGCTTTAATCAATAAAACATATAATTCACCTAGTTCAGGGGAAAAAATCAGCACCCCAAACTTCAGAGTATACAGACAGGTTACAAGCAGAAGTTACAAGAAGATAGAGAAACATTTCAGCAGACAGGCTTCTAACTGTCTGACCATTACATCCATACCTAGTCACAGTCACCAGGGAGGGAAGCACCAACATCTGGGTTTTCAAAGTTGGGGGGCTCAATGGCTGCCCAGAGTCTCATCTGGTCAAATCACACAACACTACTCAAAGTGAGCCCCAAAACAAAGCCTCACATCAGGGTTTATATAGCCTTCTCCAGGCTCAGAGAATGTCATAACGCTCTTGACCCACACTGCCTAATCACAGAGCACCAAGGTGTGGACATTCCTGAAAACCAAGCCTCCTACCACAGACTCCAGGTGCACTTAAGCCTATCAAGGGGCCTAGGGGCAGGGAAGATCTTAAATTCCCATTCCCATAACAACTGCCAAGGTAAGTGAACTTATCCACAGCATTCAAAACTTTTCCATTTACTGTAACCAATGGTTCCACATGTGGATGGTGTGGTGCTGGCTGATGGAGCACCTGTGTTTTCTTGGTGTTAATTGTTAGGCCAAAATTAGCACAAACAGCAGAGAATCCATTCATATCCTGTTACATCTCAGTTTCAGAGGATGCATTGAGTGCACAATTATCTGCAAACAAAAAATCATGCATCAACGATCCCTCCACTTTAGTCTTGGCTTGTAACCTTTTCAAGTTGAAGAATTTACCATCAGTGCAATAGCTGACCTCAGTGCCGTATTTGTCCTCATTGAAGGTATTTGACAACATAGCTGAAAAATCAAACTCCCATACCTTTTCTAGTCCCTTCCTCACACCAGTAGGTAAGCAGTGTGATCCTTAAAAGACTGCTTAGGCAACCACAGGGCTGCTGAATTCCACTGTTGCTTCCAGTGAGAAGATGACCTCATGGCCTGGGCCTCTTGTGTATAGGGTTGTGACTATAGCTCCCAGTGTATACACACCTGCTGTTTCATCACTTGCCTTTCACCACAGAACTTTGAGATAGCTAAAAATAGTAAAATGGTATGGGTGATATCTTTTGATTCGTGTGTAAATTGGATTTAAGTAAGGCAGAGTTGCTCGAAGTCGTCAGGCTCACTCTGTCTACCAGACTCATCACAGTCCAGTGACAGGACAGAGGAGGACAGATGAATGGTGATGGCTCAAGATGAATGGATGACCTTGGCATCTTCAAAGTCTAATCAAGCTCTAAGCACTACATAACACCTGCTTCAGCTGCCTTCATGGCCATTAGAACAAATTGTTCTCATCTGCCTTTTCTACCAGGGGAAGTCTTCACATGCTTGGGGCACACACACCCCAACTCGCTGATGGATTTGAGACTCCTTGGTTACCCTCAACATGGTTTAGCCCATCTGCCAAAATGGTTCACTGAGGTGTGGCTGCTGTGCTTGCTACAGCTTCTTGGAGCCACAGGCCAGAGTTAGGTGGATCAGGCAGACGCCAAAGGTGGAAAACAGCCCTAAAAAGGATTTGGCAGCCACCACACCAGAGGTACTAGTCTTCCCTGAACACACCCTACACCCCATATACTTTGTATATACCCGTGTGTAGATACTGTCTCTCCTGTTAGAATGTAATCTCTTTGAGGGCAGGGTCTGTTTTATTTGTGTCTTTTTATCTCCAGCCCCTAGTACAATGTTTAGCACATAGTAGGTGATTAACAAATGCTTGTTGATTTATAAATTGAAGAGGCAGTAAATTTGATAGTAGATTGTACAATACAGAGTAATGTGGAATGAGACTGGAAAAGTAGTTTGGAACCTGACTAGGGGCAGCCTTAAATACCAAATTAAAGTATTTGAAATTAGGCAAAAGTAGGACACCAAAGATTTTTGAGTAGAACAATAATGTGGTGAGATATGGGCATTAAAAATTTTATTTTCTGTGATGGATGGATCAAAGAAGGAAGAAACTAGAGACAGGGAAACCACTTAGGAGTGTGTTACAGTAATCCGTCTCTCCTTGAGTCCTGTCTGTGAAATTTACAAGTCATATTACCCTGGGTAAGTCATTTAACCTCTCTGAGACTCAGTTTTTTTCATCTGTAAAATAGGTATAATAATAGATGAAATATCTGTTCCTCAAGATTATTGTGAGGTTCAAATGAGAATTCAGCCTTGCAAACTTTTAAGGTAATATATATATATATAAATTTCAGGTGTTATCCTTATTATGTTAAAACTCTCCTTTGTGTCAACCATATTCTAATTGCATTAGTCTTATCTCTGCTCATGTTCTAGTCCCCTATTAGACTATGAAATCCCTGAGAGCTACAGCAGTGTTTTATTCATCTTAATATCCCAGTGCCTTCTTTTTATTAGATAGAATTTAATAAATGTTTCAAAGACTCATATATTACTATAGAAGAGACCTTTGGCCCGGGAACTTAACCTGGGCTCCAAGAACTTGTTTTGTTAACTATTTGGATAACTTTATTTCAACTGAATTGATTTCCTTTGTAATATTTTGCACATTTAAAAATATTATTCTCAGAAATGAGCCTAAAAGCTTTACAAAATTATAGGGGGGTGTCTATGGCCCAATAGAGGTTAATATCTCCTGCTAGAGAATAGAAGGGAAGAGCTGGAAAGTAAAATTAGATATATTAGTCTGATCTCTTTATTTTGTTGATGGTATAATTGAGAACCAGAAAGGATAATTGACTTGTCCATGGTCACATAGCTTAGGTGAATTTGGCCTTTTTAGATAAAGGAGGTAGCCCTGATGTAATTTTAGGCTAGTGTCTGCAGGGAGGGAAGTGAGAGTACCACACATTTTAGGAAAGATGTTCAAGGGGATAGTCCAGAGAAGGGCAGCCACGATGATGAAGAGCCATGAAATTTGTGCCATATAAGAATTGGTTGAAGGAAGTGGGATCAAACCTCCTCATCTTAGAGAAGAGAAGACTTAGGAGAGCATTCTTTCTGCCTCCCAGTATCTGAAGGACCATCACACAGAAGAGAGAATAGACTTGTTCTGCTTGTCCCCACAGGGCAGAAACAGAGGCATCAGGTAGAAGGTCCAGAGGCAGACTTAGGCTTAACTTATGACAAAGATGAAATTCTCTTGTCTTCAAAGAGTTTATGTTCTACTGGCCCAGAGAGAGGAGATGCCTTGCCCACAGTATATCAAAAAAGGAATAGGACAGTAGATAGTGGATACCCCCTCAATACAAAGAGGAAGAGAAAGGAAACAGCATTTATTAATGGCTTACTCTGTGGTAAGTAATTTACAAATATTATCTCCTTTGATCCTCAGAACAACCCCGGGAGGAGGTGCTATTATGATCCCTGCTTTACAGAGGAGAAAACTGAGACAGGTAGAAGTTAAGTGACTTACCCAGGGTCATGCAGCTAGTATTTGAGGCTAGATGGGAACACTGGTCTTTTTGACTTCAGATCCCCCACTCTATCCACCTAGTTGCCTCTAGGCAGTCATTCAACCAAGGACCACATGACCATTTGTCAGTGTGCATACAAATTAAAGGTTTTTTTGTAGCATAGTCCTTTCCTAGGTTATAAGGTCCTTTAGGATGAAGATGGTATCTCAGTTATCTTTGTGCCTCCCCCAGAACTGTGCTCTTCACATATTATTCAATCATTTTCAGTTGTATTCAACTCTTCGTGACCCCATTTGGAGTTTTCTCAGAACAGATATGGTTAAGTGACTTGCCTATGATCACACAGCTAACAAGTGTCTGAGGCCAGGTTTGAACTCAGGAAGAGGAGTCTTCACCTTGGGACACCTAGCTGCCCTGCCCATCACATAATGGTACCAGATAAACAATGGTAGGAATCTGTCCAAGTGTCATAGGGGTGGGATGGTGCCAACCCAGAATAGCTCCCCTCTTCACTGAACAAGCACCTGTCATCTAGGAATTCCTCTGTCTCTGGAGCCATTTTCCATATCCAGCTAGAAGCTTTTCTCGAAGAAGAGTCAGAAGAATGAAGTATGGATGACAGTCTTCCCCACCTCCTGAGCAAGAAGGCAGCAGGCATATGTAGAAAGATCCTTGCCCTAAGAATCAAGCCCTGCTTTCTAATCCAGCTGTCTGACCTTGGAGAAAGTCATGTCACCTCTTCTGGTCTCTGCCTCTTCATTTCTAAGATAGGTCAAAAATCGCTCACAGGATTGCTATGACATATATAACATGTGAAAATCCTTTGCAAACTGTAAGAAGGTACAACTGAATATGATTACAACTAGGATCAGTAATTAGAAGTTACAGGGAGCTAGAGCTTCAGGTCAGTTGAAGGAAAAATAATTAGAATAGACCTGCAGCAGAATTAACTGACTTGGTAATTAGGGTTTTGAGAGGAAACGAGAGAAGTCAGAAAGACCTGATGGAATCTAAATGCAGATCGAAGCATATTATTTTTCACTTTCTTTATCTTTTTCATGGTATTTTTATCTGTTTCTTCTTTCATAACATGACCAATATGGAAATATATTTTCCATGATTGCACATATATAATCTATATCAAATTGCTTACTGTTTTAGGGAAAGAGAAGGGGAGGGAGAAAATCTGGAACTCAAAAATTCTTTTAAGTGAATGTTTAAAAATTTCTTTACATGTAATTGAGAAAAAGTATTTTTTTTAAATGAGAGGTAGTATGGGAGTCAGAAAGACCTGAGTTCAAATACTACCTCTGACATATATTACTTGCTATACCTGGAAGTGCCCCTGCAATCCTATTGCATAGGCTGTGAAACCCTGAGCAAATCACTGAACCTCTTAATGCTACCAGACGACTCTCTAAGATTATAAATTTCATGTGTCTTTTTGTATTTATATCTCATTTAAGTTTCACAATAGCCTCCTGAGGTAGGTTCTAAGGATATTCATTATCTCCATTTTACTGATGCCAGGAGAGGTTAAGTGACTAGTCCAAGGTAGCATACCCCATGTGTTAGAGGTAGAATCTGAACAAAGGTCTTCCTAGATAATATGGTATACTGGCTGCGGTGAACAATTTGGAGTCTGGAAGACCAAGTTTTGAATCCCACCTCAGACTATTGAAAGTAGTGTGACTTTGAGCACTGTAGAGGGAATAAGCATTTATTAAGGACCAACTATGTGCCAGGTACTGTGCTAAACTCTGGGGAGTCTCCCAAAAAGTTCGAAAGAGATCCCCAACAAACCCCAAACCAGTCCCTACTCTCCCAGAGCTCACAGTTGTAGCAGCAAGCACCCCAGCATCCCCAGGGTGGCTGTTCACACAGGTTCTTAGATCTGCTTTGATAAAGGAAAGCAACTCAAAATGGGTTAACAAGCTTACTTTAATCAGTCAGACATATATTGTTTACCTTGTTCAGGGGAAAAGGTCGGCACCCCGAACTTCAAAGTACACAGACAGAATTATCAAGACAGAAACAGATCTAATAGACAGATTTCAAACTGTCCAACCATTACATCCATACTCAGTCAACATCTGGGTTTCAACATCTGGGTTTTTTCAAAGCTGGGGGGCTCTGGACAACGGCTTCCCAGAATCCCTATCAAATCACAGAACACTTCTCAAAGTGAGCCCCCAAAACAAAGCTACACATCAGGGCTTATATAGCCTCCTCCTGGCTCAGAGAATGTAACAACCTTATTGACTCACTGGCCAATCAAGAAGTATCTACTGAAAAACAAGCCTCCCACCCCAGGCTCCAGGTGCACTTTAGCCAAGAAGACTGCATTCCCATTACAACAGTCTAATATAGGAGACAATATGCAAACAATTATGTACAAATAAGACATAGATGGAATAACTGGAGATAATTCAGAGGGAATGGTTGGAAAAGGTTCTTACAGAAGATGGGACTTTAGCAGAGACTTGAGGGAAGCCAGGGATGTCAGGAGGTGGAGATGAGGAGGTAAAGGGTTCCAGGCATGGGGGACAGAAGTCAGATACTGGTGTTCAGAGACTAACAAGGAGGCCAGTGTTAATGGATAGCAGAGCAGTGGAGGGGAGTGGGAAGAAAGGTACAAGAAGACTGGAAAGGTAGGGAGAAGCCAGGTTACCAAGGGCTTTAGAAGCCAAATAGGATCTCATGTTTGATCCTGCAGGCAATGGGGAGCCGCTGGAGTTTATTGACATGATCAGACAGACCTGTGCTTTAGGAAGATCAGTTTAACAGCTGAGTGGAGGATGGACTGGAGTGGGGGGAGAGTGGAGGCAGGGACACCACCCATAGAAGCTGGTGCAGTGGTCCAGGTGTAAGGTGATGAGGGCATGTAGCAGAGCAGATACAGGATCAGAGCAGAGAAAGGGGAAAAGGAGGAGATGTTACAAAGGTAGAAAACAATAAGATGAGATAGCTGATTGGATGGGGGTGGAGGGTGAGAGAGAGGAGCCAAGGATGACACCTACGTTGTGATATAATAATAGCACCTGCCTATAGGGCTGTTATGAGACTTAAGTGAGATAATGGATATAAAAGCCTTTGCAAACCTAAGAGCTCTATATAAATGTCAGCTATTATTATTATATTAGTGAACTCTACCAGTGGAATTGTTCAAGCAGAAACTGGACAGGCATTTTTCAGGGACCCTCTAGAAGGGACTCCAAAACTGGGTGATTAGAGCAGATGTGATTTCTGAGCTTCCTCTCATCTCAGATCATAGGATTCTGTGATTCTGGGGTTCAAAACTCTGCTTTCAAAACTGGTTCCATGATTTTAACAGTTGCTGTTTCTATGAATTGGTTTCCATGAGTCTAAGATTCTATAATTCTATGATTCTTTGAGAATAAGATTATTTAATTCTTTCATTTTTTGAGCCCAGCATGCTATTACTCTATGAGTCTGTGTCTAAAATTCTGGAGGGCCTTTGAACCACCACACACCACCTGCTCTTTGGGCTGTAGGAGCTAGAGGTGGAGATGAAGGTACATGGTCAAAGCATGAGCCAGATGAATGATTGCCTCATTTTCTCTCTCCAGGTCAGGGACACTGGCAGGGCTGGATATGCCAAGAAGGCCTACCAGGAGGAGCTCATGCTTCCCAGACTGTCAATATTCAGATTTATAGAACTAAGGCCAAAGCTGACCTTTTCCTATATTTTCTTCTGATATGATCTCATCACTAACTGGGGGAAAGGGGAGAGCTTAGTATCCCTGGGATTTGAAAGAGAAATAAGGAGGAAAGGAATCTTAAGGAGTGAGAGTATGATACTTGTGATGGGGGCAGAGAGACAGATTATCCTTTTCTCCAGAAGGGAGGAGAGGAGAGATTAAGTAAATGCTTACTAAATTCCAGGCTCTGTGCTAAGCCTGAGGATACAAATACAAGCAAATAATACAGTCTTTGCCCTCAAGGAGTTGATAGTCTAATGGAGAAGTCAATACATAAAGGGGAAGGAGGAGGAGGGAGAGAAAGTGTAAGGGGGTGGGGTGCAATTTGGCAAGTGAGAAGAGACGTGAGTGAAGCAAAACATGGCTGGTGTCCTTGAAATGATGTTGCTGGAGAAAGAGTCACCAGTAAGGAAAAGAGGGCCCCAGGGCAGAGATTTCATAGGGTTGCAATGGGGCAGGCCAGGGGAAGGAAGAGGTTCCCGAGAAAGATCAGACAAAGTTACCAAAGGGTTACTGGCCTCCTCAATGACCAGGGCCTCCATCCTTACTCTAACTTAGACTTCAATCATGGCAAACCATTCCATCTCCAAGATCTTGAACTCAAAAGAAGCCCGAAGCGTCAGGAACAACATCTCTTTCTTTTTAATGATTTGTTCGTTGTGGCTAAGGTCAGGTTTAACAACTATCTTAAAATAAAAAATAAAATAAAATTAAGTGAGATGTAGACAGCCAACTGTGGAGGGGGTGCAGGGGATACCGATACTATAAAGTCATTTGTTTTAGGAAGGCCTATTGACAACTTCATTGCCACTTTCAGCTCTCCAGAGCAAAAGGAAAAGTGGCCATCTCTTCTCCAGAGATACACTGACATAGAGAAGAAGGACCATCCAAAAAGTATTCCCCTTAAAATCTTTCTAAAGGACACTGGGAATTGTGCTTACTCCAAAATGATAACAATCATGAATTCTGATACAGCTAATAAAGTCATCACCATGGCCCTACCAATGCTAGGAATAAATGGTTTTGCAAAAGACTACCAACTCTGGGTGAATTCTGGGACAGAAGAAGTTCCATACCCACTCATTGGTCACGAGCATCCTTAGGAAATTAAAATGAGCCATCTCCAAGACACTTCATTCCTGATGCAGAGATCAAAGGATTCACCATCCCCTTTGGAACTCTAGGAGTTCTTCCTCATGGAGCAGCTGCCCTGGGAGATGGATGCAGTGCCAGTTCATCCTGAAGCCCAGTTGCCTGACCAGGAGCCAACCACTGACTAATCCTAGCCAGATGTCCAAAAGAAGAGCTAACACAAATTGACCCTTTTGGCAAGTACTCCTCCAGGTATTCCTCCAGTACTCACCTGGACAACACACCAGTTTCTCCAACATACCCGATGCCAGGGCAGCTCTCACCAACAGCATTTTCAGGCTATCTGGGAATTTCAAATCCTGCAGAGAGCAGAAGGAGAAATTTAGCTCAGAGGCTGAAGTGGACTTAGACACAGAGGACATTTTGGGGACAGCATGCGTCTTAAAGGATTTTCTTCAAAATATTCCCAAAAGTGTTTTATCAACTGATCTTTTTGATGAGTGGGTGGTCATCATGGATGGAGGGAATGATGAAGAGAAAATAAACAGAGTTAAGAGGTTAATAGAGCAGCTTCCTTGGACCAACACTGTTCTCTTAGAGCATTTATTTGAAATGCTGCACATCAAGCAAGAGTCTATGTTAAACAAAATGACACCTCATAACCTGGCAGTGTGCATTGCTCCCAGCATTCTTTGGGCACCATCTTCAGCCAGTCCTGAGCTGGGGAATAAATTCATCGAAAAAGTCTCTCTACTTGTAGAGTTCATCACTGAAAATTCCTGCAGGATATTTGGGGAAGAAGTCACTTCTCCCTTGAGAGAGATTTCATTCAGCTGTGACAGAGACAGTGCCTCAGAGGAGGCCCACGGTGACCTGGGAATCAGAATCAGTCAATCAGGAGGCAGACTAAGCATCCCTTAAGTTTGACATAGGAGACATCCTTTTCAGTGTTGGCTTGCTGCACCAGGAACTCCCTCTGCTGTGCTGGTGACCGTAGAACTGACTTAAGCTGGTTCATACCATCTCTAATGCACAGAAGTAGTACAAGCATCCAAGTTCTAGGACCTGGGGGACTTTTCAGCCTGACCCCCTTCCTTATTCCTTGTAGACATCTCATGATCTCTGTGAAATGGCCCCGCCCTGGGAAATAGAAACCGAACCCTAGGGACTGTGGCAGTACTTGACTGGGCCACTACACTACCTTTCCCACCCAGCTTTGCAGACTCGTTTTGTCTTTATAATCTGAATAGCCTAACCTCAGTTCCACTGTGCATGAATACTCACCACTCTGAGAAAAAAAATAAACACATATACAACCTAAAAAAAATGAAACAAGTTATTCATAGAAACAATAGCAAAAGGAGGGGAGAGGTGTGAAAGTTCTTGTAGAGGTAGAATAGACAGGGCGTGACAGATTGCTTACAGAGATAAGCAAGAAGGGTATCACACATACAGAAAGATAGTGGAAATATAGGCATTAATATATGTATAGTATAAATACTGTTGTTTAGTCATTTTAAGTCATGTCCAACTCTTTGTGACCCCCTTTTGGGGTTTTCATGGCAAAGATAACGGAATGGTTTGCCATTTCCTTCTCCAGCTTATTTTACAAAACTAAGGCAAACAGGGTTAAGTGACTTGCCCTGGGTCATACAGTTAGTAAGTATCTGAGGCCAGATTTCAACTCAGGTCTTCCTGATTCCAGGCCTGATACTCTATCCATTGTGCCACCCAGCTGACCATGTAATAATAATAATAATAATATGTAGCTTCTATTATTTTGTACAACCTAGTGATTTGTGTACTTGCCCACCTGATGACTAAGAAAAAAGAGAGGAAGAAACCCATCATTGTTCTTCCCCCTCTTTTTGGCCTTGGAATAATGGCACGTGCTAGACATGGGTCTTACACAGAGTTAACACAAGACCATGAAATGAGCAATGGGAATCCCTTGGGGACCAAGCCTTTACCAATGAATGCAACAAGTGAGCCAGGCTAGCTGATTCTTCCTCCAGTAAGACCTTCAGAAGTGTGGGCCTCAGAGAAAAACATGTCATTTCCCTCTAGTGGCTATGATTGCCCCACATACATTCCCAGTAGTTTACTGACAAGACCCAGCAGGGCTCACCATGTTCTCAGCTAGTGGAAATCTAGGCTCTGGGTCGATACATGACTTCTTGGGACACTGGTCTAGTGCTTTTAGTGACCTCCATTCACTGCCAAAGTCAGCACCAGCTCCTATGCATCTCCATTAACCTCACCTCCTTCTATAACCCTAAATCTTTCCTGGGTAGTTTCTTCTTCAAATGAAATAATGTTCACAAAGTGCTGAGCACATACATGTTTATTCTTCCTCTTCCTGTGACCCTCACTCTGATTGCCTTGCCCATCACTCTACAAAAATGGCTCTGAGCTCTTTTAAAAATTTTTTTGATATATTTTATTTAAAAAAAAACTTATATTCTCTATTATGTCTCCTCCTCCCATCTGCCCTCCCCCTCAGTATTTCCTTTTCCAAGGTTTTGCTGGAATGTTATCTCCTGGCTCTTGCTTGTTCTAATCTCTCAGACCTGAGCTGGCTTGATATTTTATAGATAATTCCTCAAGTACGACTAAGTTCTCTTGGACAATTGGAACATATTGCTATACATTCTCAATCCATTTGATCGAGGACTTTCCACACTTATTATATAGTCTTTGTCTGATCAAGACATATTCTTCCCCCTCTCAGTATCACTTATTTTAAGTAAGAACTGATTTGGTTGACTCAATCAATGGTGACTCACCCTTTTTCCCTCCCTGTCCCAATACCTGTAATGATATTTGCTGTCCCCAGAAAATTTACTGGATATTTGAGGAAGAAATTCATTCTAAAAAATTTTTTCGATACATTTTTAATGATTTGGGGAGATTCTGCGCTCCTTTTTTGAATGTCTTTTGAATGCCTTCCCCAGGGTCTTGCACTAAAAAGTAAAAGGGAAAAAAGTCTGTATGGCCACAGTTTCATACTGATATTAGTTCACTCTCTGATTTCCTCATTTATCCCTAGTGACCTTGTAAATTTTTATTTTTGCTTTGTCTGGTAACATAATTCCAATTCTTATTTTTTTGATTCACCTGACATAATACATTTTGTCCTAGCCTCTCATTTTTGAAAAGTCTTTGCTTTTCAGATGCATTTCTTGTGAACAATATGTTTTAGAGAATGTTTTCTTATTAATTCTGCTTCTCTCTTTCATGAATTGGATTGTTTCATCGATTTACATTTACAGTTGAGAGTTAGGTTTATGTTTTTCTCCATTTGTATCTCTAGTATTGCTATGACTAAGGAAGGGAGGGGGGACAAGGGCAGATACCTCTTGCTGCTGTCCCTTATCAAAACCTGGAGTTCACCACAGTCTTCCTCACTCAAGAGTTAACGGGGAAGTAGTTGAGACATTGTCCACTCAAGCTTTTTATATGCATTGTCATTTCCAGCTCCACAGACAAATGGATGACTTCATCACCACAGTAGCTGGCCTTCAGTCATTCATGGCTGAAGTAGGCTCACCAGGCCTCCATATACTAGGTTTGAACCTGGCAAATAATATTGCATGTGTTCTGTTTAACCTATCAGAAAAGGCAAATCTGGGCCCTCATTGGCTATCACACTTCATTAATAATTTTATTAATTTGTTTTGCTTTTTAAAAAATGTATTTCTTCCTCTTCTTTTCTCCCTTCTAAGTGATTAGTTCAAAGTTGCCTCCCCCACCTATTCTCCTCTAATTTATTTTATGTTATTTCTCGATTTTTCCCTAAGAAGAATTTCTTTGCATTCTTCTCTTCATTTTCTCCTCTTCCTGTCTATTTTGAGATTTTATTCTGTCACATGGTCTTTATTCTTATTTAATTTCTTTGAATTCTGCATGAATTCTTTGTAACTTGATTTAAGCTCCCTCTTCTAAAAAAGTTCTATATTGTTGCTTTTCTAGACCTTTTTCCTTTTATAGTATACTCTTTTAAACATCAATTTATTAGGGAAGTAATGTAAATAAAACAGTAACCCATGGAAAAATTACCCTGTGTCTCAAATTGTTCAACCCAGTTGTGCCTTTCCCATCCATACTCCACTCCACCTTCCCATAATTATTCTCCTTCTTATCAACGGTGTCATCTCATCTCTGGGTCCACATCCCCTTCATTCTGAGTGCCATTTTTTCCTAGGAGCTCCCATGTCCCTTCTCCTGGAGTAATACTCTCAGAGAACAGGTAATCAATCCTCTTGATGTATCAATTTCTTCCATAATTAAACTTAGCATAAGGTCCTCATCTCGCACTGATAGAACACATATCTTCCAACATGGAAGTGTTCTTTGGTGAAAACCTTCCTCTTACATGGATATGCCCTTCTTCTTATTCACTTAGTGAATCTAATAAGGATATGTAACACATTACCTTCTTCTTTACCTTCCCTCTTCCTATCCACATATTCTCTCACTATTCAATGTTATCTCATTAAAAAAAAAATTGATTCACCTGTAGGGATTGGTGGCGTTCAGCTCATGGTGTTTTAGTTCTTTCTCTCAACCTTTATTTCTGCTTTTATATTTATCCCCCGGTGTGTTTTTCTACCTCTTGATGTTACCTCTTTTTTATCTTCCTGGTCACTCTTATTTCTGTTTTTATAAAGACCTCCAACCATGGGGCAATTTATTTTATTCCGTATTCTTTCCTTGGTAATTGCATCAATGTACTTTTCTTGTGTTTTTGTTGTTTGGTTTATTTATCAGGTTAATATTCTGTTCATATCTGTCTTACTGTTTGTTTTCTAAGAATGCTTCAAATACTTCTCTTTTGTAGAATGTTCACTTTTTTCATTGATGGCTAGGCTCAGATTTGCAGAGTATATATATCATTTTGGATTGCAACTTGAGCATCTTTGCTTTTAAAAAGAGCATATTTATTCTCTTCCCTTCTGCAGTTTCTATTAAGTATAGAATCATCTTGTGTTATTCAAATTTCCTTTCCTTTATATTTTAAGGTCTTTCTCCTTGTTGCTTAAGAAACTGGTTGTCTGTCATTTGAATGATCATATTTAACCAATATGTTTCTTGGAGTTTGAAGAATGATTTCCTCCCCAGAAGTGATCTATGTATTCTTTTGTTTCGTGCTGTGTTTCTTATACTCAGAATTTTGGGGTGCTTTTACTGTATTATCTCCTGCTTTGGGGTGCTCCTTTTTTATTAAAAATGTGTCATGTTCTTCTGGGAAGCAGGAATTATCTCTAAATCATCTCTCCCTATCTTGTCTATGAAGTCAATGACATTGACTTTTTAATGTTCTTTTTAATGCCATCACCTTTTGCTTCTCTTTTGTTAGATTTTCCTTTACTTCAATTTTTTTATTCCAATCATTCTTTTTGCTTCTTTGAAGAAACTTTACTCTGTGGGTTTTCTAGTTTGTCAATTGAGGTCTTGTTTTTTGTTTTTAAATTAGTGCATTGAGAGTTATAACTTCTGATATAATCCCTCCTAATTTCTCTATGAATTTCATTTCTTATTTGAGCCATTTTGGAATTTCTTACTGATATTCCATGATTTTTTTTAGGATTCCACAGTGTGTTTAATCCAGTACTGGTTCACTTTCTTTTGTTTTGTAATATTTGTTAAGAGAACTTTGAAATCTCCTTGAGGATTTAGTACTCACCTTCCTTCTAGTTTAGGATCCTCATTGGTCATTTATCTGCTTCTGCTTAAGATTTTTATTTCATTTTATTCCTTTGAAATGTTTAAAGTTTTAGATTTTCCTCCCTTATATTCTCCTATCAATTATTTTATGACTTCTCCCCCTTTACTAGTGATTACATCCCTAAGATGCACTGCAAAGCTGCCTGAGCTTCCACTCACTTTGGCAGATCTAAGTTTTACTGACCTTGCTCCCTGCCCTAAGTAGCCTCTGAGGGTGGAAGGAATAGAACTAGCCTCAGCTTGGTATCGATCTCCTTTAATTCAGGCCTGGTAGAACTACTCATGCCAGCTCTCTGTCCCAGTTTCTCCCTTCGCTCTGCTCCTTTTCTTTTCTGGCTGAGCTAAATAAACATTTGCTACTTTTTTTCAGGGTTAGGGGAGGTTATTCTGAACAGAATTTCTGCAGCCTTGGTGGTCCTTAACCTGTGAGCAACTCTAGGCAAAAGGCAGAATGCTTCTCTTGACCCTAATTCTCCTCATGTAGCTGGGAAGAATCAATATGCCACTTCTTTAGGATGAGGAATGGGCAGTGAGTGAGGTGCACCAATAAAATTTGTAGCAGAAGAGTATTCCAAGATGGACCTCAGGCTCAAGCCCATATTTATATTTGTGGGTCCCTCCTGGAAATATGGAAGCCAGTGGGGGAAGAATAATCAATGATTGCTTTAAGGATTAGCTTTCTCTAGTGCTAATTCATAAAAATTTTATCTTGACAGGGATCTCTCTGTTTTTTGTTTTTGTTCCATGGATTCAGCTCTAATTGTTTTATATCTAACATGAATACTCTTTGGTTGGGAGAGGTTGAGAGCTAGAAAGGACTGGGGAAAATGTCTAATCCACCATACTTTTGGTCACATACCAATGATCTTTTAATTGCCAAATCCAGTGACTTTTCTTAGTATTTTCTTCCTTGTCCTTTCTCCAACTTTTGCCACTGTTGACAAACCCCATTCTGGATACTCCCTCTTCCTTGGACTCCCTGTACCCTTTTTCCTGGTTCCCCTCCTACTGCTCAGTCTCTTTTTCTTGCTCATCTTCTCCTGTATTCTAACAGTTGTTGTCTACCTGGGTGTTCTATATCATCTTTATACTCGTTCCTTTGTGAGGCTTATCTATTCCCTCCTGATTATTCACAAATTCTCTCTGTCTCTCTGTCTCTCTGTCTCTGTCTCTCTGTCTCTCTGTCTCTCTCTCTCTCTCTCTCTCTCTCTCTCTCTCTCTCTCTCTCTCTGTCTCTCTCTCTCTCTCCCTTCTCCTCTCCTCTCCCTTCCTACTTCCCTCCCTCTCCTTCTTTCTCTGTAGATAGATACCTATAGATGCCTATCTATCTATCTATCTATCTATCTATCTATCTATCTATCTATCTATCTATCTATCTATCTATCTATCTATCTATCTATCTATCTATCTATCTAGGCTCTGCCCAGAACCTTGTATTATCCCTATACTCAATCTTCTGTGAGACTCATCTACTCTCTTTACTTCACACTCTGGTTTAGGACCTCCTTATACTTCACCTAGACAATCCCAGTAGCCTTTTTTTTTTTTTAACAAGCATTAAGTGTGCACAATATAATTAGCACATAGGCTATTTATAAACTGAAACCACTGGTTTGGGAATCACAATTTCTGAGACATTATCATGCAGAGTGACTTTTGTTCACACCACATGCGCAAAAACAGAACGGGCTAAAGTACAATAGGGATTAATACTGGAGAGGTTTCCACTATAAAGACTTGGAAAATACAGAATAATCACTCTTGTGAGCTTGCCAGTGATCACTTGAGGGAGCCAATCAATGGTCTCCAGGCATAACCGTACTTGTTCTCCAAGAAACTGAAAAAAGAAAAGAGGAAAAACTTTTTAACAATTTGTGGTAACACTCTCAGGCAGAAAAGCAGGCTGTTCTTCCACTCAAAGGTGAGAGCATTTCCCTGTGGCCCAGCTGAAGAAATGACAACACCAAGAATCAGTTGAGAACAAGACTGTTGTACTAAAGCCTGATGTTACAATGTGTAGGTTTTTGTTTTAAAACAAGGGTGCACACACAGAGCTGAAATGTAAAATAAGAAACAAGTCATATAAAAAGGCTATATACTAACAAAAATACAAGCCCAGAATCAGCTTTGTGGGTTTGGGTGGCTGGAGATGCGGGTAGGACCATATGCAGGTTATTTACAGGACTTTTTTTTGGGGGGGGGGGGAAGGGGGGTAGAGGAAAGAAAGCATCAGTGTAAACAATTTGGACTCATTCTGCAATACTGGCCCACATGAAATAGTTATTGATTTCTAGAGTAAAAAAATAGGCTCCCACTCCCACCCCCACCCCCTCATAAATATGTACACATAAAAGATCATTGGACAGAGACAAGCTGACTGTATCCCAGCTCAGCTGCCATTTGCTTACACAGGGCTGGCCCCCTGTCTGCTAAGGAGGCAAGCCTCCTTGACTAGTGGAGGCACTTGATATATTACCTCTTCACTTCTCCTTGGCCACTCTATGCTCCCCACCTCAGTGAGAAACAAACTGAACCAGGTTTGAGTTAGCCACACAACTAAATCCATACCTGGCACCCTCACCCTAACAGTCTGCAGAGTTCCTCAAGTTCCTCGCAAACCAAGACCTTACATGGCTCTGTCCTTCCCTCTGTACTTAGGACATCTGAACTGATTATTTTTAAACTTTTGGCACAGAAGAAACATGATGGTTATGGAATAAAGCCACAACAATACTGGGAAAATTCAATCATGACACATGCAGAGGGAAAAGGGGAAACTGCACTAATACCTCAAAACCAGAACTAGATTTCCAATGCATTTGTGGGGACAGGGTGCAAGAAAAAAGATTTGTGGAGTCAAGATTTTATAGGCTCCCTATACATTGAAAAGAGGAGGCTATGCCAAGGGTGCACACTGATGCCCATGAGCCTGACACAACTCACCCCTCAGAAGGAACTTGATACAGGCCACAACTAGAAAATCTGGATCCCACTTCAGGTCTGCAGCACCAAGAGTCCTTTTGAAGGAATACAGACAGCAAAGGAGATTTTGTTTTGTTTTGTTTTGTTTTGTTTTTAAAAGGATGTACAGTGATGTCCATGAGAAGGGCTAGTTAGAAGGATGCTTCAGGTCAGGAGAACAACATAATCCCAATACTCAGTCCCTTTCCTCCTCTTATTGGCTGCCCTTCAAGGTGCAGATGCTGCTGACAAATGATCAGTCATCAATGGTAGGCAGCCAGAATGCCATGTTAGAACATGCACTGGCAAAGGTCATGAACTTGGGATTGAATTGCAAACAGTATGTTTCCCATCCAATACAGCCACCTTTATGCCACTTTCTCCATTCCAGACATGAATCTTACCATCATCAGAACCAATTATAATAAAGTGAGAATCTGGAGTGAAGGAGGCTTCCAATGTGACAGCTTTACTGTTGTTATACGCCCCAAATGTATGCATTACTGCTCCCTTAAATGCATCAATCAGGCGGATGAAACTGCCATTGGTAGATATAAGGATGAGCTTGCCATCATTGCTGAACTTTAAGCCTGTCCACTCACAGTTCCTATCATACTGCATTTGAAGGTAGCAAACGGCCCCTTATCAAAGGAGGAAAGATCATAAAATTTAGCCATTTCAGAATTGATGCCAGCAGCAAAAACTAACCCTTCTGGGTCAAAAGAACAAACAGGTTTTCCTTGAAAATGCATTAGGCCCTGGCAGTTTGGAGATCGAAGATCTGGGAGTCGGATGGTTTTTATCCAGGGACCCAGAGATGAAAATATCCTCTATTGGTGACATGGACAAGGCTACCACCCTCTTGTTGTGCCTAGGGAAATATTGGATGTATTTGTTATCATGCAAAGACAGGTGGCAGATTGTATCATCTATTTTGTTAGAACTGTACACAACAGTGTTTGCTGCGTGTGTGTATCTGATTAGGTCCACTCCATACTTCTTACTGCACAGTGTTCTCTTTGGTTTGCCCTCCTGACAGTCGTACAGGACGATGCAGTCGTTGTCGCTGCTCGCGATGACCCTCTCGCCATTGGGGCTGAAGTCGATGCCGCTGATCTTGTCCGAGTTCTCCGGGAACATCTTGGCCATGCGGAGGCTGCGCAGCACGATGTCCGTCAGCTTCATGGCGCCGGGGCGAGCCGGGAGGCGAGGAGGCCGCGGCGGGGTCAGGGGCGGGAAGCGCCCGAGGAAGCAGCGGCGGCGTCGGGAAGGAGGGAGGGTGGCCGCGAGGGCCGGGGAGGCCGGGGTGGGGCCCCCGAGGGAGGCGAGGCGACATCCTAGGAGAGTCGGGGCGACTGGCTCGCTGTCCTCCTCCTCCTCCTCCTCGTCGTCGTCGTCGTCGTCGTTCCTTGGCCTGGGCCGCGAGGCTTCTTCTCACGGGCTCCTCAGGGCAAGCCGGCGCGGCTCCGCCTCATTGTGTCCGCCATTTGGGGGCGAGAGGCAGAAGCAGGGGGCGCGGGGGCGCGGAACCATCGCCGCCAGCATAGTGCACTGTGGGAAAGCCCCAATAGCCTTTTACCTGGTCTAGTTAGCCTCTGGACTCTAAACCAGTCTTAATACAACTCCCAAAATAATTTTCCTAACACCCATGTCTGATCATATAGCTGTCCAGCTCAAAATATTTCAGTAGTTCCTTATCAGCTTCTGAAGAAAAACCAGATAATTCAGCTGAGCATTCAAGGACCCCCATACTGATTTCAATCTGATTCTCCTCTCCAGCTTTACTTCCCAGTACTCACCTTCACACCCTTTCTTTCCAGCCAAACCAGATTACTTGGTGATTTAGTAGGGAAAATTCTGGATAAGAAGTTAAAAGATTAGGGTTTTTATCCCAATTGTGATACTATCTATATGACGTCGGTAAAATTATTTTTACTGCTCTAAATTTTAGTTTTCTCATCTATAAAACGGAAGAAATGGGCTAGATGATCTGTGTTCATCTATGATCTAATGTTCTTTAGTTCATCCTGCTGTTTCCCACATCTATGTACTTGTGTTGGTCACCTCCCATGCCTGGAAACATTCCCTGCTCATCTCCACCTATTGAAATCTTTCTAGACCCAGCTCAAATACCTGACAGTTGACGTGAATTAAATTCTCCCACCTCACCTTATGATCTCTCTGTTGATTGGAAAAAAAAAAAAATTTCCATTGATGGAAAAAATCCAATGATGTTTTTTGGATCCTCATTCTTCTTGTCCCTTCCGTAACCTTTGACATTGTTGAGCACTCTCTCTTCCTTAATACTCTCTTTTCTACAAGTTTTCGGGACACTGCTCTCTCCTGATTTTCCTTCTACCTATCTTACTACTCTTCCTCTGTTTCCTTTGCTGGATTCTCCACAAAATCATGCCCTCTAACCATAGATGTCCCTCTGGGTTCTACAATAGGTAGAACTTGCTATCCTAATTCACTTGGTTATCTCATCAGCTCTCATGAATATAGTTACCATCTTTATGCTGATGATTCTCAAATCTACCTTTCCTGACCCAATCACTCGACTCACCTCCGATCTTGCATTTCTAACTATCTTTTAAATATCTCTAACTGGATGTCCAGTAGACATATGAAACTCAGTATGTCCAAAAACAGTACTCATTTTCTCTCCCCCTAAACCCTACTCCCCCCTCCTACCTTCCCTATTATTATAGAAGGAACACCATCCGCCTAGTCCTTCAGGCTTACAACCTAGGAGTCATCCTGGACTCCTTACTATGTCTTACACACACACACACACACACACACACACACACACACACACCATATTCAAACTGTTGCCAAGGCCTGCCTATTTCACCTATGTATCGTATCTCAAATATGCCCCTCCTCTCCTCTGACATTGCCACAACTCTAATGCAGGCCCTTATCACCTCATACCTTGATTACTGCAAAAGTCTGCTGGTGAGTTTGCCAGGCCCAAATCTCTCTGTATTCTCCATTCAGCCCCTAAAGTGATTTTCCTAACATATAGGTCCTACCATGTCACCCATCTACTCAATAAACCCGAGTGACTCCAGTAAAATACAAAATTCTCTGTTTAACATTCAAAGACCTTCCAGTCTTCTTACACCTTGCTCCCCACCATGTCCTCTTTGATCCACTACACTGGCCTCCTGGCTATTCCACCAACAAGACACTCCGACTATTGACCTCCCTGGCTTTCTTTAAGTCCCAACTGAAATCCCACCTTCTACAGGAAACCTTCCCCAGTCTCTCTTATTTTAACTACCTTTCCTCTGTTAATTATTTCCTGTTTATCTTGCTATAGCTTGCTTTGTATATATTTGTTAGCATGTTGTCTCTCCCATTAGACTGTAATCTCCTTGTGGGCAGGTACTGTCTTTTGCCTCTTTTTGTATCCTCAGTCTTAGCATAGTGCAGTACCTGGCATATAGTAGGTATTTAATAAATGTTTATTGATTGATTGACTAATTGATCTTATCTCCAACTAAAACTGTAGTCTTCCTCCTTAGATTTTCTGAAAGTACTTTGTCTGGATTTCTTTGCCCTTATCATGTGCTAACTTGACTGTATATACCACATCCTTCTCTCCTATACCTTTTAGAATATTAACTTCTTGGGGTCGGGATTCATTTTTCAACTTTGTATTCCCGGCACCTGTCAGTGCCTTGCACATAGAAGGCACTTAATAAGCATGTGTGGAATTGAATTTATTGGATAAAATGGAAGGGATTTCCAGAAGGTTCTATAAAAAATACAAGCTACAATTTTTATAGAAAGACAAGAACAGGATTTGTTCCTTCTCTCTCCTTTCCAATGAGCCATGTTCACAAAAGGGAGACTATGGAAGTTTCTGATATTCAATTAACTTCACTTCATTACAGTCTAGTTCACATAGTACATTGTGTGCCAACAAAGTACTGAGGCTGGTTTTCATAAGCTCCATGTTAAAACAAAAACAACAATCTTTCTCTTCTGTAATCACACATATACTACTGGTCCTTCCCAATGCTCCATCTTCCTTTCCTGCTCCTATGATTACCACTGTGCTCTTCAGCAGCAGAACTTTTCCCTGCCCTCAGAGAGCTCATCAGCTGGTTGGGAATAAATCGTAAATGGGACCTAATAATATGGGATAATGTAGGATCAAGGGCAAAAGGGAAAACATGATTTTCAAATATAGAGAAACTTTGGACGAGGCTTTTCACCTTAAGCTATATGATCCTATGGACCTCTCTGGGCCTCAGTTCCCTCTTCTGTGAAATGAGAGGGATAATAATCCCTGCTCTGCCTCCATAACCTTGCTCCTAGCTGATCCCTGGATGGGCTGGAGATTGTTAGGGAAGGCTTCCTGGCAGAGAGGGTGCTTGAGTTGAGCTTTGCTTGTTTTCCAGGAAATGGCCATGAGAGCACACTAAGCCTGGGACATTCTTTCATAGAATTATAGATCTAGACCTGGAAGGATCTTAGAGGTTGTCTAGTCCAATCCCCTTATTTTACAGATAAAGAAACTGAGACCTAAAGACATAAGTAGTAGAAAGTGGGCTATACAATCAAGTCAGGAATCCAATTCAGCCTTCTGAATAGAGAAGTTCTTTACAATGCTTCTCTTGGTGTCTTTTGTGACCAACAATTTCACCAGGATCTGGGGCCAGTATTAGAGTTCTTTGTGAATTTAGGAGCAAAGGTCAGTCTAGGGTCAGGGCCTAGTATGGAATAGCAGCTAAGTATTAGGAGTGCAAATGGTATCTTCATGCAAAGTAGGTCAATAGAATTATTGAACCCCAAAACCTCGGTCTCATTGGCTTTAACCAATGAAATTAGGTCCACCACACTTACCATCATCTTTGACCACCATGCACTTATGATCTCCTGGAAGACTTGAGGCTGTTTAGTCATCCAATCATGTCCAACTCTTTGTGACCCCATTTAGGGTTTTCTTGGCAAAGATGCTGGTCAGGAGGATCAAATCAAATGGCAAATGCTCAAATTTGCCATTTCCTTCTCCAACTCATTTTACAGCTGAGGAAACTGAGGCAAACAAGGTTAAATGACGTGCCCATGGTCACACAGTTAGCAAGAGTCTGAGGACAGATTTGAATTGACAAAGTCTTTCTGACTCCAGGTCTGATGCTCTATCCACTGTGCCACCTAGTTGTCCCTGACAGGCTACCATAAGAATTTATAAACAACAAAGGCAAAGATGCCATTTACAAGTTGTACCTTAAGTTTCCTATTCAGACACACTGGGAGCCTATGATGGAGGAGAAAGGAAAAAAGCATAACTTTTTACCCTCTTGAGAAGTCTTCCTGCCCCTTACATAACAACTTTTCAAAAAACCTTCCTTTTCACTATATAGCTGCCATTTCCATAGTTCTGTACCTCTGCAAAGCACTTTATATCCTCAAAACTGGGCCAGAGAGGTGAAGCAACTTGGTCACACAGCAAGTCCAGTGGCAGAGTCAGGACAAGCACCCAGGTTTCCTGATTCCTAGGCCAGAGATTGTTTGGAGTCTTTCTTGGAACTCTAGGAACACCTGTTTTATCATGAAGACTGAGTATTTGTTGTATTTTCTCCACCCCTAGCTCTTGATCATTTTGTCCAAGAATAGTTGAATAAGAAACCTTTATATGAGATTTGGCAACTTGAGAATTCTAGATAAATTGCAACAGGGCATTGGGGATACACATTTTCAGTCTCATTATCCACATTAGTAAGGATGTTGTCTTAGTGGTTTCTAAAATCTGTTCTGGACCAAAAGTTCCCTTTCTCCTCCCTCCCTCTTTTGCTGGGCCTCTCCCATGTCAGTGGTGATGGAAGAGTCCAGATGGTGGGATAAAATAGAAAGAACACAGGGTTTAGAATGAGAGTACCTAAGTTTGAAACCTGACTTGGCCACTTACTACTAGTGTGACCCAGGACAAAATATTTCACCTCTCTGGGACTCAGTTTTTTCTTTTTTATGAAATGAGAGGGTCAGTCCAGATTATTTCTAGGGTCCCTTCTAGCTCTAAATTCCCCCATCCTGTGAGTTAGGACTCTAGGTTCTGGTTCTAATCCTTGGAGTAATTGGTTACTCCCATCTTTCCCTCTACATCCAATTAGTCATTTTCTCTCATGACATTTTCCTGAGAATCTTATATTCAATGTGTCCCCAATCCTGTTCCACTGTCGAAGGTTCATGGCTTCATTGACTCTAATCCATTTTCTTATTATCTCTTACCCAGACCCATTTGCAAAGGCAAATTGACTAGTCTCCTGACTTCCAGCTTCTGTCCTTTCCAATCTTACCAGCATATCACTTCCCTAATAGAAAACTTTCCATGACTTTCCATTGTCTGCAGAATAAATCCAGACTCTTCATCTGGCATTCAAGGTGTCCTGTAAGTTGTTCAAGCTATTTATATCTACTACACAATAAAAATCTTGTTAGCTGTTATCTTATAGACCCCTTAGGTCACTCTACTTCCTTCCTGACTGAGTTTGGTACCTGGCTCTTAATTGTTCTCTCCTGTTCAACTCCTGCCTACTAGGGGACTTCAAAATGCACATTGACTTTCCCTCAAACACTCTAAATACTTAGTTACTCAATCTACTCACTTCCCATCAGCTACTCGACTCCACCTCAGTCACACATGGTCATACCCTTGATCTTGCTAACACCCACAAATGTACCACCCCCCATTTAAGAATTATGACCATAAACCATTAGCTTTTTATCTCTTCTGCCTTCCTTTACAAAAACTTATTTTTTGTCCACACAGAATTGAATTCCAATCACTTGAGCCCTCAGTTCTTTCCCAGGCCATCTCCCCTGCAATAGTCACTTTCTCCCCTTTTTCCATTTTAACGTCTTGATCAACCAATTCAACTTGACACACTTCCTTCTTCTCTTGAGTCCCTAGCCTCCCTACCATTTCACCAATTGTGCCCTGAATGAAGGTGTAGAAATCATACAGCCATTATTATCTAGTCTACCCCCCAGTGCATTTTCAGATCACACTTTCTAACTCTAGGTATCCCACAAGGTTTTGTCCTGGATTCTCTTCTCTTCTCCAGCTATAATACTTCACTTAGTTATCTCATCAGCTGCCATGGATTTAATGATCACATCTTTGCTGATGATTCTCAAATTTACCTATCTGGTCTCAGTTTTTCTACTGACCTTCAATCTCACATCTCCAGCTGTCTTTCAGATATCTCCAACTAGCTGTCCAGTAGACACCTTAAACTCATTATATTCCAAGCTGAACTCATTATTTTTCCCTCTAAACTTTCCCCCTGCCCTCCAGACTGTAGATGGCAACTCCCCTGGAAGTATTTCCTAACCCTCTTAATTTTTGCTCTTCAGGCTCAAAATCCTTGATTTCTTTCTATGTCTCACCCCCTATATCCAATCTGTTGCTAAGACCTATTGATTTCACCTTTGCAACATTTCTCAAATATATCCACTACCCTCCTCCAACACTACCAGGCCCTCATGACCTTAGAACTGAATTATTGGACTAGCCTGCTGGTGAGTTTGCCTGCCTCAATCTTCCCCATCTCTTCCTGTAGCAGCAAGCACCCCAAGCGTCCTCAGGGTTTGCTGCTAATACAGGTTCTTGGATCTGCTTTGTTAAAGGAAAGCAACTCAAAATGGGTTAACAAGCTTACTTTAATCAGTCAAACATATATCGTTTACCTCATTCAGGGGAAAAAGGTCAGCACCCCAAACTTCAAAGTATACAGGCAGAATTATCAAGACAGAAACAGATCAAGTAGACAGCTTTCCAAACTGTCCAACCATTACATCCATACCAAATCAACATCTGGGTTTTTCAAAGCCGGGGGGCTCTGGACAACGGCTTCCCAGAATCCAGATCAAATCACAGAACACTTCTCAAAGTGAGCCCCAAAACAAAGCTACACATCAGGGCTTATAAGCCTTCTCCTGGCTCAGAGAATGTAACAACCTTATTGACTCACTGGCCAATCAAGAAGTATCTACTGAAAAACAAGCCTCCCACCCCAGGCTCCAGGTGCACTTTAGCCTAGGGGCAGAGAAGGTCTTCAAATTTACATTCCCATTACACTTCCCCATCCAATCCATCCTCCAATAAGTCACCAAAGTGACTTTCCTAAAGCATAGGTCTAACCATGTCACCTTCTTATTCAATAATTAATTCCAATAGCTCCCTATCATCTCTAGGTGCAAATATCAAATCTTCTATTGGTATTCAAAGCCCTTCATAACCTAGACCCTTCCTGTCTTTCTAGTTTTATTATACCTTACTCCCCATCACATACTCTTCAATCAGTAACAACATACCCCAGCTCTCAGCTCCAGGAATTTTCTTTGGCCTTCCCTTCTCTGTGCTGCCTGCTGACTTCCCTAGCTTCCTTGAAGTCCCAACTAAAATTACATCTCCTAGTGCTTCTCCTCTCTTCATTATTCCCTGTTTATCTGGGACATAGCTTGTTTATATGTCTTTGTTTGCTTGTCTCCTCTATTAGATTGTGATCTCTGAAAGGCCAACCAACTACATTTCGTTTCTTTTTGTATCCCTAGTGTTTAGCACAGTCCTTGGCACACAGTAGAAGCTTAATAAATGTATGCTGACTGACAAATTGTGAATGCAACTAAAAATACCTGGAAAACCAACAAATAAAAAATCTCAAACTCCAAAATAGAAATCCTGGAAATAAAGAATGGATTAACAAAATGGGGGGGGGGAACGACATTGAAATTATGCCTAGGACTAGCAGCTAGAGTTTTAAAAAGTAGATAAATCATTAGCTAACTTTACAGGAAAGAAGAAAATTAAATTACCTTCATCAAAAATTATAACGTCAATTAACAACCAATGAAGAAGAAATAAAGCAAATTATTAAGAATTACTTTGTCTAATTATATTCCAATAAATTTGATAATTTAAATGAAATGGATGAATATTTACAGAAACATTAAAAGCCCATATTAATAGAATAAGAAATAGAATATTTAGGGGCAGCCAGGTAGCACAGCGATTAAGAGCACCAGCCCTAGTGTCAGGATGACCTAGGGATTGAATCCTGCCTCAGACACTTAGCACCCACCCAGAAACACCTAGCTGTGTAACCTTGAGCAAGTTACTTAACCCCAATTGCTTAGGGGCGGCCAGGTGGCTCAGTAAGTAAGAGCACCGGCCCCAGTGTCAGGATGACCTGGGGATCGAATCCGGCCTCAGATACTTAGCACCACACCCAGAAATAACTGGCCATGTAACTTTGAGCAAGTTACTTAACCCCAATTGCTTTAAAAAAAAAAGAAATAGAATATTTAAATAACCCAGGCTTAGAAAAGGAAGTTGAATAAGCCATAAATGAACCACTAAAAGAAAAAAAACACCAGATGAATTCATAAATGAATTCTATCAAAAAAAATGTAAAAACCAATTAGTTTCAATATGGCAAAAACTCTTTTTAAAATGGGAAATTAAAAGATCCTACCAAATTCCAACTATAATACAAATATGCTCTTAATACTTTAACCAGAGAGAGTTAAAACAGAAAAACTACAGAATAATATCCCTTATGAATATTGATGCAAAAATTTTAAACAAAACTTTAAGCAAAGAGATTGTAGAAATATATTACAAAAATCATACACTATGGCAGGGTTGAATTTATACCAGGAATGCATTTCTGGTTCAACATTAGGAAAACTATAAACTTAATTGACCATATTAATATCAAGAACAACAAAAATTACATGACAATATCATCAGATACAGGAAAAGGTTTTGGCAAGAAAAATGCCCGTTCCTGTTTTAAGAAAAGAAAAAAAACCATTAGGAAGCATAGGAATAAACTCAGTGATAAAACAGATAAAGCAGTGGCCATGGAGTCAGGAAGACCCAGGTACATCTCTGCCCTCAGACATTTCCTAGCTATGTGACCCTCAGCAAGTCATTTAATCTCTGTCTGCCTCAGTTTCCTTATCTATGAAATGGGGATAATAATAGTACCTACTTCTTATGGGTTATTGTGAAGATCAAATAAGATTATCTTTATAATGTGCTTTGAAAACTTTAAAGTACTTATATAAATACTAGTTATTATTATTAGTAATAATGTTAATATTTATTTGATAAGAAGTATCTAAATGGGGCAACTAGGTGGCACAGTATGTTGGGCCTGGAGTCAAGAAGACCCCAGTTCAAATCTCTAGCCTCGGACACTTACTACTTAGACAAGTCACTTAACCCTGTTTGCCTCAGTTTCCTCATCTGTATAATGAGCTAGAGAAGGAAATGGCAAATCATTCCAGTATCTTTGCTAAGAAAACCCCAAATGGGATCATGAAGAGTTGGACATGACTGAACAATAAACAACAAATATCTATCTAAAATTAAGAAGCACAATTATCTATAACAGGGATAAACTAGAGATCTTTCCAATAAGATCAGGAAGAAAGCAAGAATGTCCGTTATTATTGTTGGTATTCAATATAGTATTAAGAATGCTAGCTACAGCAATAAGACAAGAAAGATAAATTGAAGGAATGAGCATAGGAAAAGAGGAAACAAAATTATTGCTTTCTGTAGATGATATGATAGTTTGCTTAAAGAACTCTATAGAGAGTCAACTAAAAAACTAATTGAAATAATTAACAACATCAAAATTACAAGATGTAAAACAAACTCACACAAATATTCAGTATTTCTGTATAACACCACCAAAACCCATCAGGAAGTGATACAAAGATAAATTTCATTTAAATAACTGCACAAAATACAAAATATTTGAAAGTCTACCTGCCAAGCCATATGCAAGAACTATATAAATACAACTACATAACATTCTTTACACAAAGACAACTCTAAATAATTGGAGAATAATTGCTCATGGATAGGCAGAGGCAATAAAAAATAGAGATAATAAAAATGAAAATTCTATCTAAATTAATTTACTTATTCAGTTCCATGCAAATCAAAATACCAAAGAGTTTCCTTATAGAGCTGGAAAAAATAACAATTCATTATTATCTGAAAAAACAAAAGATCCAGAATTAATTGATGGAATTAATGAAAAAAAAAAGTGGGAAGGAAGGAGACTAGCAATACTACATAATTAACTATACTACAAATCAGCAATTATTAAAACAATTTGGTACTGATTAAGAAATAGTGGGATTGAGTAGTAAGATAGATCAGATACACAATACGGAAATGAGCATGGTAGTGTTTGATGAACCCAAAGATCTCTTCTTTTGGAGAAAGAACTCACTATTTGACAAAACCTTTTGGGGAAACTGAAAAGTTGTCTAGTAGAAACTTAGCATAGACCAAGGTTAGCTCCATATAGGTATATGAGGGAGACATAAAGTATGACATCACAGATAAATTAGAAGAGCAAGGAAGAAATTACCTGTCGTATCTATGATAATGAAAAAGTTCGTGACCAAAAAAAGATAGATGGAGATCACAAAACATCAAATGGGGAATTGTAATTACATTAAATTAAATTTAAAAATTTTAATTAGCACAAACTCAATCAATACAACTAAGATTACAAGAAAAATAGGTGATGAGGGGTGAAAATCTTTGCAGTGAGTTTCTCTCATTATTCATTACTAACATATGTAGGAAATGGATTCAATTTATAACAATAAGAGCCATTAACCAGCTGACAAAATGACAAAAGATATGAATAAGCAATTTTAGAGGAATAAATACAAGCTATTAATATCCATATTTTAAAAAATGCTCTAAATGACTACTAATTAGGAAATGCAGATTAAAACAGCTCTGATGTACCATCTTGTACCCATCAGATTGGCAAAATTAACAAAAGCAAAAGGAAAATGACAATTTTGGTGAGCCTGTAGAACTTGTCCTGCCATTCTTTGAAGCAATTTGGAACTGTGCTCCAAGTTATTAAATCCTGCATACTCTTGACCCAATTCTACTAGCTCTATACTCCAAAGAGATAAAAGCCAGATGAAAAAGATCTTTATGTACAAAAATACTTATAGTAACTCTATTTGTGGTGTCAATGAATTAGAAACTGAGGTATTACCATCAATTGTGGCATGGCTGAGCAAATTATGATGTAATGAAATACTTCATCATGATGAAAAAAAGTATTGTAAGAAATAATGAAGGGCATAGTTTCAGAGAAACCTGGAAAGATTTGTATTAATTTGTGCACGGTGAAGTGAGCAGAACCAGGAGAATAATTTATGTAACAACAAGACAATGTAAAGACAATTAACTTTGAAGTCTTAAGAACTCTGATCAACACAATGACCAAACATGATTCCCAAGGGCTCTTGACAAATCAGACTATGCACCTTTTGAGAGCATGGTAATGGACTCAGAATCTAATCTGAGACATTTATTTTTTGTACACAGTCAATGTGGGAATTTGTTTTGCCTGATTATACATGTTTATAACAGGAAATTTTGTTGTTCTTGTTTTATCAATGTTAGGGATCAGGAGAAAAAGTGGGAGGGAAAGAAGGCAGATCTTTGAGAAAACATAATTTTAAAAACCAAAGTATCTCTGTTGAATGAATGAATGAACAAAAAGCATTTGTTAGACACTTAATGTATGCCAAGCACTGTGTGTGCCAAGTGCTGGGTTTACAAATACAAAAGGGCTTAGCCACTCAAAAAAATAAAAAAAAAAACAAAGTAAAAGTCATTTCTGAATTTTTTTTTTCTGTGTGCAAAACACTGACTAGTTCAAGCAAAAGGCAAAACACTAATGTAGAAATACAGATAAAAATGAATAGAAGAAATGTCTTATAATTGTAATAGCTTCAACTTTACTTGTTAACAAGCTATTTACACCCCAAATGGAAAAGTAATAAAGGAAAATACAGTGACTGTGATTATCACTATTTAAGCTAAAGCAGTCTCCAAAATTAAAACAACAAAGGAACCCAGAAACTATTTAAGTGAACAAATCCTTTGATCTTGCCAATCAGAGTGACATGGAAGCCAAAGGCAGCACCATTTAGAATATAAAGTCCAAAAAAGCCTACTAGCATAGTGTTGGGAAATGAGAAGGATGGTGAAAGCTTATGAGTAATTGCCTCGTAAAATACCCAAGTTACAATGAGGAAAATGAGTCAGTAAAAATCTTGAGATAACATTTAAGCCAGACCACCCTAAGAGCATTTAGAGATTACACTAGGAGGAAAACAAATAGGTGAAAAAATGGAACAGATTTGTTTAGTTTCTGTACTGATCTAGCTTCCTCAATGATGAGACCACTTTTAGACTCTAACACTCCACCAACCCAATGTGCTATAAAAAGAAGCAGAAAATTAAGAGAGGAAGAGGAACTGAGCCAAACTAAGTTTATATTGTGCTGTTGTCTTTCAGTTGTTTTCGATTCCTCATGACCACACTTGGGGTTTTCTTGGCAAAGACACTAGACTGATTTGCCATTTCCTTTTCTGGTTCATTTTATAGAGGCAAATGGGGTTAAGTGACTTGCCCAACGTCACATAGGCAGTAAGCATTTGAGGCCACATTTGAACTCAGGTCTTCCTGACTTCAGTCTGGGCATTCTGTCCTTTGTGCCACCTCTGACCTTAAGCTTACATAAGAAAAATTATTGCTGTAATCAAACAATTTTGAAAATGTTCAAGGATCAAGTCAATTTGACTAACATTTATAAAATACCAAATATGTGCCAGGCACCATATTAACTACTGGGAATACAAAGAAAGGCCAAAAACAAAAACAAAAACAACCCAAAGCAAAACAAAAAAACCCCCACAAAAAGTCCTCCTCTCCAGACACTCACAGTGTGCAGGGGGGACTATGCAGACAACTACTTTAGTTGATAAATAAGACATATACTGGATAAAATGGAAGTAGTCTTAGAAGGTAGAAAGATTAGGGACTAGGAAAGGCTTCTTTCAGAAGATGAGACTTTAGCTGAGGCTTAAAGAAAACTGGGGAATCCAGAAGGCAAAGATGAGGAGGAAGAATTTCAGTCAAGGGAGGCAGTCAGTGAAATTACCTGAGTCAGGAGATGGAGGGTCCCCTACAAGGCATAACAAGGAGGCCAGTGTTTGTAGATGGCAGAATCCATGGGGAGGAGTAAGACGTAAGAAGATGGGAAATGTAGGAAGGAGCCAAGTTACCAAGCGCTTTAAAAGTCCAACAGAAGATGTTATATTTGAACCTGGAGGTCACAAGGAATGAGTGGAGTTTATTGAATAGAGGGGTGATATTGTGAGACTTGTGCTTTAGGAAGAATCGATCTGACAGCTAAGTGGAGAATGGATTGAAGTGGAGAGAAATTGGCAGAAGGGAGATCAACCATCACGCTATTGCAATAGTCCAAGTAATAGGGGCCTGTTGTTGCTGTTGTTCAGCCATTTCAGCCGTGTCCAGCTCTTTGTGACCCCATTTGGGGTTTTCTTGGCAAAGATACTGGAGGGGTTTGTCATTTACTCCTCCAGCTCATTTTACAGATGGGGAAACTGAGGCAAACAGGAGTAAGTGGCTTGCCCAGGGTCACATAGCTAGTAAGTATTAAGTGTCTGAGGCCACATTTGAACTCAGGTCTTCCTGACTCCAGGCCCAGTACTCTGTGTACTGTACCACCTAGCTGCCCATGGTATAAATAATATAAACATAAAAAATAACAATATTTTGGCATTATTAATGCAAATGTGAAACATTATCAGTACTGCCTATTTGATAGTTATCACATAATGTTAATTATTTTTTGTATATTCAATACATACTTCTGATTTCCCAGATACAAGTCCCTTAAGGACAGAGATCTCACTAATCCCCTCTTTTGAAACAGTAGGTACATAAGGGGGAATGCCATAGAGATCAGCATACCTGGATTTCAACAAGGCATTTGACAAAGTCTTATTATCCTTGTACATAAGATGTGTGGGTTAAATGATAGCGTAAACTGGTGTGGTGATACAGGCCTATAATCCTTTCTACTGCATGAGGTTGAGGTGAGAGGATCTCTTGAGTTTGGGACTTCTCAGCTTCAGGAGGGCTTACATCCTGCATCAGTAGGGTGAACTCCAGAAAGCAGAGGCTCCATCAGTCTATCTAAAAAAAGGTGAACAGATCTAGGTCAGAAAAATGGAACAGGTTAAATCTTCTTTGCCAAATAGTGTTGGGAGTAAGGCCCTTGAGGGGCTGCTATAGTTCCAGCCAGGGCAAGAAAGGAAGACCTGGGTTCTAGATAGAGAATAGATAGATAATATTGATAGACAATAAAACAGACAAATTCATATATAATAGTATGGTGGTTAGGTAGATTTGAAACCAGGTGTACCCTAAAGGTGTTTGATGTTACCCAGGAGGAGTAATCAAGTGAAAGACCACAGATATTGCAGGCCCTGTGCTGAGCTACATTTTCGTCAGTAATTTGGATTAAGGCCTAGCTGGTTTATACATCAGATTTGCAAATGACCCAAAACTAAAAGGGATATATATATATATTTAACACACTGAACAATTGTCAGGGCTTTAATAAGTCTCTTGACCTGCTGAAACAGCAGGACAAACTTATCAAGATTAAAATGAATACACATTAATGTAAAGTCCTATACTTTGATTTGGAAAGATCATTGCCCAAAGAAAGACAGGATGGGGGAAAATGTGGCTAGATTGGCTTGGCTGCTTTGTCATGATGTGGACCTCCAGCTCAGTATAAATCAACAATGTGATGTGGCAACTAAAAAAAAATGATAATGTGACCTCCACAGGCACATATAGAAACCCTTATATGTGTATGGGGGAGGAAATGTTTACATACCCTGGCATGACCATTTAGCTCTTTTCCTGAAGATCAATGTTTTTTTTTCTTTGTTTTTTTTTTTTAAAGCAATTGGGGTTAAGTAACTTGCTCAAGGTTACACAGCCAGTTATTTCTGGGTGTGGTGCTAAGTATCTGAGCTTGAATTTGATCCCAGGTCATCCTGACACTAGGGCTGGTGCTCTTACTTGCTGTGTTACCTGGCCACCCCAGCCTGAAGATCAATGTTAATGTTTGCCTCAGGGTGAACTGGTACATCCTGTCCCAATTCTATGATATTAGGTTGAATTAATAGAAGCATTGTATTCTTTTTTTTTTTTTTGCCTTTTGGAGGGCAATTGGGGTTACATGGCTAGTTTGTGTGTGTGTGTGTGGGGGGGTGTGAGTGTGTATGTGTGGGTGTTAAGTGTCTGGGGCTAGAACCAAACTCAGGACCTCCTGACTCTGGGGCCAGTGCTTTACTCACTGCACCACCTAGATGCCCCGAAGCATTGTATTCTGAATGAGAGGAGATGGTCGATCTCAAGGAGATGGTCAGCGTTGTACCTGGGATTTCTTGAATTCGGGGTAAATTCAGTTGATTGGAAGATGGGGAGGAGGATATAATTATTTAACATGGTGGACAGCCCAACCTAAATAGAATTGCTCCAGGAAACTCACCCCTAAAAGAGTATGGGCCAAGGATTCTTCTACCCAGATGATGGTTCCTGACTTCTCTACCCTTCCAAAAAATGTGGAAGTGGTGGAGGTGGGGTGGTAAATATGATAGGCAAAGGGCAGCTAGGTGGGACAGTGGAACTGGAGTCAGGAAGACCGGAGTTCAAATCTGGCCTCAGACACTTACTAGCTGTGAGACCTTGGGCAAGTCACTTAACCCTGTTTGCCTCAATTTTCTGGTCTGTAAAATGAGTTGGTGAAGGAAATGGAAAACCACACCAGTATCTTTGCCAAGAAAGCTCCAAATGAGGTCACCAAAGAGTTGGGCACATCTGAATAAAAACAACTTCCCAGGGTTGCATTAGGATCAAATGAAATATTTGTTGGATGCACTTACCACACTTCCTGGCACATAACAGGTACTTAATAAAGGCTTGTTCCCTTCCCTTCCCTGCCTCCATTAAGTAGGCAGGTACTGTGGCTAGAGACTAAAGGAGAAGACTAACACCAGGTGAGGAAGTTGTACTTGCCTCATGTGCCTCAGTCCTCATCAAGAATAGATGAGAGGGGGGCAGCTAGGTGGCACAGAATAGAGCATCTGCCCTGGAGTCAGGAGGACCTGAGTTCAAATCTAGCCTCAGAAATTTCACACTTACTAGCTGTGTGCTTGGGCAAGTCACTTAACCCCAACTGCCCAGCCTTCCCCTGTCCAAAAAGATGAAGAAGAAGAAGAGGAAGATGAGGAAGAAGAGGAAGAAGAAGAAGAAGAAGAAGAAGAAGAAGAAGAAGAAGAAGAAGAAATGAGAGGAGGGCAGGTAGGTGGTGCAGTGAATAGAGCACGGGCCCTGGAGTCAGGAGGACCTGAGTTCAAATCTGGCCTTAGACCCTTGACACTTACTAGCTGTGTGACCCTTGGGCAAGTCATTTAACTCCAACTGTGTTGCCTTAACCCCTCCCCCCCCAAAAAAAATAGATGAGAGGACCTTTGGGGGGAAATATAAATGCCCCTCTTCTACCTTATGTGTCATTATGGGGGAAAAACCCCAGTTTACCTCACCCTAGTTATAGTTCAGACCTTGATTAAACTACTTAGAGGGTCAGTTCTAAATATCACTCAGGATGGCAACCAGGATGAAAATGGGGCTAGAAGACTAGTTGATAAATGTTGGGATGTTCAACTGAAGAAGAGGTGACTTGGAGAAATATAATCCTTGAGTGCTAGTCCCTGTGTTTTTCACTGGGGAAAAAGCATAGTACCTGCTCTTAGGGGCTTGCTATCTGATGGAGGTGGGGATTGGAGGAAATAATAGGTACATGACTATAACAATGATACATGACAGACTGTCCTAAGCTCAGATGAGAAACCAGGCAAATATGAAAAATTTGAGGTTGAGGTCACTTTCAGAAAAAGTTTCACAGTAATCAGAGAGGTCTGAGACCAGAGTAGTCTAAATAGGTCCTGAAGAGAAATTTTGTTGTTAAGGGAACTCTATCAGGTGTAAGATTGGACTTGAGTTGGCTTGAAGTCACTATTAGCTCTGAGATTCCAAAAATATGACTGGATCCACATTCTGCACAGAACTTCAAAAATAGCAAAGCCTGATTAAAACATTTTTCTCATGATTAAATGGGCTCCTTTTGGATGGGGCTGCTATCAATCAACCTATCAATCCATTAACACTTGTTAAATTCCTATTAAGTGCCAGGCATTCTACTAAGTATTGGGGAGACAAAGAAAGTTAACAGATAATCCCTGACCTCAAGGAGCTCACAATCTAATGGGGAAGTGACAAGCAAACAAATATGTATGAATAAGCTGTTGTTTGTCCTTCATCCTCAAAGAGGACCATGACTTGAGGAAGGTGATACCATGACTTGCAAGTGAATTAGATTTAATCGAGGGAGGGATGTGCAAGGTCACCCACCTCACATCTCCTCCAGAGCCACCTGAGTCCAATGGCAAGATATAGATCAAGACAATTGGAGATGGCCCCTATGAATGAGCTATATACAGGATAAATAGGAAATAAGTAACAGAGACAAGGCACTAAATTAAGAGGGAAAGGCTCTCTGTAGAAGATGGGATTTTAGTTGGGACATGAAGGAGACCAGGGAAGTCAGATGGCAGAGATGAGTAGGGAGAGGCATTTCAGACAAGGGAAATGGACTATCTTGTTCATGGATCAGCCAGGAGGTCAATGTCAATAGATCAAATAGTACTTGTCAAGGACTAAGGTGTAAGTAGGTTGGAAAGGTAGGAGAGAATTAGGTTATGAAGGGCTTTGAAGGCTAAACAAAACATTTTGTATTTGATCATAGAGGTGATAGGAATTCAGAGGAATTAACTGAATATGGGAGTGACACAGCTGGTCTGTGCTTTAGGAAAATCCATTTGGCAACTCTTTGATGGGCAGGATACAAGTGCCCTCCATAACTCCAATGCAACCTGTCCATCGCCATCTGATTTTCCTTAAGCAGGGAATGGGAAGAAGAGGTAAAACAAAAAACTCATATTTATGTAATAAAGTAGTATATCTGTGTCTAAGTAATAAAGTTTGCAAATTACTTTATATACATTGTCTTGTCTAAAGAAAATGAGGTGCCTAGTTAGAAGTAGCAGAGAAAGTATCAGAAAACATCCCTCTTTCCACTTCCCAGCCCTGTCTCCAATCTTGGAATTGCCATCAACTCCATGTGATTTTTGATTAAGGACCCTAGGTACCACAATGAATAATTTGCTGGGTCTGGAGTCTCACCCTGGACAAGTCACTTAATCTCTGTTTGCCTCAGTTTCCTTATCTGTAAAATGGGGATGATAATAGTATCTACCTCCCATGATTGCTGTGAGGATCAAATGAGAATATTTGTGATGTCTCTGGTACACAGTATGTACTATATAAATGTTAGCTACTATTATCTAGGAATCAATTTCTTCATCTGGTAAAATGATAGAGACTATATAACTATAGTTCAGTCTTGATTAGTATTACTTACAAATCCCCTGAAGTAGTCCTTTTTGAAATTAAAGAAGTTACAATTATATAAAATGTGGTGATTAGTTCCAATCCAATGGAAATATGCAGTACAAAGTTGAATAAGTTAGACCACTTCAAAGTATTATTGTTCACTAATCAGGACCTAGTTGTGGTTAACAAATATTTATTCAGACCTGTTTGTGACTGTGCTTGGCTTTTGGAGAAAGACAAAGTTCAAATAAGACATAAATTCTTGCCCTCAGGGAGCTCCCAGTCTAGTAGGTTGACATAAACTCGGATAATTTTAATAAATGACACAAACCCCCCAGTAATCACTGACATTCCACAAGGTATCTTAGGAAGAGCTAGGTCATTTGGTCTAAGAGCACCTAATTTTTGTATTTAAATCGTTCTTGTTTCTGCTCACTTTACTCTTCATTGGTTCATACAAGTCTTCTGAGGTTTCTTTTGAAATCGTTCCTTTCATTTTTAGACATGGCACCATGTGAGACAATTTAGATTTGTTACAAGGGTTTTCTTTTCCTTTCCACGAGAATAGATGAGATGGGAGGGGGGGAGGCGGAGGGGGAGGGGTAGAATGTTTGTTAATTAAATAAATATATATATATATATATATATATTATTATTATTAAGGTGGGGTAAAGGACCTACAATTCAAATTGCAAGTATGATACTTTTACAAAGTCAGAGAACACATTCTACATTCCTGGATCTCAGTTTCCGTTCTGAAACACTGGGACGCTACAGCAAGGGAACAGCCAAAGCTCCCCACCAGCTCAGGAGCCTACGATTTTATTACTGTATAACCACCTTCGTCCCTCTAAGCATCCTGGCATGCGGTCTCGTTCCCCATTCCACGTTCTAGACCCCCTCCCCCCACCCCGCCCCCACCAGCCGGGCCATAACAACTGGTCCATCTGGAAGAGGAAAGGGGGATATTTTTAGAAAGGTTGTGGGTAGAGAAGGAGCCCAAAAGAGAAAGCCCTCCCATTTCGGATAACAGGAGAACTGTGTGGAGTTCCTTCTTGCTAGTTTCCTATATGTTTGCATACGCACTGCAGAAGAGAGGAAATTATGAAAGTCGATGTGAGGTCCCTCTGCAGAAAGCTTTGGTATGTTCCGGGGTGGAGTCTTGGAGTGAGAAGGCGGGCTGTCTCGCGCACCCAGCACCCCCCCCCCCACCTCCCGCGGAGGTGGGCGTGACCCCTCTGTGAGGTTAATAAATCCTGGCGCTTCTGAGGCAGGCGGCCGCAGAGCGAGCCGGCTCCTGAGCGAGCGCACACGGCGCCCGGGACGCCCCCTCCCCGTCGCCGGTGCTGGTGCCGGTGCCGCTGCTGCCACTGCCACCACCGCGGGTCCAACCTCCTCCTCTTAGTCCTGCCACCTCCTCCTTCTCCATCTCCGCCACCTAGTCCACCTCTGCCGTCCCGCAGGGCAGGCGGTGCTTCGGCCCCCCTCCAGGGGAAGCCCTGGCCCTGCGGGCCGGGGGATGGAGCTGGGGCGCGCGGGGAGGAGGCGGCTGCTTCCCGCGGGCCACTGAGCGGCCATGAAGACCCTTATCGCCGCCTACTCTGGGGTCCTGCGAGGTGAGGGCCAGGCGGGAGGCACCATGGGAACCCCACCTTGGGATGCAGTGAGAGCGGGGGGGGAGGGGGTAACGGGAGGACCCCTCACCGGCCAGGAGGGGACTCCCCTCAGGGAGCTTAGGAGGGGAGGGGGTGTCTAGGGAGTGAGGTAAGGGGAGCCCCTTCTTAGATAGAGAGCTCGAGATAAGGGGTGTCAGGGCAGTGAGGTCAGGGGGAGCCCCCTCAGGTGCCCAAAGAGGTGTCTTGATATCTCAGGATAGGGGTGAGCTAAGGGGAACTTCTTTCAGGTGTTAAAATCTGGTGAGCAGAGGCCCCTCAGATCTCATAATACGGGGTGCTGGGGAGCTCCTCGCCTATGTTAAAATAGAGTTGGGGGAAGGCCTCAAACCTCTTGGTTGGGGCTGCCCAAGGGATGGGGGAGGGGGAGCTCTCAGGTGTTAAAATGGGGATGAGGAGGGGGGTGGTCTGGTGGAGCATTGGGAGGGGGAGGGGAGGGAGTGTCTGGGAGGCGTGTTGAGGGGAGCCCGGTCTCAGAAGTTATAATGGGGGCAGGGTGGCATGGTCCAGGTGAATCACCCTCACATATTGTTATGATTGGGGAATAAAATGGGAGGAAGGAGGTCCTCAGGTTCTGTGATGTAGCAGAAGTGTCTACATGAGAAAGAGCTTTGTGTATGAGAAGCTGGGGGAAGGAAATGCTTGTTCCCAGGATAAGAACTGTGTAGCTCTAGTTGGGTGAAAGTTGTTAAGTTTGGGGCACTGAGAGGTGAAGGTATGGTTGGAGAGGGGTGAGGCATATATTCTTCTTGGTCTCCCAAGCTGTGTGAAATTCCCTGAAAAGGAGATTCTGTAAAGGAGAAGAAAAAAGTGATTAGGAGTGGACTTGGTTTTCTGTTTACTCTCCCCTTAAGGCCAGCATCTCACCCCTCCCCCAGATGGAAGCTAATACTTCGCACAGAAGAGGTCCTAGGCCCCTCTTGGCTGGGTTGAGGGAAGTGGGGAAGATGATGTGAAGGTTAAATCATAGATGGGGGTGGCACTGAACAAGGGGGGGTGGTTGGCAACTTGGGCCTCCTTCCTTGTTCCCCTGGGGAATCTAGAATCCCTGTGATTTCTAGAAATGAGGTACAGAGAGGCAGATTTCACCTAGCTAACAGGAGAAATTTCTTACCAATGAGGTGCTAATAGTGGAATATGGCATGTCTCATCAGGTGGTGAGCTCCCCATCACATGGAAGCTAGATGACTTTGTTGAGGATGTTGACTAGGTCCATGTTACAAGTCACACTGCTTGCTAATAGGTGGCTTCTGTTGTCTCTTTGTCTACATGTAGGAAGACTGGTTGTCAGAGTTGAGTAATTTGTACCCAGACCACCTAGCTAGGAAATCAGGGCTAGGATTCACTAAATACCATTCTGCCTTTCACTGAGCTGTGCTTGATCCTGAATAATAGATGATTTCCAACCTTTTGATATTGGCAACATGAAAGACAATAACCTCCCCCACATCATCCCAGAGATAGAAACCTCAACTATAGGGACCTTAGGGCCAGCATGATTAGGGGAGACAGGTGATATTTGTCATTCATTCATTCATCCATAATTTTCCCCTCTTGACCTGTTTCCTCACTTGTAAAGTAGATGGTCTCTAAATCTTTGACATATTTTCTATGTTCTGATGTGAGGGTTGGAACAAATAAGTTCTCAAGGTCCTTTTCAAATCTGGGCTTCTGTAATTATGTAATAACTAAGGCAGATCAGGTAATAAAGGGGAGAAATTATGGGCTTGCAGCTGCCTTTCAAAATGGAATCAGGGAAACTAATGATAGGGCCAGTTGAAGCTTTGGGCTGGTCAAGTTTGGCTAGAGGTTGCAGCTGAAACTGTGCTAGTTTAACATCACAGGGAAAATATTTAGAATCAGAGATCATGTGTTTACTAGAAAACATATTTACTGAAATATTCCTTCACTTTCTTCTGGATCCCATAGATAGTCAACTGTCTTGTTCAAGTGCTGATTATTCATTTTGTGAAATGTATTCTTATTCTGGTCCCCTATTTTTTTTTTCTACTGACCTACTCTTTATAAGATTTGCTGCTAGGAAACTAGGGGGCAAAGTAGATGGAGTGCCAGGCCTGGAGTCAAGGAGACTCATCTTCCCGAGTTCAAATGTGACCTCAGTCACTTACTACGGTAGCAGTGTGACCTTGGGCAAGTTACTTAACCCAGTTTGCCTCAGTTTCCTCATCTATAAAATGAGTTAGAGAAGGAAATGGCAAACCACTCCAGTATCTTTGCCAAGAAAATGGGGTCACGAAGAATCTGATGTAACTGAAAAGTGATTGAACAGCACAATAAAAATGGGTGTGAGTAGGAGATGGTACTCAGATCAGGCAGTGGAGCAAGTTTGATATTCTCTGTTCTAACCAGTCATGGGCTAGCCTGATGAGAGGCAGCATGGTAGTGGGGAGAGAGCTCATAGTTAGAGGGCCTCATTTGAAATCCAGGTTCTGTGGTACAAAGCTACTTACTGTGTGACCTTGGGCTAGTTACTTCGTTCATTTTAGCAGATCTCTCTAGGCTTTACTTTTTTTCTCTGTAAAATAAAAGGGCTAGAGAAAAATAGGGATTCTTAACCCTTTTCATGTCCTGGTCTCTTGTGGCAATCTGATGTAGCCTGAGTTTCTTCTCAGAAAAAAATGTTTTAAAATGTAATAAAGTTATAAAAAATTTTTTTAAGCATTCATGGATCCCAAGTTAACCCTTGAACTAAATCAAAAAATTAAAAAGTTAGAGGGTTTACATCAGGTCTGAGATAAGATTTAACACAGAAAACTTAAACAAGTCATTTACTAGATATGTGACCATAAATGAGTCTCTTTAATCTCTTTGAGCCTCAGTTTCCTTATCTGTAAAATGGAGATAATACTAGTATTATTTTTACAAGGTTACATGAAGAAAGCAATTTATAAATATTAAAGCATTATAAATATGGGAGTCTTACTAGTCATGAACAGTACAAATCACTGTATAGCACAGTCAAGTATTGGGAAAAGGGTAATATTCAGTAAATCTGGGGTTCAGAGAAGAAGAAGATCACTCTGTGCTGGAATAGTCAGAGAAGGCTTCCGGGAAGAGGAAACTCAAACTGGGCCCTGTAAGATTCAGTTGGGGGTAGGGCACGTGCAAAAGTGGCAGTGGCTTAATGTTTGTTGAATTTGTTTAATTGTATTAATAACATATGCTGCTCCCTCTGGCTTAGAGAATATTTTTTTTCCAACAACTCACAGAAGTAGTGCAAAGATTGTTACCAGTTGAAATAATACATGTAAAGTGCTTTGTAATAATAATAATGATAATGATGACTTGCTTGGGGTTATACAGCTAGTCAGTGTCTGAGACTGGGTTGAACTCAGGTCTTCCTATCTCTAATCCTAGCAGTATCCATTCTTCTACTTAGCAATAATAATAGCTAGCATTTATGTAGTGCTTTAAGGTTTGCAAAACACTTCACATGTTGATCAGTAAACTTTTATTAAGTACCTAGTATACTGTAAGGTACAGTGCTAAATTCTGGGGATACAAAGAAATATAAAAGACAGTCCCTTTTTTAAGTCATTTATAGTCGAATGGAGGAGAAAACATGCAAACACCTATAAACAAAAAAAGCTATGTATAAGATAAATTGGAAATAATCACTCCAGGGAAGATGCTAGGATTAAGAGAAATCAGACAAGGCTTCCTCTGAAGGTGGTATTTTAGGTCTGACCTGAGAGAAGCCAGTAGGTGGTAATGAGGAAGCAGATTGTTCCTTTCAGGGGTGGGAGACAGCTATTGAAAATTATGAGGGTTGAGAGTTTGAGGAAAATAGCAAGGAGGTGAGTGTTACTGGATCAAAGAATACAGGAGGGGCGAGCAAAGGAAAATGGTGTAAGTGTAGGAAGACTGGAAGGGTGTGTGTGGGTATAGGATGGTTATGAAGGCTTTGAATGCCACACAAAATTATATTTGATCTTGGAGATGATAAAGAGCTATTGTAGTTTGTTAAACATGGGTGTGATATGGTTAGAGTGGCTCTTTAGGAGGATGCTTTGGCAGCTTAGTGGAGGATAGGCTGGAGTGGAGAGAGAAGTACTTGAGGCAGGCAGACCAACCAGGAGGTTTTTGCAATAGTCCAGGTATGAGGAGATTCAAGACCTGTACCAGGGCAGTGACCGCTTCAGAGGAAAGAAGGCAGCATATGTGAGGTGTTCTACTTTTCTTTTTTTTTTTGAGGGGGAAGGTAGGGCAATTGGGGTTAAGTGACTTGCCCAAGATCACACGGCTAGTTTTTTGTGTTAGGTGTTTGAGGTCAGATTTGAACTCAGGTCCTCCTGACTCCAGGGCTGGTGCTCTATTCACTGTGCCACCTAGCCACCCCTTGAGAGGTGTTCTGAAGATGAATTGATCTATGTCCTCATCTGATCCCTCACACAACCCTGGGATACAGGTGCTATTATTATCCCTATTTTACAGATAAGGAAACTGAGGCACAGAGAGGTTAAATGACTTGCCCAGAGTCACATACTAGATGTCTGAGGTAATATTTGAACTCTGGTCTTCCTGATTTCAGGTCTGGCACTTTATGCATTTTGGTGCTACCTATGAGGCTTCAGGTGCTAAATAATTGTTAGCTATTATCATCATTCCCTCTTTACAGATGCAGAAATTAAGGCATAGGGAAATTGTGATGTGTTCATGGTCACAACTCTTGTAAGGATGGGAGCCTGACTTCAAGTTTAGTGATCTCTCCTTTATTAAACCATACTGCCTCTCTGTGCTCCTTTTCAAGTACAGTCACAGGCACACAAAGCCCAATGCTTAGCATTGAGGGCACAAAGATGAAATGAGTCTCTGCTCTGGAGGAGTTTACATCTTACCACGGGGATTTATCAGGTCCATTGTAGTAGGGACAAAGGAGAGATCCAGACAATGAAAACATGTAAAAAGGAAAGACTTGGAGCAGAGAGGTGGGAGGTAGGAAATAAGGTAAAGCTTCATGGGAAAGTGGAAATGTGAGCTGGGTCTTGAAGGAAAATAAGAATTTCACAAGAGAGATGTGAAGGGACTGTGTTCCAGCCATTGGTGGGGAGTATTGGGCTAGAATGTGTGGAGGTGGGAAAAGGCAGGAGGAGAAATGTGGGGAATAATGCCTAATAGGTCATTTGGCTAGTAGGCTTGCGTAAGTGTCCCCACGTAGATCAACCTAGTGGATTATCCATGATCAATGAAAAATCATGTAAATGATAACCTTTTGAAACCCAGAATGATTTAGGATAGATGACACCTTTCTTCTCCCTCACCCCCCTGCAAAATAACAACAAGAATATTTGGGATTATCTTTTTGAATATCTGTGCCTGCCTTCTATAACATCAATAAAGGAGGCTAACTCTAATTTTCCTGAAGGGGGAGGGGGATAATCCTTCAATTCTGTAGTGGATTTCTGAAAACCCAATTTGGCCTAGTGAATAATGGTCATAAAATTAGAAGTCTTGGGTTTTAGCCCCAACTTTGACATTTATTAAACTTAGTAACTTAGGGCAGGCAGAGCTAGGTGGATCAGTAGACAGAGCCCCAGGCCTGGAGTCAGGAAGACCTGAGTTCAAATGTGTCCTCAGACACTCATGAGATTTATGACCTTCGACAAGTCACTTCACCCTATTTTCCTCGGTTTCCTCATCTGTAAAAGGAGCTAGAGAAGGAAATGACACACCACTCCAGTATCTTTGCCAAGAAAATCCCAAATGACATCATGAAGAGTCAGATGTTACTGAAAAACAGCCGAACAACAAACTTATAGCAAGTCAACTTCAGAGTCAGTTTCTTCCACTATTCCTCTGTAAAATGGGGCTAATATTTGTACTACTTATTTCATAGGGTTGTTGGATCCAATGAGAATGTATGTAAAGACATTAAAGTGATTATATAAGCATAGTCTGATATTAGAAATGTGAGTTTCTGAGTTTTTTTGCTTTTGTTTTTAAGCTCCTCTGTTCCAGCCACCTCATGTTACAGAGGAGAAAACAAGCCTAGAGTGACAGTGACTTGCCCAGAGTCACATAGGAAGTTCATGTCAGGCAGAGAGTAAAAAAGAAGCCCCGATTCTCATTTTAATACTTTTTCCACTATAGGGGAAAGGGTCAGGAAAAAATGTGAAAAGCTAAGGTCATGGAATATGATAGGAAAGATCACTTACAGAATTTATGGCTTAAAGTTCGTCTAAGATCTGAGTGACTTGGGTGGACTTTGGGGCTTTCAGATGTTTCTCTCTTCCCCTTCTCTCCAAATCCCATTTAACACATTAACAAAGTACTTTTCCTTGTAGCCCTGTGATAGAGGATGGGACTGGGGCATCTAGGTGTCTAGTCTTGGACAAGAGCCAGCCCCTCCCCTTGGCCATAAATCATTAGCCTTCTCCATCTTGCCCCAGCTTTATCTGGAAACAACCTACCAGACTACCACTTCTTACCTTGTAGGTCACTAAGGACCACCTGAAAAAGTTTCCCAGGCTAATGTTGACTCCCTTAACTCTAGGTTTGGTTAGGGGCAGAAGAGGGCAGAATAAAAATGGCTGACTATCTGACCATGGATCTTTCTCAGTCTGGAGTCAGCAGTTCTGGAATCCAAGCTTCTGTTTATACTGATCAAGTAAAGATTGAAGATAAGAACCTGGTCAGGGTGCCAGTTGTATCAGAACAGTGGCCCACAGCTTCTCCTTCAGGGCTTCCTTTTGGCGATTTGGACTTGGCCTGGTCCCAGAGATAGCTAGCTCATCTGAGGCCTAGGAAAGATCAGAGAAGGTAACGAAAGGGTAGAAGACGATTGCAAGCACCTCTCCCTTCTTGAATCTTAGAATTACAGAGTTTGAGGGGACCTACCTTAGAGATCATCTAGCCCAATCCCATCATTTCACCCATGAGGAAATCGAGGTCCGGAGAGGGGGGAGAAGGTGCATGCCCAGGGTCACAAGCTAGTAAATTGCAGAGCCAGGCAGGACTTGAATCCAAGTCCTCAGACCCCAAATCTAGACCATCTTATCCAGTTTGCACAGGAGCAGGAATCCTTTTTTTAGCGTTATCTATATTGTCTCTATAAAGTAGTGTTAAACTAACTCTGAGGAAATCTGTCAGAGACTAAAGCTTATAGGAGAAGGGCCTATATAGGAGAGGTAAAAAAATGTCCTTTATCTGTGGACACATATGGGGGGGCAAGGGCAGGCAAGCTGCCATATTATTGGCAGATCCTCACAGTCACTTGCCCTTTGGGGGGAGTGGAGCAACAAGACAGGCCAGCAGAGACCAGTTAGTCTTCTAACCGCTTGCCCCCATCACCGAAGTACCACCCTAGGAAGAAGTCCTTAAAATGAAATCTGTCTTAAATACCTAGTATGTACCTAGCCCAGGTCTATGTATTAACAGGGAATAAAAAGTATGCTATTTAATTTATTCATCCAGTACTAAGTATAAGATACAATCTCTGCCCTTGAAGAGATTACGTAGTTAAGTGAGATGGATAAGAAGGTACTGTGCCTGGCACATAGGAGGTCCTAAATAAATTTTTGTGGATTGACTGACCATCAAGGAGTAATGGATCTTGCAAGACTTTTGAAAACCTTTTGAAAATGCCTTCTGTATTACTTATACTTTTTCTACTCAACCTTGCGGGGAGAACTAGCAGCTCTGGGCAGAAGTTGCAGAGGTAGATAACCATTAGAGCTGACCAATGATGGGACAGTCTGTCTTAGTAGAGGTAGTGAGTTTTTTGTCAGAGATGTTTAAGGAAACCCTGGATTGACAATAGACTAGCCAACCCCTTAGATCCTTTTCAGCAGTGTTTGATCCAGTATGTTGTTGAGGGCATTCCTGCTCAGGAAACCTCTGTGAGAGGTTCTTGAATTTCTATGAGTCTGAAAAATGTTACATGTTATTATTCACTATTAAAAGAATTTGTATGAGGGGCCAAGATTGCCTGGGTTTGATTTTTACTTCTGACTTATATGATCCTTGACCACTCATCTACTTCTGTGCCTTATTCTTCTGTCAGGAAACTGGAGTTCCTCCTTTAAATTCCATCTTCAGGCATGAAGGTAACCCTGGGTGTTTTAAGGCTGTGACAATGGAGTGTAAACTTTGGTACCTACCTGGAAAGACTTCTTATTTAGGCCTGTTGTGTGTCTGTTTGAGGACCAGTCTAGCTAAGTTTAAAGAGGCTTGCCATCAGGTGAGAATTATTTCAGCCATTATAATCTTCAAGAATGAGCTGCATATGTGGAGAGAGCATGTGACATCTTTTGTAGTATGAAAATGTGAAATAGGGATAAGTGATACCACCTATACATTCTAAGAGACCAAGGGAAGATAAGTATGATCAGCTTTTGGTTTTGCAAATGGCTCCCTCTTTACAGGTGACAGAGTGAGCTCAGAGAGATGAAGTGACTTGAATTTTCCTGAAGTCACACAACTAATAAATGATAGCAATGGGACTTGAACACCGATGTTTTGGTAACAAGTTTAACATTCTTTGCATTATGCCACACTAAAAACACAGAAGCCCATGACTGAATCATTGAGGGCTCCTTGGGGCTCAGAGTGTATCCAGAAGAAACCAATTTACACTTTTCACATGTGCCTGCACCATGACTGCAATCCATTTGGGGAATTTGATGGTGACTGTTACTCTGACATACTCTGAGTATTGTCACCAAGCAACCTCAGCTACCTCCCACTCTGCTGGTTATTTAAAATTTACAGTCAAGTAGTGTGGAGATTTGCCACTGGGTCCTTGGTTCTATTAAAGGTGAGGGCCCCACAGAATGGGCCAGATATATGCCCCTAGAATAATAATACTTATTATTATTACTATCATTACTAAATGTCCCTAGAAAGTATGTGTGGCACAGGGTAGTAGAATTAAAAGTATGGGAAGTTTCTCAGACTCTGTGAGAACTCCTGACCTCTTGTGCTCAAAGCAGACATTTCTCACTTGTGTTTGCAACCAGTTTTCACTTTCTCTGCTATAAATCTTGACTCACAGAATGTTGAAGCTGGAAGGAGACCTGAGATACCCCTTAGTTTAACCTCTTAATTTTATATGTGAAGAAACAGGACCTGGAGAAGGACACCAAGATTACATAGTTAAGTAGGCACAACTTTAGGAAATCTAATAGATGAACCATGTAGACTTTTATTCATGAAATATACTTATTCAATCCTGACTAGCCCTGTGCTTAAAAAAAATTATTGCCGGGCTACTCTAAGTATTAATACTTCCTTTAATGCATCTTAGTTCTGTTAGTTGGAAGATAGAGCATAATGTTGAAAGGACTGTGGGGAAACATACCCATTAATGTGCTGCTGGCAGAAGTTAGAGTGCAGCACTTTCCAAATGAAGATATTTTAAGTCACTTGTCAAAGAAAATAACCTTCACTGAGTGCAGAACCCTGGAGTGGGCACATAACCCACCCTCAGAGAACTCCCCATCTAAGGAGAAGTTGTTACTCCTGCCAACAAGGAATTGTTCATGTGAAAGGAGAGACAGGGTCTTCTACCGTTGGAGAGAGAGATGTAGCCCTTTCCCTTTTGGGGACTCCTAGTTAAAGAGATAGAGCTGGTCTTTGCTTGTGCTGTTTTCCAGCTCTTCCAGTGTTTCTTATTCTTCAAGCCAAAGCTGTCTTTACTTTCTCCAGAAAGCCTCTCCCAGCTAATGTAGCCATCATTGATTTTTCTCTCATTTGACCCATATAGCACTTAAAACCTGTACCACAACATGTAATGTGGAATTATACACTGATCCATATATGGACATTAACTCTTAGGGCTTATCATGTTGCCTCTTCCAGTATCTGTTGTTTGGTAAGATTGTTTATTTAGGCCAGGTCTTCCCCATAGATGCACACACCCATGCAAATTAATATAAAAGCACATACCTACTGCTGTAGGACCAGAGCTATGCATTAGGATAAGCTCTGAGAATGGGTGGTGCTAGTCTGGGATAGTTTCTTAGAGGAAATGAGGCTTTTAATGGAGATAAAGAGGTTGGGAGGAAGCTGACCTTGATGGAGAAGAATGGGCTGATGCTGTAAAATGAGTTGCTTGAGCTAGATGACCTCTAAGATCCTTCCTAACTCTAGCAACCTGAGGGTGCAGAATAGCTTCTGTTTCTATGATGGCAACATAGTGGGAGGGGCATTAGATTTGGAGTTAGGAGAGACATGGGCTCAAGTTTTGCCTCAGATATTTATTAGCTGTGTAACCATGGACAAGACACTTCACCGTTTTTTAGTGTGTTTCTTCATCTGTTAAGTAGGAGTAATAGTTGTACCTAATTCATGGCATTCATGTAAAACTCAGATGAGATAATGTATATAAAGTACTTTGTAATCACATAAACTGACAATAAATGTCAGTTATTTACAAAACACTAACTTTACATGGCCCAATGAGATAGGATTATTGTTCCTATTTTATACTTTAAGAAGCTGAGCCTCAGATGTGGAAATGACTTGCCCAATATCACAAAGCTGACAGTAACAGATAGGGAAGGGAGAGTTCATTTAATTCTTATATGGAGCTCCAGGATGAGGATATCACCCTCGTGAGGAGGATAATGCTAAGAGGTTATAAGGGTTACATAGCCTGTATGTGTCTGAGGTAGGACTTGAATTCAAATCTTCCTGCATCCAAGGCCCAATCTCTCACTGCTATGCAACATTTCCTCTAAATATGGCCTTTTACATTTGCAGAACACTTCACACATATTATTTCATCCTCAACAACCTTTTGAAATAGGTAGAGCAAGTGTTATTCTATCCCAGGGAGCCCGAGTACTAATTAATTGTGTACCATTAGTACACTAAGTACACTCTAAATTGAGTACTAATTCAACAAACATTTGCAAAGCACCTACAGTGTGCAAAGAATTATACTAGACATTGCTAATTCAGTGACCAAAAAAAAAGTCTCTGTCCTCCAGGAATTTAGACAAGATAGCTCTGATTATTAGGAAGTTTTCCCATGCCTTTGAGTCAGAATTTGCCTCCTGCAACTTCTGCCCATTGCTCTAATCCTGTTCTTTAGGTCAAGCAAAACATGTCTGACCCCTCTTCCATATCCCAGTCTTTCAAATGCACGAAGGAAGCCATCATGTCATAATTTTTTATCTCTTCTGAACCCCAGGTCTCCTCAAAGCTTAACATTTCCAGTTTCTTCCTAGTCCTAGCACCCAAAATTAAGCATAATATTCCAGATTTGATATGAACAAGACTGAGGATGATGAGCTAGCTATGTACCTTGAGCCACTTTTTTTTCCTAGCTTTCTGTCCCAACTATATTCTGAACCTCATTCTGATTGTTAATAGTAATTCACATTTCTATAGGACTAAGGTTATAAAATACTTTCCCCCCAACAGCTTTGTGAGGTAGATAGTGCGGGTAGTATTATCGCCATTTTGCAGATGAGGAAACAAGAGGCTGGAAGTTAAAATGATTTGCTTGTAAGCATCAGAGCCAGCATTTGAACCAGATTTACTAACACCAAGAGTAGTGTTCTTTCCAGTGTGTCGTGCATGCTTTTTATTTCCTTTGTATACTAATACTGAATCCTTCCCCTCCAGTTTGGGGCTAGAAGGCCTTGTATATTCTTCTGCCTCGTAAGTACCATTCCTTGTTGCCTAGAATCCATTCTTTTCTCTTTTCCTTTCCACATATTTCTTGTCCTTCAGAGCCCATCTCAGGTACCATCTCTTCTAGGAAGCTTTACCTAAGTATGGATTTGCCCTTTTTCTGTGTTCCTTAGCACCTAGAGGGTACCTTAGTTAATCTTACTGCCTTCTTCCTGTTTGACTACTGCTTGCTCAGGATAAGGGATTGCAGAATATGATGGAAAGAAAACTGGATTTGTTGGAAGATCTTGATTTGAATCTCAATTCTGGCACTAGATGTATAGTCCTGGCAAGTCACTTAACATTTCTGATTGACATTATAGACTTAGGAGAAAATTGAAGCTTTATATGACTATATATGTGAGTTGTTTTATTTTTTATTATATCTTGTTCACCATAAGTTGAGGGAGGGTAGAGACTGTGGCTTTGATAATAATAATAAACTGATACTTAATATAAGTGCTTTACGGTTTACAAATGCTTTCCTGACAACAACCCTGAGAGAAATAGGCAGGGATTATTGCCTCCATTTTATACAGAAGGAAACTGAATGGTAATGATGTGACTGAGTATTAAGAAGAATGATTAGATCAAAGTCAAGTCTTCTGACTCAGAACACCAGTGTACTTTCCATTGAATTGTTCTGTCTTAGCATGTTAATGTCCACACAAAACAAATTATGTCATATTCTACATAACTTGCTCCAAACTGAAGAATTTGTGATTATGATTCATTTTCTCATGACCTTGGTGACCAATGAATAAAACCATCACTGAAACGGGCCTTGGAAGCCTTCTAATTAAACCTGTTCTAGGATTCCTTTCTACATCATCCTCAGTGTTGAGGACCTTTTCTTCCTTTTAAAGCCACCTCTTCCACATAGAGAGTTGGAACTCAGTAAATGATGACTGAATTAAAATGACTGGATAGTAGGGAAAGAAGCTTGACAATAGAGCAGTTAGATGGCCCAGACCTTTTCAATTTAAAACTGAGAGAGTTTATTGGTTTTCTGATAAGGGTATTCAACAGGGAAGAGGGGAAGTGGGGCAGTGGGGAAGGTGATTCACATTGTTAATCCTTATCAGATGTTTGCTAAGAATGGCTACAGACCTATGGGGAGATGAGGAAAGGAAGGATAGGGAAGGAATTGATCAGTCATTGAAACCTCCCAAACCACTTGAGCTTTTTTTTTTTTTTTTTTTGGAGAGGGGAAGGCAGGGCAATTGGGGTTAAGTAACTTGCCCAAGGTCACACGGCTTCCAAGTGTTAAGTGTCTTGAGGCAGGATTTGAACTCAGGTCATTCTAACTCCAGGGCTGGTTCTCTATTCAATACACCACCTAGCCGCCTTCCCCCCAAACCACTTTAGGACAGAGATCCTTTTATCCTGTTTAGTTTCTTTTAGGCATTGATACTTGAAACAAAAATTTGATTTCCAGGGAGGAACATAGAACAGAGAATGTTAATGTTGGCAGGGATCTTAAAACTTAGAATTTTAGCACCAGAAGAGACTTAAATCCAACCCCCTAATTTTACAGAGAAGGAAACCCAAAGGTCAAGTGATCTGCCCAAAACCATATAATCTAGTAAGGTAGTGTCAAAGCCAGGACTAGAACCCTGGTCTACTGACTCTCAGTTCATCTTTCCTTATACAACAGTATACTTTCTTGAGACTGATATCTTTAAGTCATGTAGACCAGAGTGGCCACGGTAAATGAGGCCAGCCTCAGTTAATTTAAGAGAAAGTATGAAGAAAGTTTTAGACTTGAAGTCAATGGATTCAAAAACTTACTCTGACACTGACCGGTAACATGGCCATGAGCAAGTCTCCTCAGGGTTGTGAGCATCAGATGCCAGACTTTAAAGGACTATTCAGATGTCTGCTGTCATTATTATTGCTAAATTGCTGTTGCAGGTGGGTCTTCATTATAGCTCAGTAGCTGTGTTTAAAAAATTGAGTAGGAATTCAGTATCATCCTGCTAACTTTAGAGATACTCTATCTTCTTTTGTGACTGATTTTAAGAAGTTTGTTATATTCTTCTGCCTTTCCTCTTTCCTGCCATCTATCAGGTCACTAACTTTGAAGCTATTAAAGCTGACAACAATTTTGGGACACCATGTAGGTGATTCTAGGGGAGTTGTTTCTTCTCCTTATGGTTCAGTTTCCTCATCCCAAAATACAGGTTTGCGATAGATGATTTATTATATCCTTTGGCTCTAAAGAGTCTACTTAAAATCACAGAATCTCAGAATTGAAAGGATCTCAGAGGTCATCTGGTCTATCCCATACAGGCATATTTTTATGATACCCCAGCCCAGCAATAGTGAACCAGTGGTTGCATTAAACAGTAATTAAATATCTCTGGAGGCACTCCTTTTACTTTTTGATAGCTCTGATGGTTAGGAAGTTTTCCCAGATACTTGGTATCCCAGAGCAATTATAAGCTTATTAAAGCTGAAATCTACCTCTACAACCCCTTCTCCCTCCTCTTTACTCCTAGTTTTTCCATCTTGGGCCAAACAAAAGAAACCTAAGCCCTGGAAAGGACTCTAACCCTTTGAAAGACTTTCACCTCTTCAGTGATCTGTATAAACAAACATTTACATGCAAGAGGAAAATCCACCATTTAAAAACCCTGTAAAGAATCTGTTTGTAATGTAAACTATCACTCCTGAATTTAGTCAAGCATATATATAAAGTCTGTACTACACACAAGACCTAATATGTCCAAGGCCCATGTTGGTGACTGAATTTTCATTGTGACAAAGCATACTGGTTGTTTTTGAGCTACCCTCTGCTTGCCATGTACAGAAAATTCATAGACAAGCTGACTTTGTCAGATTCTATCACCCGAATCTAGCACTGTTGCTTACCTCTAGGTATGTGTAAGAGTGAGGAAAAGACCTGCAAGGAGAGATTTTTTTGTTACAGAATTATTTCAGTACTTTGGAGATCTGGGATGTGAGTATTTGCTCTGTCAGTGCAGATTGCAACACACCTAGATCTCGTGGTCCTGGTTAATTCTTCTCTACATTCTTTCTCCACAAAAGATCCACCCAACATGCTGGAGGTCCTACTCTGGGTTATTTTACATGTTAAGGTCCTTATGACCAGTACACGTCTTTGTCTGATCATATGTGTCCTCAGTGATAGTGTTTATTCCACTTCTTGAACATAGTTTATGTTTGTAAATATGATGCAGCTTACTTATGCCCATTATTTTTCAGCAGATTGGACATTCTGTTGCATATTGTAATCTGGACAAAAGGCCTTTTTGTCCATTTGTGTTCTATGGATTATTAGACCAATGTCTTTTGAATAATCGCAGATCTCTATTATAAGGAGGTCCTATAATCTTCTGGCTTAATCAGCAAAATATCCATAAATAGGATCAGCTGGAGAACATCATGTATTGGGAACTCCTCTCCCATTTGGACCTTCCACAAGACCTATTCGTGGCAGTGGCAGACATCTCCCTGCATTATGCCTTGTTTGTCATAAATAAACAAGAGGTCATTAGAGGGTTCTCCCTACTTATATTTACCAAAGGATTATGCATAATGTTATGCATGAGAAACTCTTTATTGCAAAGTTATTAATATTCATTTTTTTCAGAATTGTGTAAGGTTTGCTTTTTTACAGATGAGGAAACTGAGACCCAGAGTACTGAAATGCTTTTGCTCATGCTTGCCTTGCTAAAAGGGCATATATCCAAGAGTCAAATGTACATCTTCTAATTCTACTGTTTAGACTCTTTTCATCAAAACTGCCTTTTATAAGAGGCTTCCCCTACATATGCTAGAAGCCATTTCTGATATAGTGTGGGGACTCCATGATCAAGCTGGCTCTGAAAAAGGTGATAAGATTTGTATCTCTTACTTGATGGAGGAGAGTTATGCAAGTATCCTTTGAGGTCCTCTAGCCCTCCAGTGCCACAGCATGTGAGAAAACAATTTTAGAACTGGAAGAGACCTTACATACAATGTTAGATCTAGGAGAAACCTGAGGACATAGAATGTTAAAGCTGCAAATAACCTTGAGGATCATTTACTCTAAAGCTCTTGTTTTACAGAGGAGGAAACTGAGACCCCCAAAAGAGAACTGACCTGTCCAAAGTCATGTAGTAGGTTAGTGGTAGGGATGGAACTTCTGAATTCAGATCCAGGTGTCTTTCCTTAACAGTACAGTGTCTCTCCATTTTTAAAGTGGTTCTTGTGGTAGCTTGGACAAACACTCCCTTCCTGACTCCCTACTCACACCTGCTCAGAGAATAATAGCTTTCTAAGGCTTCCTCTCACATCAGATTTCAGCACCAACATCCAAAACAGCTGTACTCTAGATAATTTTTATCAGCAATCTGATATTGAAGGGCAAATGAGGAGCTAGCTTAGCTGTCAATATTCACCTTCAGAGTAAAAAAAAAATTGTTTATGGACTTATGTGTGTTGGGTGGGGGGGTGGAGGGGTCAGGAAGCATTGGAGAAGAGAATTACCAGCTCATGAGATCTTTTGGCATTTTTGATTGCTGTGTGCAGTTTCTTCTGGGTCTAGTTCCTTCTCTGGGCAGAAACCCCCAGTTCCACAAGCTAAACTGAAATCCTTACAGGAGCATAACATGTCAGACATAGAATGTTAGAGGTAGGAGATTTGGGGGGGGCTTATCTGGTGCAACCCTTCCCCCTTATTTCTATCATAATTCCAAAGATGAGAATGACTTATCAAAGGTCATATATTGAGTTAATGAAAATGCCAGGATCAGAGTCCAATCCTTGTGACGCCCAGTCTAAAGCTCTTTTTCACTTTGCCCCACAGAATAGGACTTAGAATGGACCGTAAAAGTAAGGGTAGATTGGGGCGGCTAGGTGGCGCAGTCAATAGAGCACCAGCTCTGGAATCAGGAGGACCTGAGTTCAAATCCGGCTTCAGACACTTAACACAAAACTAGCCATGTGACCTTAGGCAAGTTACTTAACCTCAATTGTCCTGCCTTCCCCCCTCCAAAAAAGGAAAAATAAATAAATATAATTTTTTTTTTTAAGTAAGGGTAGGATTGGATGGTGCCCTATACACAGTTGTCACCTTAAAAATTTATTATGTACGTTGGCAGATTAACTGTGTTATAGCCATTCTGGGATGGTGCAAGGCAGGTTAATGTACTCAGAAAAAACTTTGAGCTTAAGTGTCAAGAGACCTAGATGTTAGTCTTGGCTTTGCCTTTCTTTTACTGTTTGACCCTGGGCAAGTCACTTCCCTATTGTGGACTTCAGTTTATCTGAGAAATTTTGGTCTCTGAGGTATCTTTCCAGTCTAAAAAGGCTATAATTCTATGAATATGATAATAGCTGACATTTATACATCATGTTACAGAGTGCTTTCCCCACAACATCCCTATCATAGGTGTACATAGTGTCAGGATTATTATCCCCAAGATTATTATCACTTGTAAAGTTGACGAAACAATCTTGGAAAGGAGTGGTCATCCTAAGATCATTATATAGGGGTGTGTTTATGTGTGTGTATATGTGTGTGTGTGTGTGTGTATGCATACGTACACATATAGACACATCTATACATTTTTTTCCCCAGTAAGCAGATAGTGTTAAGTGGTATCAAGCTCAAACTAATCACTGAAGGCTTCCTGAAGGAAGTGAATCTGAAACTGAGGTTTCAAGCATAAGAGATGGGAGGAGGCAAGTCATTCTAGGCATGTAGTACAGGCCAAGCCCAAATCTGGAGGAGGGGAAGTAAAAACAGAAGTCTTTTGGCATCCGCAGCCAACTGGGCAGGTTTAAGGGAGAGAGAGTCACCTCACCTTAATCAAGGCTGAATTTTGGTGACTGAGCTCCTGTCCCAGAAGATTGACCTAGTTTAGTGGGTCTGGATTATCTAATGCTGAAAGAGCTGTAGGGATTTTTTTTTAACAAAAAACGTTTTTCCATAAATGTCAGACAATACTGAGAGACTATGGTATAGATGAAAAAATATTAAATTAGTATCTAAAAATACTTAAATTCAGATCCCAGCTGTGTACCTATAATGACTTCGAGCAAATCAGTGCAGCTCTCTGAGCCTCAGTGTCTTTATTTGTTAAAATGAAGGCCTTGGACTTCATGACTTCTAAGGTTTCTTTTAGTTCTGATGGTTTTTGTTTCAGTGTTTACTTCTAGTTCTATATTGTATTGTAGTGAAAAAGACACTGGACTGGAAGTCAGAGGACATGGATTCAGGTTCCTGCTCAGCTACTGTATGATCCTGGATAATCTTTCACCTCTCAATTAACTTTGGTTTTCACATATGTAAATTGAGGAATAATATTTAAAGTCCCTTCCAGCTCAATCTTATAAACTAATGGTAAGACAGAAGAGAGATGAAGGCTGGCCAAGCTCTTCTCCCTTTTCATTAGAATTTGGCCATATATGAGGCCAATAAGTCAGTCTGATCCTGATTCTTATTTTCATTCTGCTTCCTCTACTCTACCTCAGCACAAGTTAGTTGAAAACGGATGTCAGATTTAAAGGCCCAAATCTTCTTTCTCCTTTATTTTTACAGTGAACTAGAGAAAAGAGATTACTCAGAAAGGAGGCTGTCCTTGCCCAAGAGCTGTGGGCTCTCTGATGTTTGGTTGCAGTGGACTTTTGAAATAGAACACTCTTCTTTCCCTTAAATTCCACATCCCACAGGAAATCTCTGTTCTCTGGATTGTGATTAAGAAACCTTTTATGCCTGTATTAGAACCACTTCCCATGTACCGTGTGTACTTCTGGGAGGAAGTGTAGTACTGGGGGGAAATAAATTTAAAATAATAATAATAAATAGATAATGAATGAATGAATGAAATTAAGGTCTTAAAGTCAGACTTGAGTTTAAACCCTGCAGGATATTTTTAGATCTGTCAACATGTAAATCATTTCCTTTCTTTTAGATTCAGTGTCTTCAATCATCAAATGGGGTAACTTGCCCTTCCTACTAGTTGTTGTGAGGAAAGCACTTTATAAACTACAGAAATGTGAAAGGTTTTTACTGTTGTTCTAAACTCTCTTCCCTTGTAAATGGGGATAATAAGACCTCCACCACCCATCTCATAGGGCTGTTGTGAAGAAAATACTTAATAAACGTTAAAGCATGATAGAAAAGTGTAGGGCATTAAAATTGCCGTCTTCTGATTGGGAACTCAGTCCTATACAATCTGAGTCAGGAGAGACCTCGGAGCTCTCTGTAGATCAAACCACATTTGCCTTCTACTCAGTAAACTCCAGCAGCTCCCTGTTCCCTCCAGGATCAAATATCAAGTCCTTTTCACGACCTGATCCCCTTTTTCCATTCTTATTACACCTTATTCCATTCTGCAAACTTCATGATCCAGGTACACTAGCTTTGCTTTTCCTCAAACACAAAAATCCCTCTCCCATCTCTCTGCTTTTGTATTGACTGTCTGTCATGCCTGAAATGCTCTCCCTTTCCCCCTCCACTTCATAGTTTTCTGGGCTTTCTTTAAGAATCAGGTAAAGTCCTAACTTCTGTAAGAAGCCTCATAATACTAGGGCCTTTTCTCTCAGATCACTTCCAATTTGCACTTATAACTTGTTTGTACACTTGTTTGCCCTTTGTCTCTCCCATTTTAATGTAAACTTTTTGAGGGCAGGGTACGTTTTTACCTTTGTTTTTATTCCCAGCACTTAACACTGTACTTGACCTGAAAGCAATTAATAAGTACTTGTTTGTTGACTGACATCCTGTCAGGTCATCTACAAGTGGTCATTTGGCCTTCTTTCCTATGTTCCTCCCATCCTGTACCCTGATTTAGGGTTCCTTCTCAGACTCTTCTCATTCTCAACTCTGATAGCTGTGTTTCGTCATGCAAAGTAGGAGGTTGGATCCCAAGTTCTCTGTCTCAGTAGTGTACACCACTACTCACAGGTTTCTCAAGGCTCAGTTTTGTGCTGTAAAATGGGTCACTGCCTTCCTCCCAGTTTCTTTCACCCTTCCCCAGGGTAGGGTTGGGTAGAAGGGTAGATGAGTGCTGATTGGACATCAAGTCCATCACCTAGAAGTAACATCTTTCTTACGCTGCTTCTCTCCTACTCATTTTAAACCTACCCAACTCCTAGAACTAGGTTCTTTCTGAAGTACATCAGGACCAGACTTTCTGGTTCAATGGGAAGCTTGGCCAACCTTAGCTCCATCCCAAGCAACCCTAGGAACGAATAAAATTGTGTCCTGAAGAATGAGGAACAGTTTAAACCACTCATTTATCTTCCCACAGAAGACTCTCATGTCATTTTTTTCTTTTAATTCACACATGCTCTGAAAATACAAACTCATGAGTTCTGCAGTAGAAAGAGGTTAGAATTAAATGTTAGGAAGGAGGAGAGGAGTCACGGAGTATGGGAGTGTGCTAGACTGCCCCAACTTGGTGTGGGACACTGGGCAAAGCACTTCAGTCCTTACAGTGACCCTTCAAGATAGGGAAAACAAGTCAGATGAACTCTTTAAGGATGAAGAAATTGTTTCAGAGAGATTCAGTGACTTGCTCAGAGCTACACAGCTAGTATGTATAGTAAAAAAGATTTAAATTTAGGTCTGTGAAAATGTGATTCCTTTGTAGAAAAGTTTTAATGTGAGGGAAAAGTTACGAAGGAAATTAGAGGAACTATTTAAGCCCCTGAGAGAAATTTTTGGTCCTGGATTTGTTTGTAGAACACATCTTCAGAGATAGTCATGAGATTTATTGGTCTTTAAAGAAAGTAAATTTCAGGGCTTAAAGAGTCTTAATTACATATGCTCAAATTTAGTTTTTTTTTGGAGAGGGTGTGAAAGGCAGTTGGAGTTAAGTGACTTGCCCAGTATCACACAGCTAGTAAGTATCTGAGGTCATATTTGAATTCAAGTCCTCCTGATTCCAGGGTCAGTGCCCTATCCACCACACCAAGCTGTCTTGCTATGTCATAAAAGTAGCACCTTACTACATTGTTTTACTGTCTTATCTTATTATTTTTAAAAGTAGGATCATTTTTAAAACCAATCTCACTTTGTACCCTGAGAAGGTGCTTGTCTATATCAGTAACTTAATTGTTTCAGAAATTGAGTCCTTGTGAACTGTAAGAAGTTTTGTTCAGAATTATATTTATATACTTGTTCCTCTTGCTTCCTCTCCTCTTTTGGGTCTCTTTTGATACAATTTGTTCACATAAAACCCACAGTTGCTCATTAAAATCTATAAGTATATTTCTCACACCATTATGGATTTGGAATGCCTAATTCAAACAGATTTGTTCCACTTGGACTCCAGAGGGCAGAACCAGGAGCAAAGGGTAAAAGTTGCAGAGAGACAGATTTCTGTTTATTTTAAGGGAAAACTTCCTAACAATTAGAATTGTCTCAAAATAGGGTGGACTGCTTTAGGGAAAAGAAGCCGGTCGTCCCTTACTGGATGACCATTTGTCAGGAATGTTGTAGAAGGGATTTTTGTTCAGGTGTAGAATGCTAGGTGATCTCTGAAGTCCTTTCCAGTTCTGAGATTCTCACTAAACTTGTTTCCTATTTTGCAAAATGAGGAACCTGAGATCTCCCTCCCCACTGATTATTTCCAGTGTTCTAGAAGACCTAGTTATAGCAGCTACTTCAGACTCTGTGATAGTATAAGGAGCACTGGATTGAAAATGAGACCTGGGTGTGAGACCCGATTTCCCCTTTTAGGAGCTATGCCACTTGGGACAAATCACTTAGTTTATTTTGTCTTCCATTTACCCCTCCAAAAAGTGGAGAGTCATGACTGGTTTAATAATTGGATCTAAAAATTAGTTTTTAATGAGTAAGTTTCAACTTGGAGGCAGATTCCTGGTGAAGTGTCCCCCAAAGGTATGACCTTGGCCCTGTGTGATTTAATGCCTTTTATTATTTGCTTGAATGAAATAGTGAGTGGCATGTTTTTCACATTTGCCGATGACATGAAGCTGACACTTTGGACAAGAGAATAGAGATCCAGAAAATTTTTGAGAGGTTAGAGCCATGAACCAAATCTAATTAAATGAAATTTAATAGGGGTAAATGTAAGATACTACTCTTGGGTTTAAAAAAAAATCAACTTTATGGGGCAGCTAAGTGGCACAGTGAGTAGAGCACCGGCCCAGGAGTCAGAAGGACCTGAGTTCAAATGTGGCCTCAGACACTTAACATTTACTAGCCATGTGATCTTGGGCAAGTCACTTAACCCCAATTGCCCTACCTTCCCCCCTCCAAAAAGCAAAAAAAAAATCAACTTTATAGAATTGAGACCAGGGGAGGAGTGGAACATGGCTAGAAAATTGTGGGAAAATAAGTCTGAATTTTAGTGCACTAAAAGCATGAGACAAGTCAACAGTATAACGTGGCAGCCAAAAAAAAAAGTAATTTGATTCTATGTTGCATGATTCTAGATTTGGCATAGTGTGCATAGTAAAAGAGATCATAGTCCTGCTGTCCTCTTCTCTAGTAAGACCACTTCTAGAGTGCTATGTCCCATTTTGGATATCACATGTTAATGCAGAAGACTCCAGGATGTTGAAAAGACTAGAGATTAGACTAGACCATGTATGAAATCTTTGAAAGCTCTAAGAATGTTTAGCCCGAAGGAAAAAAAAGACTTGGCAAAGGAAGAAAAAAAAAGACTTGGAAGAGGGATTGGAGAGCATAATAACCATCTTCAAATATTTAAAGGTCTGTCCTGTGGAAGGAGGATTAGAATCCTTCTGTTTCACTGTAGAAGATAGGAGGAGGAGCAATGAGGTGGGGCTTGTAAGAGTTTCAAGGGATGTAGATTTCAGTAAGGAATAAGGAAAAACTTAGAGCAACTCAACTTGTCTCAAAGTAGCCCAGGTGCTTTAAGGGGACGTGTTTTTCTCCTCAAGCAAAGACTGAATGACTTCTGATATATTTTCTGACTTTGAAATTCTGATCATGATTCTGCATGGACCAGTGAGCTAGCAAATAGTCTGGAGCTCCCCGCTAGTAGTGATAAGTCTTTCATTCTCACCTCATTTTGCTTCCCCCATTCTCTCATGTTGCTGTTTCTGCCTAATGGTACCTGCCTCAAAGACTTTGGACTGGCAAAGTCTGAGTTTTTCATGTTCCTCATGTTGTCTGATCAATGACAGCCATATACAGATTCTCAGAGTTTCGAGAAAGGGTGTTCTTTCTACTACAACAGCCCCAGGTGTTCCCTAGCCTTCTGAAGTAGAGATGGCAGGCCTTCCTCAGGTTGGCCAAGTAGGATGTCATTCCTCACACACTGCAGGGATTCTGTAAACCTCTTGGGATATTGAAAAGAGTGCTGTATTTGTCCACAGACCTGGCTCTGTTACTTACTCCTTGTGTGTGATCTGGGACAATCACTTAAACTCTCTGGGCCTTAATAGCCTTTGTAAAATGAATGCATGGAACTAAATCTAGTCAGACATTTTGATAGAATAGTAAGGCACTGGATTTTAAGTTCAGAAGACCTGGGTTCAAATCTCACTTCATATATTTACCAACTATGTGACTCTGAGTAAGTCATTTAATATCCATTTGCCTTGGTGCCTCATCTTTTAAAAATGAGGGTTTTGATCTTGATGGCCTCTGAAATTCCTTCTAGCTCTTTGATCTGTGGTGATCTATGATTCTGATCTTTATGGGTTCTTTCTTACTCAAGATTCTTTGATAATACTATAAATGCAAGCTTGTCCTGGAACTTCTGGGATAGGACTTTACTAGTAACAGAATTTTAAGATTAGCTGGGAGGTAGGACAGGGGGTGGAGGTTTTTGTATCATATTTTCTTCTGTAGGTTCCTGTAGCCTGTTTTATTCTATACTCTGATTGCTGAGTCTTATATCCCCATCCACCACTTGCTCTATACCACATTCCCTCACCCACTTCCTGGGTCTCATATTAACTCCCCTTTTTCTCCTTCATTTTCTCTCTTCCTACTTCTGTAGCCTAGGCTCTCCCTACTGCCCAGGCTTTGTCCACTACACCCTAAAGTCTATGTTTAGCCTTTTTACCCTCACACCTCCCTCTGTCCCAACTTGCTTTAAACTATTTCAGATCTTCATTCCAGTGGGAAAGATATATGTTCTCCCCAAACAGGCCCCCAATACATATTCTGGTAGCTTACAGATAAATATTGGGATTTTTTCCTCCAGCATTTAAACTAAGATAGAACTGTTTTTCCAGCATCATACCTAAGGCAAGGGATATGTCTCCCACTCATGCCATGGAAATCTAGGTGGGGTTATTGTTCTCTCTTCATTGTATGTTTTCCCTAAAAGTGGTTGCTGTTCTTCAGTTGTTTAGTTGTGTCTAACTCTTTGTGATCCCATTTGGAGTTTTCTTGGCAAAGATACTGGAGTAGTTCACCATTTCCTTCTCCAGATCCCAGCTTAAGTTACAGATGTGAAAACTGAGGCAAACAGGGAGAAGTGATTTGCCTGGGGTTACATAGCTAGTAAGTTTCTGAGGCTAGATTTGAACTCATGAAGATGTCTTCCTGACTACAGGCTGGGTCTTCTATATGTTGTTACAGCTAGGCCACTGGGCAGAATACCTGGGCACTCAGGATTTTTCTCTCCAAAGACTTAGTGGAGCACAGTGTCTCCTCGAGGAGAAGGAATTGATCACTGGCTTAGAAAATAGGATGTCTGAGTTGGAAGGGGCCTGGGAGATCATTTGTCCCAATAGCCTCATTTTAGATAAGATAGAAAGAGCCCCCAAGAGGGAAAGAGTCAGATACTTATCTAAGGTCATACAGTGAGCCAATGACAAGAGCCAGGACTAGAACTCCAAGCTTCCAACTGCCAGTCCAGGGATCAGTGACACCTCAAGGCATCTCACTTCTGCCCCTTGGCTGTACCACTGAGTGCCAAACAAACCCTTGTCTCTGGTATCCTGCCCTTATATCTCCACTTCGTCCTGGTAGCATGACAAACAGACCTGAAGGTTGTTGTATACCAGTAGAGCCTTTAACACAGTAACATACAGAATAAGACCCCTAGAATAGATGTCAGTAGACCTGGATTCTCATCCTAGTCCTGTCACCGACTAGTTTTGGGACCTCAGACAAGTCACTGCCTGTTCTTAGGTGCTTCCTCTATAAAATGTGTGTGTTTGGACTAGATGAGAGGCTGTCTGATGTACTGGAAAGAGCCCAGGATTTGGAATTACAAGACCTGAACTTGAATCCCAGCTTTGCTACTTATTACTTGTATGACCTTTGGCAAGCCCTGCTTTGGGGTTTTTATAAGCATCCTAGTTCTCCTCATGCCTTCCATTCTCCTCCTACTACAGATACATATTTTGCCTCCCCCATTGGATTAGGAGGTCCCAGAAGGAGTGTGTGATTGTAGTTGTGTGGTTTGTCCTTCATTCTCAAGAGGACCATGGCATCAGGGAAATGATGACATGACTTGCAATTGCCTTTGATTTGAGTGAGAGAGGGCTGTGCAAGGTCACCAGCCTCACTTTCTCCTCCAGAGCCACGTGGGTCCTGTGGCCAGATATTCATCAGGATGACTGGAGATGGCCCAGGATGCAGTGGAAGACCTTGACCCTTTTGAGCTAAAGTCTTTTCAAGTTCTCACTTTGAGTGAAGCAGCGCCCATTTATTACCCTCTTATTCAGATTTTTAAAAGGAGAGTTGAAATCTCCTTTCATGACTGAGTGTATGAAGGATGATGGATAAAATTGCCCTCTAATCAGTTTAGAGTTCCTGGCTTGAATTCTGTGTCACACGTACAGTTGCCTATCCCGACTTGTTAAGCTGTTTTGATGCTGCTTTAGATAGTTAGATTGCCTTCCCAAGAGCCTAATAACAGTTTCAGACCTTGTAAATTTAATTATACAGAGGTACTAATTAGTATTAGTAAATATCTCGTCTTTGGCCAAGACACAAATATTACTCTATTGTTTTCCTTCCTTTTTATCCACCCCTCCCCCGAAGTATTCTTGGCTAACCCCCAAACAAGTCATTTAGGCAAAGCTAGCCTTCTACTTGAGCTTATATTGGTGTGATGTCAGGAGTACCTGAAAGGACCTCCCTGCTTCTCCTACTACCTAAAGAAATCTAGGCCTGAAACTTACTCTGAAGCCGTAAAACCCTTTAGCTGTGGGGATAAAGCCATTCATTTCCCAATGAGAGAATAATAGGCTTAAGCACAGGTCCTCTTCCTCTGTCCTACTGTCCAGAATAAGGGGGGGGGGGAGGAAGAGATGTCTTCCATCCTCCTCATGTAATGTCTATAATGCCATGTCCAGGTCTAAGAAACACATTTTAGGGGGAAAATTGAGTCCTTCCAGAGGAGGATATCTAGAATGGTGAGAAGAAAAGAGTCCATGTCATTTGAGGATATGCTCAAGGAACTGCTCAGGTGATGTTAAAGACTTCTGTGGGGGTGGAAAGTAAAGATGGGACATCAATATTCAAATTCTTGAAGTCTTGTTGTGTGGAAGAGGGATGTGACTTACTCTCCTTGGCACTAGCATGCAGAAGTTAGAGCAGTGGATAGGTGTGCATAGAAATAGATTGATGCTTTATGTCTAGAAGATCCTCCTCATAATTAAAGATGCCTCAGAGTAGAAGGAATGGCCTTGTGAAGTAGTGAGGAGATAACCCCTATCATTGGAGTCTCTAAGACGAAGCAGAATAACCGTTGTCAAGAATATTGTAAAGAAAGGATTGCTTCAGGTAGGTATTGGACTAGATTACTTCTGAGTTTCCTTCCAGCTCCTGAAATTCTGTGATTCTGAATAACATAGGTACTTATACATGTTGAGTTTTCTGTGACTTAGGGCAGGGTTTGGTGGGAGGGATAGGAGAAAGGGGACAAGCATCCTAGAGCTTAACTGAAAAAAAGATACCTTCCACCGAACTGATTTAGGTACAATCCCAGGAAACCCGATGTACAGGCTTCCAAGGAAGACCAAGCCCTTCACTGCATCACACCTCCTGTGGTCTTTCCTCAGAGCATCCCTCAGCAACTTTCTGGGTAACTCTGAGGCTGGGATAGCCTATAAACACTCTTCTCCAAGCCTCAGATCTCTCCAAGTAGTTTGTAGCTCTCTGCCTATGTATCTGGGCAAGCAGTCTTCCAGAGAGCTGTGCAGATCTTTGACATAGGAGCAGAAGAAAGGCACTGTGTTATAAAGAAAAGAACACTAAATTTGTGATGAGAGGATCTATGTTCAAATCCAAGTATTGTCACTCAGTTTTCCATCTCTGAAATGAAGAGGCTGAACTAGATCATCTAAATTCTCTTCCAACTTTTAACATTGTAAATTGCCAGGTCCCCTATGGTCTCAGAATCCTCTAAACTTATAGAAAGCATATTGATAGCTGAACCACAATTATGAGCTAATTAATAGATGAGAAAGCACTTTAAAATTATGAGGTGGAAGGGATCATTATTGTTAACAAGATAAATACTAATATTTTAAAATAGGAAATCTGCAAAGGTATCCTCCATATAGTCATTCATTTTTTTCAGTTTTATCTCCACAATCTCTCTTGCATCCATCCTCTCCGCTCCCATGGCACACACCCTAGTTCAAGTCATCATTTTGTGCCTGGACTTGGGCAACAACCTTCAAACACTGGTGTTCACACCCACATTCTCTCCATCTGTCCACATGGACAGATACCTGATTTATCATAGGTGTGCACAATTCTGACCATGTTAATTCCCTGCTCAAAAACCTTCGGGTGTTCCTTGGTACCGCCATTGTGAACAGAATAAATCCCAGCAGGCCTGTCCCACTGCTCCTCTTCATGTATTCTTTGCTCCAGCCAAACTTAGCCCTGTAACACCTCTAGTATTTTCTTCCTTATATTTTTTGGTTTTGCCTAATCTGTGCTGTATGGTACAGTAGAGACAGTGCAATGGACTGAAGGCAGAAAACCTGGGTTCCAGTCCCAGCCCTGTCATTTACTACTGGCATTATGACTTTGGATGAATCTCATTCCCTCTCTGAACCTTATCTCTACAATGGAAGTGAATAGTATTTGTGCTGTCCATTTCATGCAGTGATTGTAAAGCACCCATCCATTTTGTTGAAGCCTAGATACCACCATATCCTCCCTGCCATCTGAAACCCTCTCCCTTTGTCGAAGGTGAACCAAAAAAAAAGCACTGACTCTGGAGTGGCAAGGCGAGTTCGAATCCTACTCCTGTAGCTTTACTTTCTAAATGTCTTTGGCAAGGCACGTCTCCTCTGGGGCCTCAGTTTCTCCATCTGTAAAATGAAAGGGTTGGATTCGATGCCTTTGAGTTCTCTCAGGCTCTTGATCTTTGTTCTCATGGCCAGATGCTACCTCTCCCTTGGAGCCTCCCAGCCTTTATCTTTTCTGTCTCCTTCAAATCCAGTGAGGTCTCCTTCTAAACCCCCATAGTGCCTTGTACCTTTCACATCTGTCTTATTGTTATTAATTTGGCTATACTTTAAAGCTTGCAAACTGCTGCTTTATGTCATTTGAGTCATACAAGAACCCCAAGCAGTATTATTGCAAGATCTTATCATTTTCATTTTACAAATGAGGAAACTGAGGCTCAGAGGTTAAATCTCTTGCTATTACTCTCACAGCTTTAAATACCCTAAATCTTACCCCTAGGTAGGATTTGAATTCAGGTCTTTCTGATTCTGAGTCCAGTACTTTACTCATTATGTCACTCCTGCCAAGTGACCTTTATGAGGTCAAGGACTATATATTGTTCATTTTTGTCCCTCCCCCACCCCAGTATTGAGTACAGGGCTGTGTGCCCTCAAAAATGTGTTAAATGAGTCATCTGTAATGTCAGAAATTCCTGCTGTTCTCTACATTGACCAGACTACATCTAGAATATTATATTCAATTCTGGAAAGACATTTTATATAAAACATTGACAAACTGGATAGTGAGCAAGATGGTGAGGAGTAGGCCTTCCCATACAAGAGTTAACTGAAGGAACTGGGTATATTTAAAGGAGTAGGGGGGCACAATAGCTGACATTAGTGTTGGATGTCTGTCATAGGGAAGAGGAATTAGATTTGTTCTGCATGGCCATTAAGCTTAGAGCAATGAGTGGAAGTTGCAGAGAGGCAGATTTGGGTCCAATGTAAAGAAAAACTTTTTTTTTTGCTTTTAACATTTGTATTTTTTATTTTTAAAAATTATTTATAGTTTTCAAGGTTTACTTCCATAAGATTTTGAGTTTCAAATTTTCTCCCCCATCTCTTCCCTCCCCCCACTCCAAGACACCATGTAATTTGATATAGGCTCTACATACACATTCATATTGAACCTATTTAAAGAAAAACTTCTAATGCTCTCCAGGTATGGAATGGGCTTCCTTGGAAGAAAGTTAAGTTCCCTATCAGTGGAGATTTTCAGAGGTTGAAAGATCACTTATCAGGAGATTCTTATTCATTCCTAGATTGGACTAGATACTCTCTGAGGTACCTTCTAGCTCTGAGTTTCTGTGATTCCGAGGATTTTGGATTCTGATTCTCTTTTTCTTTGTAATCTAGGCACTGGCTCTAGCATCCTCTCTGCACTGCAGGACCTGTTCTCCATCCCCTGGCTAAATAAATCTAAGGTTGAGAAGCTGCTTCAGGTCATCTCTGTGCTACAATGGGTCCTTTCCTTCCTTGTCCTGGGTAAGATGGTTATTGTTGCTGTTGGGGGCAGGGTACAGAACCTAGGCTTGGAATGGAATAAATGGTTAGAGATGTGCCCTGACAATCAGAACAAAAAAGGTAAGTGAAAAAATAATATTGAACACACATTTCTATAGCACTTAAAGGTAGATGAAATAATTTCCTCACACTAACCCTGTGAGGTAGTAAGACAAAGTAATTAGCATTCTCCTCATTTTACAAATGAGAAAACTGAGTTTTGGAGCAAGGAAGTCACTTGCCTCAAGGTCACATAGCTAGCAAATGTTGGAATAATTGAAGTGATAGCTGGGAGGCTGGGAAACAATGGGAACCGTGGACTCAGAGAAAACAGCCTTGATAATGTGGTTACTTCAGTACTTCAAGAATCTGTTGGGTCCTCCCCCTTACCCTCCACTAATGCAGAGCCAACCCTTCCATGCCTTCAGAGCCACTGAAGATAGTGAGTTGCCATAGGCAAAAACTTCATGATCATTCATGTTTGATCAACCTTTTCCTAGGCTGGTTACAAAGGTAACAAACATGCAGCCCTTTTGGACCTGTGCTTAAGGATTCAGTAGCTTAGAGGACCTGCTAGAGTTCATAATCATGTAGAATAGGACCTAGGGACACCAGGTTATCCAAGGAGAATTTGAGTGAGAGTGATTACATCAGCAATAATAGTCCCTCTCATGTACCAGCAATATATCATCCATTGCCTCAATTGAGCCCTACTGTTAACAACCCTAGGAGAGAAGCATGCTTTAGGAGTTAGCATACCCTTTATTTATATCTGGAGAAGGGAAGTAAGTTGGCCAGGAGCCAGAAAGGTTAAGACTCAGTCTGAGATTGGGGCTGGGTCTTAGGCCAGGGCCAAGCCTTTCATCCTTAACTTTTATTCATTAACTAAAACTGGATAGGCCAGACCATAATCAGTCCTGTTTTGGAACCTAAAATGTGTCCAGACTGTCTTCTCTTCCCTTCTCTGACCCTGTTTCCAAACTCTTTCCTTTCAGGAGCCTGGAATCAGGTTGGAGACTTTAGTAGGGCAAGCATAGCCTCAGATTATCAGAGCCTTCCTGCTTGGCGGGATTCATAGTTTGCAAGTTAATGATTGATCCTGACCAAACCCAGAGCTGGCAAACCTGCTGGGGCTCCTCACCTGTCACTCCTCCAGGCCAAAGGCTTGGTGGTTGCAGCACACTGAGGGGGTGGGAAGATGAGCATGCCTGGGAAGCTTGGCAGGCAGAGAACCTCGTCATCAAGCTGGAGGCCCCACGCACCAATGATAATTAACCTTTTTGCCAGTTGTCACTCCTCCTGATGGCCCTCTAACCAGACCAGCTGGCTCAGAGGGGCAGTGCCTAGTTTTGTAACCAGGGGCTTGTGTTGAAACCACTTTCATGTTTAACCCTAAATTTATTTCTCATGGCCCTGCTTCAAAATATACCTCTACCCAATTAAGGGCTAAGGGATTGAATCATGAGTGACAGTGGAGTGTAGTAGGAAGGTGGCAGGAGTTGGCATCAAAGGCCAGGGTTCTAGCCTTTTGGTTAGAGATGTGCTCTGGTTCTGACTCTGCTCATTGTATGATCCCTGGGCAAGTCACTCTTCAGTCTTCAATTTTATGCGATCTTAGCCAGTCAGTCAATTAGCATTTATTTTAGGTCCTTCTTGTGTGCCAGGAACTGTGCTAACCACTGTAGGGTATGAAGACAAGCAAAAGCAGTTCTGTCCTCAAGGAGCTCACATTCTAATTCAGGAGAAAATATGTAAATCATTAGGGATGTACAAGATATATACAAGGCAGATGGAATATGGTCTCAGAGGGGCCCAAACTAGGAGCTAAGGGGACCAGAAAAGGCCCCCATGGAAGGTGGGATTTGGATGGAGTGTTGAAACAAGTCAGGGAAACTTCAGAGGAACAAGTGATGAGGGAGAGTGATCGAGGAGTAAAGAATGGCCAGGAAATGGAGTTGTGTGAAACCCCTTCTGACTCCCCTAGCGTTCTTCCTTCTCTGACTATGTATTTATGTCTCTCTTCCCCAGACCCTCAAATGTACGCTGCTTGAAGGAAGCAGCTGTTTTCCATTTTCTTAATACACAGTAGATGTTTAATCAATGTTTGTTTAATTGAAAGCATCTAAGACATGGAGTCAGTAGAATGTAGGTTCAGATATTAGCCTTAACATGTGGTATGGGACCCTCTATATAGATCATCTTACCTTTGTAAGTCTGTTTCTTCATTCATAAGGTAAGGAATAATAATCCTTGCCTTGCATACTTTTGAGATCTTCTCTGAAGAAAGAGCCTTAAAACATAGAATTGTGAAACTATTCAGTCAGAACTGAATGAAAAGGACATCCCCCAAACCTGGCCCTTCAGATGCCCACTTTAGGACTTTCCGTGATAAACACCATTTCCCAAATCAGGCCATTACATTCTGCGATAACTGTGTTTGTCTTTACATTGAACATGCCTCATCTGTAAAATAATATTAAGTTCTATGATAGGATTCAGAACTAAACTGGAATCAGAGTATCTAGTCCAATCCTTTTATTTTACATATGAGGAAACTGAGGCCCAGAGTAGGGAAGGGACTTGTTCCTAGTCATACAATTTAATAAGTACTTACTCCAGATTCTTTCATCAACACCATGCTGGTTCATGTAGCTGTCATGTAATCTTCTTTGAGACAGTATGGTCTAGTAGATGGAGTGCTAGACTTGGAGTTAGGAAAGACCTGAGTTCATATCCTAACTCTGAAACTTACTAACAAATCAATTAAACTTTCAGAGCCTCAATATTCTTATCTGTAAAATAGGGATAATAGTATATATGTATGGAGATGTACAAAAAGTGCTTTGCTTCCTTCAAGGTCTGTGTAAATAGCATCTGGTAGTCCTATTATCTATTCCTAATAGTCACATTTCTGTAAGAGAGGCCTGTAAAAATGCTGTGAAGTATGTGGTGCCAAGTATGACAGCCCCCTCATACATGGGAGGCCATGGCTACAGAGCTAGTCACTGTTGTAGCTGAGTGTCCAACACAGGCCTCCCCTGTCTCCACACCCAGTCTTTCTTCCATTACTCTGTGCTCTTCTTTCTGAGGTAATTTTTGCTGGCATTCTCCTCAAACACTTTGTTTCGTAGTCCAGATCTGTAGGCCCCATGATGACAAGGACTTTGTCTTATCTAAATGTTACATCTCTCCCACTGCCTGCCCATTTTGTGCGTATAATAAATGCTTAATAATGTTTGTTAAATGTACATTCTAGATATATGTTTAGACTACCAGGTTTCAGTGATTCCTGTGATGTCAAATTTACCACCTTGTATTATGACCCCTTATTTATATTGCCTATTACCAATTTCTACTCGTCCTGTTTTATCCCAGCACATTTGTACAGGCCATTTCACATACCTGGAATGTATTCCCGCCGTATTTCATACCTGTTGTCTGTTGAAATCTCTCTTCAAGGACAGACTCACAAAATTACAGCCTTTTAAAGCTGGTCATTATTGATTATATAGCCCAACCCCAAAGGAATCCTTATGATAACATACCTGATGGGTAACCATCTTCTTGTGAGACAGTACCCCCTAAGGCTGCCCATTGTATTTCTGGACTGTGAAATGTTGTTGCTTTTCTTGCTCTCCTTTCCCCTGCTGTCTGCCCTCACTTTACCCTCTAGACAGCTTCTACCTTGTGTTTCCTTAGGGCCCAGCAAAGCAAGTCTAATCCCTTCTCCCCTCCTCAGGTACAAGCTGGCATGTGACCATGACCATGTCTTCTTTTTAGGCTAATTGTCCCCACTTTCTTCAAATGATCCCTATATGATGCATATTCACGAACCTTCCCAGTCCTGGTTGCCTTCATCTGTACACTCTTCAACTTAGCAATGTCCTTAAGTGTTGATGTCCTAAACTGACTACAGTTGTCCAGAGAAAATCTGTCTAGGGCAGAGTATTGAGGAGCTGTTTTACTACCTTCTCCTTTAAAAAAAAATATTGATTTTAAACTTACAAAACTAGAAAAGAAGAAAAACTTTCCATTTACACAGCAGAACATAGGAGAGGATTCAATATAAAACAATGGATTTGCATTTCAAGAAAACCTATGTAATAAGTACTGCAAATTTTTTTCAAAGATACCTACCTTTTCTGTGCTTGCTTCTAGGTTTTTTTTTGTTCTCTGCTGTGCACTTTTTATTTTATCCCCTTCCTGCCCCAGAAAAGGCTACAATTAAGCAAAAAGATGTGTATGTGTATATATATATATATATATATATATATATACATATATATATATATATACACACACACAATGTATATACACATATGTATATATGCATGTATATATTTATAAACACACACACACACACACACACACATATATATATATATAAGATCATACCATGCATATTTCTATTTGTTCTTTCTCTGGAGGTGTGGATAGCATCTTCCTCCATAGGTCCTAGTCTTTCCATGTTTTTCCAAATAAACTAGCTCATCATTTCTTATATCACAGCAGTATAATATCACAATCATATATGCACACAGCTTGTTTAGTCATTCCCCAGCTGAAAGGTATGTATCATTTTAGCCAATTTGATAGGTGCAAGATATCTTAAAGTTGTTTTTTTAATTTGTATTTCTCTAATCAATAATGATTTAGAGCATTTTTTCATAAGATTATATATAGTTCTGATTTTTATTGAAAAACTGACTGTTCATATCTCTTGACCATTTATCAATTGGGCAATGACTCGTATTCTTGTAAATTTGACATACCCCCTTCTCCCAGAAGCTGTGCTTCTCTTATTATAGCTCAGGATTGCATTAGCTTGTTTGCTTCCAAGTCATACTGCTGACTAATTCATCATACAGTTAACTAAAACGTGGCACAGTGGATAGAATGCTGGGCCTGGAGCAAGGAAGACCTGAGTTAAAATCTAGCCTCAGATACTTGCTAGCTATGTGACCCTGGGCAAGTCACTTAACCTCTGGTTGCTTTGGTTTCTTTAAGTGCAAAATGGGAATAACAACAGCACCTATTTCATGGGGTTCTTGTAAGAATCAAATGAGATATTTGTAAGGCACAGTGCCTGGAACATAGTAGGCACTTAATAATTGCTCATTCCCATCTATTCTCTAAAAATCCCAGTTTGTTTTTTTCAGACAAACTGCTATCATGCTTCCCCTATTCTGTACTTGTGTAAGATGTTACTCTTATCCTTATTCAGTTTCATCTCAGTAAATTCAGCCCAGTGCTCTTCCCTGGCAGGATCTTTTGGGATCTTGATTTTTGTCATTCAGAATATTAACTGTCTCCTCCAGCTTAGTGTTAACTGCATGTCTGATGAGCATTGTAGCTATGCCTTTATATGTCACTATTGAAAGTTTTAAACAGCGTGGGGCCAAGCACAAATCCGAGGTGCTTTTCCTTGGAGACCTCCTTCAAAGCTGACATTGAATCATTAATGACTATTCTTTCAATTCAATTATTTAACTGTTCTAAATCTTGCTAATTTTGTATTATCTACTAATCTGTATTCCTTCGTGTTTTCCACAAGAATAGCATGTGATGCTTTATATCAGATGCTTTGCTAAAATGTAGTTAAACTCTGTAATATTTCTTTGATCTACCAATTTAGTCCCCCTAATCTCCAATTAAACCATACTGGGTATATGTGATTATTGCTTCTTTTACTAGATGATCATTACCCATTTCTTTAATCCAATTTTTCCAAGAATCAAAGTCAAGTTTGCTGGCCTATAGTTTATGGACTTTTTCCCCCTCTCTATTTGAAAAGTAGAATATTTGTCTTTCTTCAGTTACAAAGTAACTGTCCATGGTCTTCTACATACCGTGTTTCCCCGATAATAAGACACTGTCTTATTATTTTTTTTGGAAAGAAAAACACCAGAGGGCTTATTTTCAGGGGAGGGCTTATATTGCCCTGCCTCAGCTCTCCTCCGCGGCACTGCTCTCAATGGCGCCAGCAAGCAAATCACTGGGGAAGAACAGGATGACGCACTCACTGCTGCAGCTCTGATTGGATGCAGCTCGGAGTGCGGCGTGTGTTTCACCGGGGGGGGGGGTGACGGTGCATACAGAGGGTACTGTAATGTAGCGTGTAGCGCAGGGGATCACCTTCACTACAGTAGCAATCTCAATAGGGCTTATTTTCGGGGGAGGGCTTATTTTAGAGGAATCTTACACAGTAAGGGGAGGGCTTATTTTTGGGATAGGTCTTATTATCGGGGAAACACGGTATTACTTTCAGTAACTTAGACAAGGCAGCTGATATTTATTAAGATAAAGTGCTTACTATGTACTAAGCGCTTTGTTAAGCACTGGGGATATGTATATATGTGTGTGTGTGTTTGTGTGTATATATATATGTATGTATGTAAAGATTTTATAGACACATGAGCAAATAGAAATATAGTCTCTGCCCTCAATGAACTTGTAAGGAAGACAACACTTAAAAGCCTAGCCCCCTCCCCAAAATGGAACCATGGAGAGGAACGTAACCAATGGGAGGAAGCTAGCGTGGCAGTTAGATGTTCTGAGTTGAAGAGGTTTTAAGCATTGAGGGAGCTTCCAGGGTGAGACTGTAGCTAAAACTTGGTGTTAGTCAGAAATATAGGTGGGAAGATATCTAAGATATATTGCTCATCTTACCAGAGGATGTAATTCATCTTGGCCAGGTGACCTGAATTCACAAGAGCAAGTAGATATTATGAACCTTCTTCCTTACTTTGAGTATGAAGTCTTTGTTAGCTATTTTTTCTATCACTTCTAGTGCCAAGGTCACAGCTGGTAGACAACAGAGGGGAAAAAATAGGTAATAGCTCTGCCTTCTGTCAATTACTGGTTATCATCCTGTCCATCTCAAGTAGATGTCTCATCATTTTTGTGATCCTCTACTTTCCTCCCAATATTTAAAATTTATCTTTAAAAATCCTTTTTTTTTAATCTTCATTTTCTTCTCTAGCTTCAGCTTACTCTCAATTTTAGCACTGCTGGTGCTATTAACCTGCTTTAGATTCCATCTTCTGTACATGGCATTTAAACAACTGAATTGGTGAGTTTTATATCAGTCCCTGAAGACAACTCCCCATTTTCTTTTTCATTCCCACTTCCTTTGTGTTTTCAGAATTACATTGTTGAGAGTCCTATCCTCACTGTCTCTCCCTATAGAACTGTGTAGTTCATTAGATCCTGCCTCTCTTTCTCCTAAACTCTTTCAAATGTGCTTTCCCCAAATCTAAGGTACATGTTTGTCCAACTATATCCAATTTCCTCTTCTTTTCTCAAATTTACCTTTAGGGAAATGGTCACTTTCCTTGAAAGGTGCCCATCATTTCTACCCCCACATTTCTTCCCTGTTAGTGAAATCAGATACCAAGTAGAATTTCCTCTTGTCAGTTTGAGCTATCACTAAGACAAATCAAGAAGTTATATAAGTTACTCTGCTTTTGGTATCGAAAGAGAGAGAGAGAGAGAGCACACTCCAACAGATGTCTGCATGTGGTCTTAGTTGTGAGACATGAAACATTCCAGTCTTTAGAGAAGTGAATATGGATATCCCACAGAGGGCAATGGATAGGCACATGGTGCCCATGAGCAGGCTACAACATAGCTCCAGTGAAGAACTTTGTAGAGTTACAACAATAAAAGGTGGCATGAGGGAACTATACAAGAAGATCTGGACATGTGGCAAGGGATGACACATAGCCCAGATGCCCCCATTGGTGCACTCACAGTGTCAGGAGAAATTAAGAAGGGCTTCTAGTACATTGAGTAAGACCCCCTGTAGAAAACTTATGGGAGGACATGGACAAGAGATGAGCAGGACTGGGTGGGCTTTGCTATCTCTGTGAATTGAGTATGCCTTTTCCCTTCTCTGGGTTTTGGTTTCCTTTTGTAAACGAGGGCATTGGATTTTGAGTCTTTAAGATCCCACTGATTCTTTGTTCTTTCCCCCCACAGGAATTACATGCAGCATCATCTTCATGTACACATTCTGCACAGACTGTTGGCTGATTTCAGTACTGTATTTCACATGGCTGGTTTTTGACTGGAACACCCCAAAGAAAGGTACTTAGTCACTAGTCTTGCTATTTGCTAGAGGATCTGCCTTTCCCCTTCTGAATCTCACATACAGGGAGAGTCATTTCCCACAGATTCAGAGTAGGAAGGGACTTCAGAGATTGTCTGGTCGACCCTGTACCTGAGCAGGAGTCCCCTCAAAAGATCCCTGACAAGTGTCTGAACACCTCTCATGATGGATGGCTCACTACTTCTTAAGACACCCCATTTCACTTTTGGACAGCTGGAATCAGGAATATTTTTTTCTTTATTTTAAGCTGAAACCTTTCTACAGCTTCCCCTATTTCCAGTTGTGCTTCAAATCATTCATCATCCCAAGCGTCTCCAAGTCTTTTCTTCTTCAAAAGGCTAAACACCCTCAGTTGTTCACCCAGTCCTCCTATTGCCCAGACTCCAGTCTTCTCACTCTGCTGTTTGTGGTTGTCCTTCCTGAGATGTGGTGCCCAGGTCAGAACCTAGAACTAATTGGTGAAATATCTCTAGGGTCTCTTTTACCTTGCCTGTGTCCTATAATCTATCCTCTGTGCCTCCACTCAGCTTCATAACATGGGTTATCCTCTTCTTCCTAAAGGTGGCAGGAGATCAAAATGGGTGAGAAATTGGGCTGTGTGGAGGTATTTCCGAGACTATTTTCCCATCCAGGTAAGTGTCTTTAAATGCAGTAAACATTTACTTTTCCTGTCCTGGTATCCCTGAGTAATGGGGACCACCCTAATGGGGCACTCTTTGGGGCCTTAGTGTTCACTGAGGTCTCTTATCTACAAGGCAGGGGAGAGACATGATCCTTTTCCTTGTGGAGTTCACAGTCTAGCAGTGGATACTCCTAGTAACAGCATATATACCAAGTGCCTAAGAGGCTCTGAGATGTCTGTTGGGGAGGGAGGCAGGATCACACCTGAATAGAGGGGATTAAAGAACTCTTCCTAAGAAATGCTTCCGTGAGTTTGACTTTAAAGAGTGGGAGAGAATTCAGTAGGTGATGAAATTAGTGAGGGAGGCCATTCTGGCATGACAGCAAGCTGATAAGAGAAGGCCTAGGGGTAGTACAGTTCAGACATTCTGTGGAATGGAAAGAACATTGGATTTGGAGTCAGAAGACCTCAGTTTTTGAGGAAGTGTTGTTATATGTGACTTTCCATGACGCACTTCCTCTCCCTTAGCCTCAGTTTCCCCCCTTTTCCCCTACAGAATGAAGAGGTTGAGTTAGACAGTATTTAAAGTCCCTCACAGCCATAAGGCCAAACTAAGGATTGAGAATAACCTAGCCTGCCCTTGAATACTCAGCAAAGAAATTCAGTTAAGTGTTGGGTGAGGTTGTGGGGAGTGGCAAATGAACTTCCTGGCTCTGAGATTCCCAAATGCAGTTCTCTTAAGACAAGTTATAGAACAGGTGCTAACTTGCCTTTGTACAGGGTGTACCTTGAGGGAGAGTTCCTTATACCAATGAAATCACAGATCCAATGGGAAAAAAAAATCCATGTTAGCCATGAGAGACCATGAAGATACTGCATAGAGAACGGAAGTGGGACAGTTGAAGTATTGGTTTCAGATTCAAGAAGACCTGGGTTCAGGTCCTGTCTCATGACTGTGTGACATGGGCCAAGGCTTTACCTACAATGCCATGTTCCACTCTCTAAGAATAGAAGAGGACTATTGGATTGGGAGATGACCCTAGAATTAGAAAGATCTGGCTTCAAAGCCCACATCAGACACTCGGATAAGTAGAGCACTAAGCTAAGTGTTAGGAACAAAATGCAACAAGCAGCATGGTCCCTGCCCTCAAGGAATATTCTAGTTGAGGAAGCCTGAATATAAGGGGCATCCTCAGGGAGAGTGGAGATAGACAAGGAGGCATGTGGGCAGTCCTGGTTCCAGGCAGGACAAGAGGAAAGCTCAGTTCTCAGTAGCCAGTGTCACAAGCACAAACACTGTTGCTTCCTTTTCAGTACTCCTTTCTGTTGGGGAAGGCCAAGAATCCTTGGAATGCAGAACATACCAGTTCCCAGAGTGAGACATAAAGTTGGTGTTCCCCCTTCCTACCCCCATAGTGTTCCTCACTGGGGATCACGTCACTGTGGGTGAGGTATTCTTTCAGGCAGTGTTGAGCACCTTGTCCTTGAAGACACAGATCCCGTGGCCATTAGGATGAATCTGGGCTTCCAGCCTTCCCCTGGCAATGCTGGCCATGGTTTCCCTCACTCATGGCTAGAGCCATGTAGTAGTGGGTATCAGGAAGGAGCAAAGGAACACAAAGGATCCCTTAGGTAGGATATAGTTTTCTGCTGGGCTCCTGTAGAGACTTAGAGCTGCCTTTCCTTAATGTGCTTGGCCCCCTGCTCCCAGTATAAATGATCCAATATTCTGGGAACAGCACTAGAACATTCATAGGAAATCCAGTGTTTTCCAGCCGTTTGATGTTCAAAAGTTTCATCCTCTGGTCAGAGAGGTTGGAGCAAGGAAGAAACAGAGATTCTCTCCTTCACCCCAAGCAATTTCCTTCCAGGTTTGGGGGCTTGGCTGAAGTTGCTCTCTCCTCTAGACTCACCTGCCACTATACTGATTCTGAACTAGCTTATTATTGTTTATACACTATCCACAGGATAGCTTTTCCACTAACCTCATGGACATCCTAAGAATAGTACTGTCATTTCACCCAACAGGCTAAAACTGTTTTGTTATTTGAAAAGGACTGAGTACTTTTCACACCCAGTTTAATTCATTTAGTTAATTCAGAAGAGGTATTCTTATCCAATAAAAGTGTCAAAGTATAGTATTTGTTGCTGTAAATGCTAGATACAATATGTGGCACATCTTGAGGGTTCAGTCATTTCAGTCATGTCCAACTCTTCGTGACTCCGTTTGGGGTTTTCTTGGCAAAGTGGTTTGCCATTTCTTTCTCCAGCTTATTTTACAGATAAGGAAACTGAGGCAAACAGGGCTAAGTGACTTGCCCAGGGTCACACAGCTAGTAAGTATCTGAGGCTAGATTTGAATTCAGGAAGAGGAGTCTTCCTGACTCCAGGCCTGGTGCTCTATGCACTGTGGCATCACCTAGCTGGCCCATGTGGCCCATGGTAAGTGCTTAATAAATGCTTATTGATGATGGTGATAACAGACTGCTGATCAAGACCATGTCCACTCAGTATTCCTGAAGCCTGATGATGGAGTGTGCTACCTACTTCTGGACAGAGAGGTGATGGATTCAAGATGCTAAATAAGACACCAAGGTTCAGACTACTGTGTACAGTGCAGGGGAGGGGGAGAATTGATTTGGTCTAGTTTTATTTTTGTTTGTTTGATTTTAGGTGAGATGAGGGTAACTGATTGATTCATTTAACCTCTATTCTTATATTATTCTGTTTCTGTGTGACCTTGAGCTAGTAACTCCCTCTCAGTCTCAGTTACTTTCTTTAAAAAAAAAAAGTGTGGGTATGTGTGGTGGGGGTGGGGGCTGGCCTCAGTGATCTCAAAACACCCTTCTACCTTTAGATGCTAAAAGAGGCCTTTAGCCCTTTTGTGTCTCAGTTTCCCCAACTGTACAATGGGAATAATAATAGTACTTACTTTTGGGGGTGATTGTGAGAATAACACTGTCCATTTGATTGCCTGAGGGCTTTTTGTTATTTTTTTTTTTCTTGGCCCTGAACAAGTCATTTAATTTCACTGGGTTTCAGTTCCTCATCTAAAAGGTAGAGACTGGACTAGATGACCATTAAGTTCCCTTCTAGCTCTGTATTTGTGATCCTTTGAGCTGTTTTCTTCTACCCATTTCATCACACACACTGACCTTAATTGCAGAACGAGAGCAAAGAAACAGTTGACTTATGGGATATACTAAGTTTATGTTCATAACCCTTCAAGCATCCCTGAGAAATGCAGGATATGCTATAGACCAGAGTTCAAGTAGTAAGTGCTGTGAAAGTCCCAAGAGAGGAGAAGGTTGTGTGGACTAGAGTGGGACCAGAGGGGAAGTGGGAAGGAGGGGGTCTTGAAGGATAGATAGGGTTTGGAGGGGAGGAGAGAAGAAATATTCCTGGTCAAGTTGTCTTGCCAGATTGTACACTTTGTATTTCCTCCAGCTTGATTTATATGAGGCCTTAAGATTTACAAAGAACACAGAAAACCCTTATGACATGGGCAGTGCAGGCATTTCTTTTGCTATTTTGCTGGAAACTGAGACCTAGAGAAGTCAAAAAAATTGCCAGAAAATGGCTAGCAAGTGTGGAGCGCATGCTCCAGCCCAGATATCTACTGTACCACATTGCCTCCCAAGGGATGAATTGTTATGTCATCCAAAAGGATACTCCACAGGACTCCTTTAAAAAGAGCAGATTTCCCTTAATGTCATTAAAAATAAGGTTCAATAGGTAATTTCCCAGGAATTATGTAATTATTGTGTAAAGTAAAATCTACCTGTGTGTTCTTGGACTGGAAAAACATCACTAGAAAAACAGTGAAAGTTTGAGACAAAATAAATCAGATTTAAAGTTCCCTCCTTCCTCAGTTACCTGAATGAAGTGAACCTTGCAAAGACATTTGTGATAGTTGGGAATAATGAGTGGCATTTGATTCCCTGCTCCCCCAGCTCTAAAACTGGTTCTGTGATCCTGAGGTATCCTTGGTTCCCTACTAACAAGAAGTGGAAATGAAATTCAGAGAAGGAGTTTCCTGTAGGTTGTAGTGAAAATGGAAGGCTTTCCTGAAGAAGCAAGACTTGATCTGGGTGGCCTTGGAAGGGTAGGTAGAGGGCATGGGAAGAAGAATCTGATGGTGCATGACCTTGGGGTAGGGTGTAGCTTAATCTCCTCTCTTCTAGGACATCCTGCCAAACAGCTTGGTCCCACATTAATCCTCTCTTCTCCCACTTCCCATAGCACTGAGAACATTGGCTCTGATCACCATGCCAAGGAGCACAGATGGAAGGGTGCTTGGAATACTGACTGTCAGAGCGAAAAGTAAATCAGATCTTAGGACTTAAAAAGGACTTTAAAAACCATTTAGTCCAGTCTCCTTGTTTTATAGATAAGGAAACTAAGGCTCAAGAGAAAAAGTGAATTCATGTGGTAGTTGAACTGGGATTGAAACCGAGGTCCTCTGACTGCAAGTTGAATGGCGTTTCTGTTCTGCCAGGAGTGTGTGGTGTTACTTCCTGTAATGCTTCTAGAAGGACAGATAAGAACTCAAGTATATGATTGCCCATCAGACATTTGGTTCACTATGTGACCTTGGACTTGTCATTTTACTTCTGGCTTCAGTTTTACCATCTGTGAAATGAAGGTGATAATTCTTGCCTTTCTCTACCCTGCTCCTGCCCCATCCTGCTTCCACAGGCAATTAAGTGGCGCTGGGTCTGGAGTCAGAAAGACCTGAGTTCAAGTGTGGTTTCAGACGCTTACTAGCTGTTTGACCCTGAGCAAGTCATCTTACTTCTGCCTCTGTTTCCTCATCTGTAAAAATGGAAATAATAATCACAACTACCTCCAAGGGTGTTTGTGAGGAACAAAAGAGATGATATTCATAAAGCATTTTCAAACTGTCAAGTGCTATACAATGCTCACTGTTATTATTTCTTTGAGGAGCCAATGAAAAATAATAGATGTAAAGAGCTTTGTCAACCTTCAAACATTATAGAAACATCAGTTTTTGCTAGTGTTATTTCATGGGTTATCTTGAGCAAAATACTACTTTGTAGAAAACTATTTTGATGAGCCCTTCCGAGCTTAGCTAGTCTGTTCCCTGATGACAGTACATCTCCAGGTTCATACTCAGAGCCTTTCCAGAGCTTATGCCTTCTTAGAATGCAGGGGTACTGTTAGGACACGAGGCATCTGAGCATTATTAGAGATGGAACAGGGAGTGGAGCCTAAGTGCCTATTACCTTCATCCCCGAGTTCAGTGAAAACTTGTTTGTTGTCATTTTCAACTTATCCCAGTCAGACAGCAGAAGCTCCTTGCCTTGGATACATCAGCCCAAGATCCAGGAAATCCCAGACTCTGGGCTTTGGTTTTGCCAAGTACCAATTGAAAAATAAACGTCGCTTCTCCTGATGTGCTGCTTGTACTCCAAGCAAGTGACAGGACTTTGGGATTCTAAAGGGCAGGGACTGACGTTGGTTGTCATTATCCTTTTTGGGTCTTTCTGTCCCTTCCCCCTCATGTGATTAGAAAATAAAACACTACCCTGGCCTTTGTCCCTGGCAAGAGCCAGGTAGGTCTATGGGAATGGATACTTTGGGAGATGGGTCCTGGAAGGGGCATATGAGATATGCAGAACAGCCAGTGCTATGAGGTTTTTTCCTCCAAAGTATCTGTCTCATCCTGGGGCTGGAGGAGTGGGGAATGGCGGAGTGACCAATGATGGTATCTCATTTTAGAGCATTCTCTGATGGAGCCTGGTCAGCCTTGTTTATAGTCGTCATCAACAGAGGGAAGGGAGGTCAGCTCAAGGGCTCTAGGTTCTGCTATGTTTTGTTTGGGTTGGCATAGGTAGCTGGGCTTGGCTTCTCTCTCCCCTAGAGGTCTGTTTTGGCCTCTAGTAATATTGTCAATTATATAGCATCTTGAGATATAAAAAGTACTTTTCATATATTATCTCATTCAAAAGGTCACAAAATAGAAAGGATGTTAAAGTAGATGGTCTCCAAGGCCTTTTCCAGGTCAAAATCTCTGATCCTGTGACTTGAAGTCAGGATACCAGGAGTTTAAATTCTAACCTCCACACTTAAAGTTAACATGACAATGAACAAGTCACTTAATCACTCTGATTCTCTGTCCTCATCTGTAAAATGGTGAAAGTGATACTTCAACCACCTATCTTAGAAGGTTATTATAAAGAAAACTTTGTATAAACTTTTGTTGGGTAGGGAAGGAGGAGAAGGGATAGATAGAAATGAAATACAAGTGTTATCCAATTATTAACTTGTTAATTTTATAATTATTAGTTTCATAATAATTATTATTGGTGTCAGTGTGTTCAGACTCGGCCTGTGACTGAGAAAGAGAACAAAGATAAATGAGACTAACATAAGGCTAAGTGGTTGGTCTGTGTGGCCCCTGTGGGCAGAATCAGAATGAGTGGGTTAAAGTTGTTGGGAGCCAGAACTTTTTAGCATCCAAATGAGCTGTCTAATAACATAACAAGTTCCCTAAAAACATAGTGATACTTAATATCAGTGGAGATCTTCAAGCATGGATCCCAACTGTGTGTCATACCATTAAGGATGTACTTGGTGAGAGATTGGACTAAATGCTTTCCAGATGTCCTTTCCAGCTCTGAGATTCTATTATGTCTTTCCCTTTCCCCCAACTCTTTATTCCAGCTGGTGAAGACTCACAACTTGTTGACAACCCGGAATTACATCTTTGGGTATCACCCCCATGGCATCATGAGCCTGGGGGCCTTCTGCAACTTCAGCACTGAGGCCACAGAGGTTGGAAAGAAATTTCCTGGGATCCGGCCTTATCTGGCAACTTTAGCTGGGAACTTCAGGGTCCCTGTGTTAAGAGAATATTTAATGTCTGGAGGTAAGAAACTGAAAAGGTAATACATCCTTCCCACATCCTTGCAAGACAATCCCAAATAGTTCCATCCTTTGCTTTTTCTCTACACATACCCACCAAGTCCTATTTAGGACTTGTCCTTAGTATGTTCCTTGATTCCATCTTCACAGGTCAAGGATGAGCCTTAATTTGCCCAAGTTCCTTCACTTTTCCTATCTGTAAAATTAGATAATTGGACTAGAGGATTTCTGAGGTCCTTTCATCTCTTAAAAATTCTATTAATTCTATTCTAAATTTTCTAAGATTTTGCCCTGTCCCAAGCCTATTCCTATCCTGGGACAGGGCCTTAAGAGGGGTATTGTACAATGGAAAGGGGATGGGATTTGGAGTCAATGGACCAAAGTCCAAACCCCAGCTCTTCCAGTTACTGACTTGTGTTTTTAAACAAGTCACGTCCCCTGTCTAGGCCTCAGTTTCTTTATTTGTAAAATTGTAAGGTCCAATTCAGATCATAGATTATACTCCTCATCTATGCCTACTGGTTTCCCTGACTTCCAGTGCCAACTAAAATCCCACCTTCTATAGGAAGTCTATCCTGATTCACCCTTAATTCTAGTGCCTTTGTTAATTACTTTTTTAAAGAATGTTTTTATTTTATCATTTCTCAATTACATTTATAAATATTTGTTAGCATCCATTTTTAAATAATTTTGAGGTTCCAAATTCTTTCCCTCCCTTACCTCCCCAACTCCTTGAGAAGGCAAGCACTTTGATATAGGTTATACATGTACAGTCCTGTAAAACATATTTCCATTTGCCTTGTTGCAAAGAATACAGACCAACAAAAATCCTTCTCTGTTAATCATTTTCAATTTATCCTTTATATAACTTGTTTGTACATTGTTGTTTGCATGTTATCTTCCTCATTCGACTATGAGCTCCTTAAGAGCCAAGGTTGTCTTTTACTCTTTTTTGCATCATTGGAGCTTAGCATTGTGCCAGGCACATAGTAGGCAATTAGTAAAAATTTACTAATTTTCAACACACTGGGTTAGTACATTAAGTTTCATAAAGTACTTAACTGATAACAATCCTATAAGGGAAGTAGCATTTTCTCTAGAGCTGGTAGTAAGGTAATAACAGTAATAAGTATCTCCATTTTACAGATAAGGAAACTGCAGCTGAGAAGTTAAGTGACTTATCCAATGTCTCATAGCTAGAATGTTAGAGCTGAAACTTATCCTCAGGTCTCCTGACTCCAAAACTTAGTGCTCTTCCTACTGTGTGGTATAGCTGCTTCTCAGGGGACAGTGACTTCTCTGTGTTTTGCCTTTGGAGCCTCTCATCTTAGTTCCCAGGGACTTCCTTCTTATTTCTTGTTGGGGAGCATCCAGGGTACCTCTTTCCATCCCCTTCTCTAGCTGAGAGACTCAGTCCTGTGCTTTGTCAGTTTCTAGCTATCTCGACCCAAAGGGCCATTATAAGGTGTGCTACAAATCAATACACAGATGTTGGTTAAGTGTTTGTAGTTGGGGGAATCTGGCCCTTGAGGAGAAAGGTATGCTGGATTTAGATAAGATATAGTCCATGCCCTCATGGAACTTGGTCTTGCGAGGAAGACACAAACAAGTGAAGTAGTACCACCACACTATTACATAATTATAGTGTTCCAGAAAGAGGCAAAGCAATTGTTATATGAGGTTCATGGGCTTGATTAAAGGAGCATTACTAGAATTTATGGACCAAAGAAGGTAAAAAAAAAAAAGACCAAAGATTGTCAATGTACAGAGTCCAAGAATCTTCCCAATGAACCCATAATATGGCCTTATAGGATAGTACAGTTTGTAGGCTGAACAGCCTCAGTTACCACATGGTCCTGATGGCCACAGAGCCCCTCCATCTTGCCTTGGAAGAGCCCAGCATATCCTTTCCCTAGATTTCCCTTAGCATTTGCTGAACTAATTTAGCCATTGAACATTTTGGGTAATAGAATATATTGTTGGAACCCATAGGTAGTTATAATTTAGGGTGAAGGAAGGACTTTGACTTGAAATTACTCACAAGATAAAGAGGAACTAGAGACCTTTGAGACTAAAACTGGAAACTTGGTCTTTTTTTCCCCAATGCATCCTCTGTTGTCTTATTTTGGTGTAAAGGTGACCCTGGGTTCTCAGAGGTTGTGTCAGCCAAGCACAAGCTCTGGTGGATCCTGCCAGTTTTTAGAAAGACCTCACATCACTTTGGTCTTGGTGTCAGACTCATGTCTTTTATTCCAGGCCTAGCTTAACATCTAAGTTCAGGGAGGTTCATAACCAGGCTGGCTGACAGGTATTAAAATTTTCAGCTATAGCAGCTTAAGGAAACCATAACACTAATTGTAGCATCATTGCCATCTGTGCCAGTGGGTTCTTGGGAAGGTACAGATTCTTAAAATCTTAAAAGTGTCATAGTAAAAAACTTTAGCACATATTTTAGAAAATAGATAATTTCATATTCCAGATGGGGAAAATAGCACTATTATCATTTGGAGCACCAGGGAACCCTTGCCAACATGGCCTTATAAGATCCCTTCTTTCTGTGCCACTGTGTTCTAAAACAAGATTTGGCCAATTCACTATAACACTAGACAAATCATTCAGCCTCTCTGGCCATCATTTTCTCTTTTCTAAAATGGGGATGCCCTGCCTGCACCATAGTGGTCGTAACATTCAAATGAAATCATGGACATTGAAAATGCTTTGAAAAGATTAGTCATAGAACATTAAATTTAGAATTGAATTGAAGCAAAGTAAGTGACTTCAGTCAGTACACCATGCATTTATTAAACACCTACTGTGTGTTAGGCATTGAGATTACAAAGACAAAAATGAAACCGCTCTTGCCCTCAAGTAGTTTATATTCTCTCTCTCAGTGAAGAGAATGAACATACATCTACATATAAAACATTTTCAGAATGAATGTGGTGTAATACTTTACAAAGATCACACAGCCAATAAGTGACAAAGCTGGGATATGAGCCCCCAAGTCTTCTAACGTTAAGATCCATCTGGAGGTACCAGAGCCTAGAGAGTGGAGCCTGGATGACCAGGTAGGGGATGTTGGAGAGGGAACTTGTGTTCAGCCCCCGAGGTTTTTCTGAATTCTTGGAGAAAAAATGGAAGGAGTGCTAGATTTGGAGTAAAGGGAACTGGATTTGAATTCCGACTCTGATGCTTATTTCTAGCATGACTCGGACAAGCCTCAGTTTTTGTATCTAAATTTGAGGGAGTTGGATTTGCTGGAGAAATGGAAGGCCCTTTTCAGATCCCTAAATTCCAAATGAGTGAGTCTGTGGTCTGTGATTCTTGTTGTGATGCTGCCCCCTAATGGAATTTCGAAGCCATAGCCATAGTTGGCACCTTGCCCCTTAATTTTTCTCCTTTTCCAAAACTGTAGTTAGCTGTGTTTACAGGATCCAGTGGATGGATCAAGCCATGGCTCATGTACAGTCCTTCACCTCGGCAAGATTCACTAGAGCCCACAGTTTGCCATGTGCACACATAACTCATATAGTCATGTCCACTTACTACTAGTGAATGTGGCCTAGTGATGATGCATCTTAGTGCCCTCATCTGTAAAATGATAAAAATTTTAATTATACATGTATAGATAATATATAAATATAAAGTGATATATATGAAATAAATATGTATATGTCTGTGTACGTACACATAGGTATATATAATGTATATGTGTGTGTCTGTAGATACAGATATAGTTGTATATATACAATCTGCGCCATGGTTGTAGTAAAGAAAGCACTTTGTAAACTCTAAACTGCTTGAAAAATCAATTATTTTTATAACCATTATTATATGATGAAATGTGGTGTAGTGGCAGAGGAAGTTTTGGGATCGGGAAGACCTGGGCTTAATTCCTGCCTTGGGCACATAGCTGTGTGATCCACTATGGATGGGTCATTTAGTACCCTGAAGGACTCTCTAAAACTTAAGTTCCAGATGAGTCAAAGATCTGCGTCCACAGGAGGGAGTTTCCACATGAGGGGTTTGTTATCCTGATGGAATCACAGGTCCAGACCAAAAAAATGTATTATACTGATACCCTCTTAGTTACACTGACCATTGGCTTCACCTTTGACCCTGCTTCTCTGTAGAAGTGTGAGGATAATGTACCATTTACCTCACAGAACTTGGCTGAGGAACAAGTTTAAAAATAGAATAAGTAGAGGTGTCTTGCCCTGGGGCCAGCAGAACCCAAGGCACTGCTGACTTCCTCATAGATGATGCTGTTCTGCCACAGGTATCTGCCCTGTCAACCGTGACACCATTGACTATCTGCTTTCCAAGAATGGGAGCGGCAATGCTATCATCATCGTGGTCGGGGGTGCTGCTGAGTCCCTGAATTCCATACCAGGAAAGAATGCTGTCACTCTGAAGAACCGGAAGGGCTTTGTGAAGCTAGCTCTGAGACATGGGTGAGCAGGCTGGGAAAAAGAGGGCAATGGCCAGGTTTGTAGAGTATGAAAAAGAACCCTAGCCAGGAAGTTGGGTGATTTTCTTAGCTATGGGATCTTATTCAAATAATTTCCCATCTTTCAGCCTCAGTGTTTTCCTATGTAAAATTACAAGCTTGGACTAGATCACCCAAGGCCTCTCTGTAGTTCTGATGTTCTATAATTCCTTTGGTCCCTGCAACCACCTTGTGTTGAGTTAGGGAGTTAGGAATGGGAGAGATTGTTTCAATTTTACAAATGTAGAAATTAAACCTTAGGAAGGACCATAAAATGTCAGGGCTGGAAGGGTTTTGCTTAGTATATGGAACATAATCTAAACTAGAAGAAACCAAAGAGGTCATCTAATTCACCTATTCTGTCTTTTATAGGTGAAGAAAATGAGGCCTAAAGAGGAGGGGGTGACATGTCTAAAGTCACACATTGTTATTTTTAATTTTATTATGAAATGAACTTTGAAGGTGTGACAAAGACTTGAAAGTTTCCTTGATGTTTCTTTTCCTCTAGAGCTGACTTGGTTCCCATCTATTCTTTTGGGGAGAATGAGGTTTACAAGCAAATAATCTTTGAAGAAGGTTCATGGGGCCGATGGGTCCAGAAGAAATTCCAGAAATACATTGGCTTTGCTCCCTGCCTTTTTCACGGTCGGGGCTTCTTCTCTTCCAATACTTGGGGCCTAGTGCCATACTCTAAACCCATCACCACAGTTGGTAAGTGGCATTGAGGACAGGGCAAGGGTGGGAATGAAATATAATCACCCAAGTAGAACCTGAAGATCTGGCAGAATAAATCATTTCACAGCCCCCTCTGTCAGGGCTGGGAGTAGGGTTGGGCTCAGAGCTGGCCTCCCTAAGATTTAGTCACAAAGCAGGAGAGGTATAGTGTGCTCTTGAGAGCCCTGAATTTGTAGCCAAAAGTCCTTGGTTGAAATCCTGCCTCTTCTACTTACTAGCTGGGTGGCCTAGAGCAAGTCTTTTTAATCTCTTTGGGCCTCTACTCCTCATCTGTAAAATGGAGATAGTCACCTCATGGTACTTGGAGAAGACCCTGGGTTCAAACCCCATCTCTGACACTTAGCACCTGTGTGACTTTGGGCAAGTCATTTAAACCTTCCTTTGTCTCAGTTTCCTCATCTGCATAATTGGACAAAAATTGGACTTTTATGCTGCCTTTGCACAACTTACCCTCTCAAGATTGGTGAGGAAATTCTTTGTAGACCACCATAGTAATGTAAAAGAGAATAATCAGACTGAAATAGAGAGCTGAAGTTAAACGCAGACAGTTACTCTCAGCCCAGCTTCTTGAAAACAAATAAGCAGAGTGGGGCCTGAACCTCAAAGTGGATCAGTAAACAAACTTATCAAGCACTTACCTGGTGTCAGGCATTGGGCTAAGCACTGAGAAGACAAAGGTCATCCTCCAAAAGATTGTGGGAGCTAAGTTTGGGGAAGCATTTTTCATGCCACCAAGGAGGAAGTAAGGAGGGAAAGTTAGGGGGATAGAAGAAGCTGGTTAAACCTGGGGTCCCCTGAAGATCCATTGTTGCACAGATTGTCCAAATTGGAAGGGACCTTCTCTTGACCTCATTTTACAGTCTTCTTTAAACAGCTGCAAGCTCCTTTAGTAGACCCTACACAATCTAGTTTCAATTCACCTTTGTTTCACCCTACTTTGTACACTCTACATTCCAGCCAGACTAGACCATTAGCTATTCTTCAAACCTTCCCCACAACCCCGCCTCTGGCCATATATGCTGACCATCCTCCATGCCTGGAATTTACTGCCTCCTCTTTTCTGCCTGTTTGAAATTCTTTTCTTTGAAAGATCAGTGATAGTTGAAAGGACACTCTATTTGAAAGTCAGGACTTCTGGTGTCTACACCCACTTCTCATGGTGGCATATTGCTGTGTCACAAGTGATTTTCCCTTTCTGGACCTCAGTTTTCTTGCCTGTAAAATGAGTAGCTTGCACATAACGCCATGTGAACCAGGTAGTACAAGTATTATCCTTGTTTTATGTAGTTGTAGAGGGCACTTAATCTCAAAGAAAGAGGGGTGTGACTTACTCGTGGTCATATAGCCAACATGTGTATGACATGCCATGCCTCTTTTTTGTGCCTTAGTTTCTCCATCAAAAAAATGATGAGCCAAGACTCAACTTCATGTCTTCTAACTCCAAGACTGGTGTCCTTTTCATCAGACCACAAAACCTTTCCAGTTCTGACATTGTATAATGAAAAGAACATTGGACAGGAGTCAGGGTACCTGGGTTTGAATGTTAGCTCCCACTTTTCTAGCTGTATAGGCCTCATTTTTGTCTTTTGTACCATAAATAATATTTGTGCTATCTACCTTCATAGGCCTATTATGTGGAAAGTACTTTAGGAAACATTGTAAAAGTAATAGCTCACATTCCTTTGGTGCTTTAAGATACACAAAAGATTTTTCTCTCACTAGCCACAAGGATTATTCTTATCCCTTTTTCATGATGCAGAAACTGAGGCTGAGAGGTGAAGGGATTCCTCCGAAGCATCAGGGCTACAAGCATTAGGGGCATTATAAAAGTTTAGCCCTGGAAAAGATCTTAGAGATAATCAGGTCCAGCCCTTCATTTGACAGGTGAGGAAACATGTGAATTGACTTTGTCCAAGGGTACACAGGTAGTAAATAACTGGATTGGAAACTTAAGCTCAGGTCCTTTGACTGCACAACTGAAGCTCTTTCCTCTTTCTGCTCTCTCTTGGTTGCTAGTATTATAAAAGTGATGATTTTGGGGGTGCAGGAGCTGTGGGCAGGAGGTTGGCCTGGCAAGGCTTTTAACAAAATACCTGATAACATCTTTTCTCTTGACAGTGGGTGAACCCATCACCATCCCCAAACTTGAGTACCCAAGCCAGAAGGACATCGACCTATACCATGGCATGTACATGGAGTCCTTGGTGAAACTCTTTGACAAGCACAAAACTAAGTTTGGTCTTCCTGAGACAGAAGTTCTGGAAGTGAACTGAGTGGACTGGGCTGGTGGCGGACAGCCAGTGGCCTCCCCCTTGGGGGAAGAGTCAGTCTCAAATCATTTTTCTACCAAGTTCTCAAGTGCTTTTTGTTCTGTAAATTTGGAAGCCTCATGGGTGTCTGTGGGTTATTTTAAAAAAATATATAATAACAAAATAATTTTGTTAAAATATTACAATGTTAGGTCTTTTTTAAGGAAAAAAAGGTGAATGTATCCAAACTCTCTTGCTTCTAGTCCATCCCACTCTGAAGAGCTGATTTTTTTTCTTGGCTTCTCCCCACATTTCTCATCCTGATCCCTCCTTCCATCCTCAAAAACCAAAAGAAAAGCTACTTTCCTATTTAATTATGAGGAGGAGACCAGAACTGTATTTGAAAGCATATTGCATATGAAGTTAGAGGAAGCTGGATTCAAATCCAAACTCTGCAATATACTTATCTTGGGCAAGTTTCATGTTGCCTAAAGTCAGCTTCCACCTCTATTAAAATGATGGGGCTAGACCAGATAAGATCTAGCATCCTTCCTAGCCTAAGGATCTTATAATCCTATAAAGCTTCACCCAAGAAGAATTGTTTTTAGAGAAACAATTTTTTCAATCCCACCACATTCTTTTTGCCCTGTCCCCAGCCCTAGTGGATTCACATTCATGTGAACTTGTCCCCCAACATGACAGTCCCTACTTCTATCTGATCTTAAAGCAGGGGAAGTGATGACCCTCTAATGCGATCCAGCTGCCACTGACCCTGACCTGTATTGAACAAGTGGGGTGGACTTTTGTGTGATTTCATTCAATAGAGAACTACCTTCCTAAGGTAGAGAGGGTAACATGTAGATGAGGAAGTTATTGATGTTTGATCTCTTCTTGTCAGTTTGGGGGAGTGGGACTGGAAGGGGCCTGAAAACTACCATTTACTTTTTGAGATTTTTTGCATAGTCCTCACCTTCCCTCCACCCCCCAGCTCTTTCTCTCACACATAGATTGGTGGAAACATAACCCCTTTGATGCTATCCCCCCTTCTTCCCATCCCACATTTCCCTTTTCTTAAATATTTCTCTTTCAACTCTGGATGTCACAGGAAACCAGGCCTAGCATGAAGTGCTCCTAACTTACTGCCTGGGTGACCCTGGCCCTGTCATTCCTCAGATTTAGGCCTCAGTTTCCACTTCATTAAGCAGAGGATAGGGACAGAAATACAATATTGGAGCTTGTGAACTCCTTCTTAGTGGGGGAAATGCAGTTCAGCTCCTGTAATAGGAGAATAGCCTATGTGGCCTGAGTGAAATGCAGCTCTTTATAGAACCAACCCTTGGGCCCAAGCCATGCCTTTGATAACAGCTAAAACTTCACACAGGGATGCTCTCCCCTCCCATTTCTGTGTCCGAGGGAAGAACTGACCTCAGAGCATTCCTTCATTCAGGACCTGAAGGCCAAAACTCACTTCTGTGTCATCAGCTATATGTGTGATCTTGGGCAAGTTACCTTCCTTCCTTGGGTCTCATTTTCCGGCTATATTATGAGGACTATGGATTATTTAACCTCTTAAATTCTCTTCCAGTGTCAATCCCTATGATCCTTTCATCTATGTGCCTTTGCAGAGCAGGGGGACCAGAGATGCCTTCTCATATCTCAGCACCTTATGGCAAAATGAGCCTGTTATGTATATGTTCTCTCTTCGTATTTCTGAAATCATTGTGCCATATCAAAACTTTTGTACAAATTTATAAAAATAAACTTTGGTTAGGACTAGTGTCTTTCCTATGGTGTTTAGTCTTTCTTGTGGCAAATAGGAAGGGGAGGTATTGTGGCTAAATGGGAGTAGAGGAAGCTAGGAAAAGAGGCCTCTGGCTGGTAAGGCTGGACTCTGGGCTGGAGTATAGATGATTCATATTTCTACAAGTTTTGAGGATTATGAAATGCTTTTCTCACCAATCCTACAAGGCAAGTGGTGCAAATGTACTCAGTTTTACAATTGAGGAAACTGAGGCTCAGGTCAGGTTACTTGCTCAGTATGACCTAGCTTAGGGGTGAACTTAGGCCTCATCCTCTCTTGACTTCAAACCCAGCCCTTTGTTTTTTCTACCAATAGAGAGTCTTGCTTGGATAATCAATGAATTAATTAAGACTTAAGGCATATCTCCTGCATGCATGCTATGCATGGGTCAGACAGGAGGTGGGTCTGTGATCCCTACCCCTTAAAAGGATTTTCTCCCTCCAAAGGAGAGGAGATTTTGCACACGTGAAAGAACTGAGAAAACAGCTCACTTAAACTGAACTGCCTTCCTCATTTTTGTCTATGTCTTCCCATTGCCTTGGTTTCCCAGGTTTAAAGATCTGTAACTCCTCCTAAATTCAATCTGCCCCAACCCTAGTTCTGCCTACTAGAGCACATCTATCCTCTAATCATAACCTTCATTGGCTTCCCATCGTCTATGGGATCAGCTCCACATTCAGCCTGGCTTTCAGTGCTCTTCATAGGCAGATCTTAATTTTCCAGCCTCACCTGCCACTATTTTCAGGGCTATGAAGGAAATAAGGGAAGGAGAAGGAGCTTCTGTTGTCAGTGAATTTGAAAGGTAACTTGGGAGGCAAATAATCCCCACTAACTTACAAATGGGGAGGGGCTGTGAGATCAGTAGCTTAGAGAAGAGGCATCATTGTGGGATGGAGGGATAGAAGCAGCACCTGGCCCTGCAAATGGGACACAGGGAAAGGATGAAGAGAAAGGGAGGGATGGGAAAGAGGTAATGAAAGAATAGTATGAAGCACGGTGTTAGATTGAGTATCGGGGCTGCAGAACATTAATCAAAGATAATTGGATTGTCACCTCTTCTCTGGACCCCAGTCTCCTCATCTGAAAAATAAGGTGGTTGGTCTTAGCTCATCAATAGTGCTTTTTTTTTTAAGCAATTGGGGTTAAGTAACCTGCTCAAGGTTACACAGCCAGTTATTTCTGGGTGTGGTGCTAAGTATCTGAGCCCGGATTCGATCCCCAGGTCATCCCGACACGGTGTTCTTACTCACTGTGCTACCTGGCCACCCCAATCGTGCTTTTTCTAACTCGTTCTATGGCATAGACCTAAATCAGTGGGGGAAGGAGTGTCCCAGAGGTTGTCTAGTCCAACCACTTCATTGGAAAAAATGAGAACAGGAAAGTTCAATGACTTACCTTTTGTCATACAGTATGTTCCCTTCCAGCACTAACATTCTGTGAATGATGAGAAGTGGAGCAGGGTGGAGATTGGGGGAGCTGGGAAGAATTTGTGCCCCCCTCCCCACCACCCCCATGCCCAGAAAGCTGCTAGGACAAGTCACCTCTTAGGAGGGAGGGATGGGCAGAACATAACTTTTTGCTCCGTTCAGGAATGAACCTCAGAGGAAGTGGGAAGGTCTGGGGAGCTTAGGTGCAGAATTGTCCCCTGCTTCACGACTTTCTTTCCAGTGTGGGTCTGCTGCATCTCCCTTCAAAAGAAGTGACATCCCACCTCACTCCCTAGGGCTGCCTGGAGCAGCAAGGCGATAGATCTTGCCCAGGGTGACCCAGCAAAGATGTATCAGAATAATAAGAACGCTTCCTCGATGAAGTGCTTTTTTCACAACCCCATGAAGTACTTATGGATATTGATTCCCCTTTCACAGAAGAGGAAACTAATGCTCCAGTAGTTCAAGTGATTTTCTCCAGGTCACACTACTAATAAATGTTGGTCAAGATTCTGGAGAAGACTTTATTTTTAATCTTTTGTTTTTACATCCCCTTCACTTCTAGAAACATTCTTCCCACATTATTCTCCTCCCCAGTGAATCATCCTCTCTAACAAAGAATGAGAAAGAAAGGGGGAAAAAATACTTAAGTAAAACCAACAGCAGAATAGGACAGTGTATGCAATATCCCATGCCCATACCTCCCCACCCTTGTGAAAAGGGGGAGAGGTGCATTTTCTCATTCACTTGGGCCAAATTTGAACATTGTAATAACATGGCATTCAGTTTTCCCTCTTTACATATTGGCTGTAATCCTGGGCACTTTTTTCTGGATTCTGCTTTACTCTGCATCAGTTCATACACGTCTTCCCATGCCTCTCTCGGTTCTTCATATCCATTGCTGCTTACGGCGCAGTAATATTCCATTACATTTTTGTACCACAGTTTGCTTAGCCATTCCCTGATCATGGACGTCTACTTTGTTTCCCATTCTTTGTCTTTACCAAAAATGCTTCCATTCAGCATGCCCCAAGTCTCAGTGCAATTTAAAACTGTTTGGTTTGTTGTATATGGAACTTGTCTGTCTCTGCCCTCCTGGGATATATGCTTATTATCAAGATGTCCGTGTCAAAGGGTTTGGATCTTATCCTATTCTCAGTCCTTAGTCTGAAGCTGCCTAGCTGTAAAACTCTTGGTTTGCTGCTCTTCCTACCTATCATTTAAAGAGCCTTAAAATATGGCTAGGGGCACAGTGGATAGAGTGCCAGGCCTGAAGTCAGGAAGACATCCTCCTGAGTTCACATGTGACCTCAGACACTAGCTGTGTGACCCTGGGCAAGTCACTTAACCCTGTTTGCCTCAGTTTACTCAACTGTAAAATGAGCTGGAGAAGGAAATAGCAAACCTCTCCAGTATCTCTGCCAAGAAAACCCCAAGTGGGGTCACGAAAGAGTTAGACATGACTGAAACAAATGAATGACAAAATGCTTCTACAACTCTTCCCCTTTCACCCCTCAAATGAGATAATATCTGTAAAATTCCTTAGCATAGTGCTGGGCTAGTAAAAACATCAAAAATGGTTGTTTCTTCTTCCCCTCCCTAGCCCCTTTTCTATGGCAGCCTTCCCTGATTAAGTAAAAGAGAATTACAGAAACCCTCCTAGTGTCATATTTATGACAAATAGCTGTCCTAGCCATAACTGTCAGAGCTGGAAGGGATGGTAAAGACCAACTAGTCTAACCCTCTTATAGAGGAGGAAACCAAGGCCCTCAAAATGAAATTGACTTGCCCAAGGTCACTGAACAAGTTTATGGCAGATCCGGGTCTCCTGATTCCCAGGCCAACTCCTTGCACTGTACTGGATTGTAGAGAAGAGAGAGAAATGGTCCCTTTTCCTATAAAGGTAGCTCAGGTCCTGGAATGATGATATTTTAGTAGTACAATAATCTTTACACATCACTTTCCTCACAAGCTTCCCAAGAGAAAGGTAGAGCGAGTATTATTCTCATTCTACACATTAAGAAACAGATTAAGTAGGGGGTGGCTAGGTGGCACAGTGAATAGAGCACTGGCCCTGGAGTCAGGGACCTGAGTTCAAATCCAACCTCAGACACTTAATACCTACTAGCCATGTGACCTTGGGCAAGTCACTTAACCCCAATTGCTCAGCCTTCCCCCCTCCAAAAAAAACAAAACAAAACAAAAAAGAAACAGATTCAGAGAAGAAAGGAACTGCCTATGGTGATCACAAGCAATTAAGTATTAGAGATAACTCTCAAACCCAGACCAACTTTGAAGATTCAGGATTTTCCCCAGCACCACATATGTGTCTCTGTGCTTATGGAGTTTAGGGTCCCCTGGGAGGTGAGGGGCAAGGATCCAAGGATAGATCAATCCATCAAGCTTCTCTTAAGTGCCTGCTATATGCCAGGCACCATGCCAAGCACTGGAGATACGAAAATACAAAGGGGAAACAGCCCCTGCCCAGAGGGAGTTTATATTTAGCAGTAGACACAACATGTCAAGCAATTAGCATTTATGAAGCATCTGATCCGTTCCAGGCACTGTGCTAAGAGGTGAGAATACAACGAAAGGTGAGGGTGGGGGGGAAGTATGCTCTCAAGGAGTTCCCAGCCTAAAGAGGGAAACAACGTGCGAACAAGCTGTCTGTAGAACAAGTGAGAGATAATCACAGAAGGAAGGCACTAGAATGAAGAGGAATTGAGAAAGGCTTCTTGTAGAGTGGGGCTTTAGTTGAGACTTGAAAGAAACCAGGAGATAAAGATGAGGAGAGATATTATTCTAAGCATTGGAGACAGCAAGTGAAAATGCCGAGAATCAGGAGATGGAGCGTCTATGTGTGAGACTTGGCAAGGAGGCCAGTGCCCCTGGATCACAGAGTCCTTTGGGGGCAGGGGGTGGTGTAAGGTATAAAAAAACTGGACAAGTAAGAAAAGACTAGGTTATAAAGGCCTTGAAAGGGCAGAGGATTTGATATTGAATCCTGGAGGCAATAGAGATCCACAAGAGTTTGAATAGGGAGGTGACATTAAGCCTGATCTTTTAGAAAGGTCAATTTGACAGCTGAGAGGAGGATGAAATGGAGTGGGGAGAGACTTGAGACAGGGAGACCAAGCAGCAAGTTATTATGAAAGTCCAGGTATGAAGTAATGAGGGCCTATACCAGAGTGGTGGCAGGGTCAGAGGAAAAGGATGTACATAGACATACACATATCTATGTGATTATGAAAATGGAAATGACAGGACTAGGCAACTTGGATTACTGGAGATTGGAGGCGAGCGAGGTGAGACGAGGATGATGCCTAGGTTTTGAGCCTGTGTGCCTGGGAGGATTGCGGCAGCTCCCACAGTAATAGGGTAGTTAGAAAGAGGGAAGAGTTTATAGAGGAAAGATAATGAGTTTAGTTTTGTATATGCTGAATTTAAGGTGTCTATGAGACATGCAATTCAAGACACCCAATAGTCAGTTGAAGATGTGAGAGTGGAGACCAGGAGAGAGGTTCGAGATAGACAAATAAATCTGAAAATCATCTGAATAAGATGGTTAAATCTCAGGTAACTAATGAGATCATCAAGTTAAATAGTATAGAGGGAAAAATGAAGAAAGCCCAGGACAGAATGCTGTGAGATACTCCCATTAGTGGGTATGACCTGGATGAAGATCCAGCCATGAAGACTGGGGAAAGAGTTGTCAGACAGATAGGAGGAGATCCAGGAGAGAGCAGCACCCCAAAAACCTAAAGAAAAGGGAGTATCAAGAAGAGGGTGATTCAGTGTCAGACTGCCAAGAAATAACGAAGCATGAGGACTGAGAAAAAAGTAATTGGATCTGGCAATTAAGAGATCATTGGTAACTTTGGAGAGAGAAGCTGCAGTTGAATGATGAGGTCAGAAGCCAGACTGAAGAGTTAAGAATGGAGTGAGAGGAAAGGCAGTGGAGGTATTGATTGTAGACAGTCTTCTCAAGGAGTTTAGCAGGAAAAAGAAGAAATTTTGGATGATAGCTAGCAGGGATGGATGAATTAAGTGAGGGTTTTTTGAGGATGGGGGAGATGTTTGTAGGCAGTAGGGAAGCAGCCAGTAGACAGAAATTAAAAATGAGTGATAGAGTGTAAAGTGGGGATGACAGAGGGGACAGTTTGTTAGAGACAATCTAATGAAATGGGATTACTTGGTGCATGAAGAGGATTTGCTTTGGCAGATATAGAAATCTATACATATATGTAACATAAAATTAAGATAAGATAATCTTGGGAGGGCTGGGACATGGCTATGGATCAGAAAAGCCTCCATGTAAGGCGGTATTTAAGCTAAGTCTTAAAGGAAACCAGGGATTCCAAGAGTCCAGGATGAGGAGGGAGAGCATCCCAAGCATGGGAGACAGCCAATGCAAACTTACATGGATGGAAGTATGGTACCACAGGGTAGATAGAGGGGGATAATAAGGTGTAAGACTGGAAAGATAGGAAAGGAGCTTTAAGTGCCAAGACAGAGGATTTTACTTTTGATTCTAGAGAAAATAGGAAGCTTTGGGATTTTATTGAATAGGGGGATGTGATGGCCAGATGATTTTAGGAAAATCTCTTTGGTGGCTGTGTGGAGGAGAGTGGATTGAAGACAGGAGAGCCTGAAGTGAGAGAGGTCAAGTAGGAGGCCATTGCAACAGTCTAGATGGACAGTGATGAGGGCTGACCTCGGGTGGCATCCATGCAATAGAGAGGATATGGACATGGAGAGGACATGGGAGACATTATATAGATAGAAAAACCAAGATTTGGCAATTGACTGGCTACCTCAGCTAGGCAAGAGTGAAGAGGCAGGGATGACACCAAGGTTGTGAACCTTAACCACTGGAAGAATGTGGTGCCCTATACAATAGTAGGGAAGTTCAGAGGAGGGGAAGGTTTCAGCAGAAAGATGTACCTTATTTTGGAGTTGAGATGGGCATAGAGCAACCCATTCAAGATGTGTAATAGGCAGTTCATGATGAGGATCTGGAGCTCAGAAGACAGACTAAGGCTAGATATAATTAGACAGGCAGACAGATAGATAGATAGAAAGACAGACAGACAGTCAGACAGACAGACAGACAGACAGACAGACAGACAGACAGATAGATAGATAGATAGATAGATAGATAGATAGATAGATAGATAGATAGATAGATAGATAATTTGAAAGGAATCAGGATAGAGGTAGCAATTGAACCCATGAGAGCTCACCAAGTAAGAGAATATAAAAAGAAAAGGGCCAGGAAGGACATAGCACAGCATAGTTATGGAGCATAATAGGGATGGTGATGAGTGATCAGATAGGTAGGCAGAGAACCAAGAGACAGCAGTGTTACAGAAACACAGAGTAGAATATCCAGAAAAAAGTGAACAAACATGTCAAATGCTACACAGAGGAAGACTGAAAAGAGACCATTAGATTTGGCATTTAAATCATTGTTAGCTTCAGAGAGAGAAGTTTCAGTTGAGGGAGTTTAGAAGGGTTAAGAAGACAATGAGAAGGGAGGAAGTGAAGTCACTTAGTATAGATGCCTTTTTCAAGAAGTTTGAGTAAGGAAGGGAAGATAGATATGGGACAAATAGATAGTAGGAATGATGGGATCTAGAAAGGGTTTTTTTTAAAAGATGAGACAGACAGGAATATTTATGGGCCACAAGGAAGAAAACAGTAGACAGAGACTGAAGATAAATGAGACAGTGGGGATGATGTGGGGAGGGCAATCTGGAGAAAATGGGAGGGGACGGGGTTAAGGATGCATTTGGAGGATTTGGTCTAGGTGAGGAAAAGGGCCTACTTTTCATAAAAGCCTAGAGTAAAGAGAAAATAGTGAAGAATAACGTTAAGGGGTTGTGAGATGAGAGGAAAAGGGGGGAACTCTTTGAGGATGACCTTGAATTTTTTGGTAAAGTCAAGACCTTAGTTCAGAGGGGAGAGGAATACTTTGGGAGACTTGAAGAAAGTAGAAAAGATTTGGAATAGCTGTAATGGTGGGTAGGAGAAGAAATCAACTTGGGAGGAGGAGGAGGATTATTGCTTTGTTGCCATGAAGGACTGACTGAATTAAGGAGCATAGATTTGTACTGGATCCAGTCAGCATGGCTTTGTGATTTTTTCCTGTTCTATTCAGCAACAAGTAAAGAGGAGGGAAGAAGGAGGATGGAGGGAGTAATCTTAGGGTTGGGGTTTGTAGGACAAAGAAACAGAAATTTGAAAGTATAATACAAAGTTGAACCTCTTCAACAAGAAGTTAAGATTGGAAGGAAGGAAAGTGTAACCAGGGCAAGGGTGATGGCCTGGTAGTACTGGAGTTTGGAGAGATGTCAGTCCCCATGAAGATGGAGGTAAGGCCCAGGGAGAGATAAAAAGATAAGAAATGATGATCAGATAAAGGAAATTTCAAGTTCTTGAGCATAGATGTAGAACTTTCGTGGGTGCTATCAAGATTAAAGGTTTGACCAACCTCTGTGTGATTAGTAGATGGGAATTGAGTAGATTGAAGAACTGGGAAGTTAGAGAATTTGAGTTATCATGGTTACATGTCTTCCAGCTCCATTCAGCAATATGAGTAGAAAGAGGAGGCAGATGATTGTAGTAAGCCAGGGTTGGGACCTATGAAGAGATGAAGGGTGATTGTACCACTTTTGGAGTAAAGGGAATGACTTGAGCCCTGACTCCAGAATCTCAGAGTTGAAAGAATGTCAGAGGTCATCTAGTCCCTCTAGATCAGGAGAAGCTTTTAATCCTTTTTTGTCACAGACCCCTTTGGCATTCGCTCTGATAAAATTTATGGACCCCATCTTAGAATTATGCCTTTAAATGTACACTACAAAATACATAGGATTACAAAGGAAACCAATTCATTGAAATACAGTCATCAAAATATTTTTAGTCAGGAGGACCTGAGTTCAAATCTGGCCTCAGACACTTAACACTTACTAGCCGTGTGACCTTGGGCAAGTAATTTAACCCCAATTGCCCTGCCCTCCCCTCTCCAAAAAGCACACAAAAAAAATTTAAAAACAAGTTCACTAACAACAGGTTAAGATCTCCTGCTCTAGAGAGTGTCATAAGTGGCTTAAATGTCAGCTTATTAGATTCTTATGAACCTAAGATTCTGTCTCTCAAGTTCCTGATTCTTTTACCTCTCTGTTTCTAATAACAATAAAATAGATGATTCTTTCCATAGAGATCTAAGGAGCCTCAGGCTTTAAGGAAGGCCAATCCAATTCAGTTAGGTCATTGTGGATCTTGGAAAGAGTCAGTTCAGTAGAATACTTGGGTAAAAGATTTCAGGTAGCTGAGGAATGAATGAATTTTGAGGAAGTAGGGGCAGGGCATGTAGACAAATGTGTTTGTTTTATTTTAATATTGGCATCTTTCATTTTTTACATCACTGTTTTCAAATATATCCCTTTCCATTTCTCTACATATTAAGACACAACTCATAACAAAGAATAAAAAGGAAAGAAAAAAAGAACAATTAAAAAAACCCAGCCAGTACATCAACAGTGTCTGACACTATATGTAATATTCCACACCTGTAGTCCCCCACCTCTTCACATAGTGGAAGAAGGTTCAGTTCTCATTTCTTTCCAAAAGATACTATTAAAAAAAACTTTCTAAAAGTGTGAGAGCCAAAGAGTAGAGTCTGACAGCTTAAAGGAGTAGCAGGATCAAAGAAAGGGAATTTCAATGTTTTTTGTTGTGTCTATGGGGTTTTTTTTCAGGCTGAAGATGACTTGAGCATGAATTTATGATGAAGGAAAGGAAGTAGTAGAATGAGAGATTGAAAATGCATGAAAAAGAGGGTATGATTGATTCAGCAAGGTCCTAAAGGAGACAGACGGGGATAGATGAAGTCTGTGTCTGTTGGATCTTGAGCTTTTGAATGTACATACGCATTCTCAGCCCTTAAGCTCTCCTTTTTGGGAATAGAAATTACTGGGGACTTTCCACTCAAAATTTCTAATTTATTCTATGAAGGAAAAAAAAACCTAACATTTTCCTAATTATGGTAGTCCTAGGGAAATTAGAGCTGGGTGACCACAAACTAGTTGACACAGGTTGGATGTATTGTGTATTGTAATGGGAATTATTTTTTCAGGCAAGACTTGGAACAGATGGCTGCTAAGGTCTCCTTCAGCTCATGAATTTTGTGATTCTGTGAACTTGACTCCACATCTAGAGTCCAGCTCCTTTAAAAGCTCTCACTAGATCCTATGGTTCCTTGTGGCAGTTGTCCTTTCTCTCTCCTCTCCTTCTCTGCTAAAGTCCTTGGGAAACCCTTCTACACTCAGTACCTCCTCTTCTTCTCCTCTTCTTCTCCTCTTTTTTTTTTTTTGCCTTTTTGCAGGGCAGTTGGGGTTAAGTAACTTGCCCAAGGTTACACAGCTAGTTTTTTTGTGTGGGTGTTAAGTGTCTGAGGCCAGAACCAAACTCAGGTCCTCCTGACTCGGGGCCAGCACTTTACTCACTGCGCCACCTAGCTGCTCCACTCTCCTCTTTTGAACCTTCTGCAAACTGGCTTCTGGCCTCATCCTTTAACTGAAACTGTTCTCTTCAAAGCCACCAATGATCTCTTCACCACCAAATACAAAGTACTTTTCTCAATCCTTATTCTTTCTCACCTCTCTGAAGCTTTTGACAGTATTGATCACCTTCTCTTGGATATTCTCTCTAGGTTTTCATGATGCTGTTCTGTCCTGGGCTCTTCTACTAACTCAACAACTCCTTCTCAGGCTACCTTTCCAGCCTCCTTATATTTTGTTCTCCTTCATGTATTCTACCAGCCAGTGACGCTGGCCTTCTTGCTGTTCTTTGTTCACAACACTTCATCTTCTGACTCTGCTTTTTCCATGTCTGTCTTCCATGCCTGGAATTCTCTCCCTCCTCCCCTCTACTTCCTGGCTTCCCTGGCTTCCTCAAAGACTCATCTCCAATCCCAGCTTCTGCAGGAGTCCTCTCCCGCCCCCCCCCCACCCCCCATATACCATTAGCACTTTCCCTCTGAGATCAGCTTCCCCCTAGTTTGAATATATCTTATATGTACATTTCTTTCTTTCTTTCTTTCTTTCTTTCTTTCTTTCTTTCTTTCTTTCTTTCTTTCTTTCTTTCTTTCTTTCTTTCTTTCTTTCTTTCTTTCT
>NW_027187352.1:5527421-5527596 GCF_028583685.1 Petaurus breviceps papuanus
TCTTTCTTTCTTTCTTTCTTTCTTTCTTTCTTTCTTTCTTTCTTTCTCTCTCTCTCTTTCTCTCTCTCTCTTTCTTTCTTTTTTCTTTTGCAGTCATTTGGAAGTGCTGGGTAATGGAGAACATCACTGAGTCTTGAGACTGGTCATGGCCTGTATCAACTCATTTATAGAGAAG
>NW_027187352.1:5527606-5755554 GCF_028583685.1 Petaurus breviceps papuanus
GGAATAATATACAGAGTAGTTAAATGCAAGGCATTTTGAGAGGAGGGCACTGGCTGTTGGATGATCCATAGAGGCTTCGAGCAGAAGATAGTGCCTGAAGCGCATCTTACAGAAGAGAAGGATTCTATGAAGTAGAATTGGGAGGAGTGTATTCCAGGCATGGGACCTCAGTGAGTGCAAAGGCATGGAGATGGGGGATGCAATATCCTCTGCGAGGAACAGGAAGAAAGCCAGTTACCTTATCGCCTAGCAAACAAGGGGAGACATTTCCTAGAGCTGACTCCTTTGACTTCTGAACTTAGCTCTAATGGAAGAGGTAGGCACTGCCATAGCTAGAATTTACTTAGCAAGGTCTTCCTTAGCACTAGTCATTGTTACCAGTGCTTAAGTGGATTCGTGTCCCAGTTTGATGCTAAAGTTTGGAGACATATACAGAACTTCAAAGAAGAATTAGAGGAGCCATTCAGTGCTGAGAGCAATAGGTTTTTATCTGGCACATCTTAGGCCAGGCTTCTTAAGACAGCTAAGTGGTATGCTGGATAGAGTGCGAGGCTTGAGTACAAATCCAGCCTCAGGCCCTTATTAGCTTTGTGACCCTGGGCAAGTTGCTTAACCCTGTTTGCCTCAGTTTCCTCATCTGTAAAATAAGCTGGAAAAGGAAATGGCAAACCAGTCTAGTATCTTTGCCAAGAAAACCCCAAATTGGGTCTCAAAGAGTTAGACATGACTGAAATGACCCAACAACAACAAGAAGGAAAGGCTACATGGCTTACCTGCAGCTACACAAAGTTAGGGGCACAGAGAAGAGTGGTACCCACCCTCATACTAGGGCAGCACTTCCCTGCCACATCAGGGCCATAGGTGACATCTCTAAAATAGGATGGGAAGTTCAGAGAAGGGATACAACTAGGCTGATTCGTAACAAAATCCTCAAGTTGTAGGGCCATCCTTCAGCAACTTTGAAAAGCAGAGCGTAGCATTTCTTCTACTGTGTGACTCCTGTGCATATCCATGCTTTCACCTTCTTCTCTTTCTTTCATCATCCCCTTAACTTCCCTCCCTTCCCATTCATGGGTAGATCTCCTGGGTCCATCCCTCCGTATATCTGGGAGGGGCAGGGTCTTGCTCAGGTGTGTATGGTGTGTTTCATATCTCTGATGTCATTGGTAGGGGGGTACCAATACACAAGGCAACATAGGAAATGGAGTTTCTATCATGGAAGTTTTCAGGGATAAAATAATCCAAAAAGGGTAGGGATGCTAGGCATAAGAAGGATCTTTGTGTAGAACAGAGACGGCCAGTCCCAACGAAGGGAAGGGCAGAAACAAGAGAGGTTTTCTGTACTACCATAATCTATCATGGACCAGTTTGACTTTGCTATTTCCTTAAGGATGCCGAGTGGTCTTCTATTAAGGGGATTTGTTCTGTGAAGTTTGAATTCTGTCAAAAGGCTACACTTGAGGGGTGATTAGGTGGCGCAGTGAAAAGAGCACTGGCCCTGGAGTCAGGAGGACCTGAGTTCAAATGCGGCCTCAGACACTTAACACACTTGCTAGCCGTGTGTCTTTGGACAAGTCACTTAACCCCAATTGCCCTCCAAAAAAAAAAAGGCTTCACTTGAGGACCTAGAGGGCCACATGTGGTCTTGATGCTACAGGTTCCCCACCTCTGCCCTAAACACTAGGGCCAATCTGATGAGATTCATACGCTTTAAGATATAGTCAGTTGTTGTTTTGTTCAGTCATTTTTCAGTAATATCCTCCTATTTGGGGTTTTCTTGGCAAAGACACTGGACTAGTTTGCCATTTTTTTTTCTCCAGCTCTTTTTAGAGTTGAGGAAACAGTTAAGTAACTTGCCCAGGGTCACACAGCTAGTAAATGTCTGAGACTAGATTTGAATTCAGGAAGATGTCTTCCTAACTCCTGGCCTAGCACACTATCCACCACATTACCTAGCTGCCCAAAAACAGATAAGAAAACTGAGGCAAACAGGGTGAAGTGACTTGCCCAGGGTCATACAGCTAGTAAATATCTAAGGTTGGATTTGAACTCAGGTCTATCCTGACTCCAGGCCAGGTACTCTATCCACTGTACCACCTAGCTCCCCCTAAAGATACAGTCACTGCACCTTTAATCCCCCTTCTCATCATTGCCTTCACTAGTCAAGATCTGGAATGCTTTTCACCCTCATTTTGGATTCCAATCAAGAACTTGAGGTAAAAGTCTTCTGCAGGCTGCATATTTGCATAGTGGCTGTCCAGGTTCTCTCAACTATTTGAATGTGGTTAATGGAGGGGCATTTAGTCTCCAAGGCCTGTAAAAAAATCAAATACAGGTCCCCTAGAACTCTCTAGCAGGTACGTCCATTTTTCTGTGCTAGGTACTTACCATTTCTACATGCATTTTGGTGGCATACTCTAAAAATGGTTCTAAATCTTTCCTCCCCAAGGATTCTGACTGTACTCAGAGCCATAACTCACAGTCTTTGATCCTGGAATCAGACAGTTGTGGGGAAAGGACTCAACTTAGGGTTGAGAAAGGAGGGAGGGGATAACACTATTAATTTTTTACACTGCCTAAAGGCTAGAGTACATGAAGATGGTGCTGATGGGAAGTCATTGGCAATTATGATGATCTGCTATAAAACAATAAATACAAAGGAACACTTTAAACAATCAAAATGAATGAAATCCTGTCTAGGGAATGAAGGATGGACTATGGAGATTGTAGCAGGAATAATTGGCTACAAGACCCTTCCACTATCTGTCAGCAATGAAATGTCCCTGGAAAGATGGGTTCATGCAGTAAGTCAGGTTCCAAGACTAGCATTGTAGAAACACGTGATGGCTATTTTCAGGGAAATGTGATCCATAACCATTTGAAAGAAGGAAGGACACCCCTGGACACAGAAAAGTTTCTATTTGGGAGAAAATATTATGAGATAAGCCCCAAAGTAGGGGGTTGGAAAGAATAGAGGAATAAGCAAGCTTTTATTTACCTTCTAAACTGCTTGCTGTAATGCAAAACCCCAGTGGCCCTAGGCTGTTATGGCATGGATCACATTTCCATAAAAATAGCCATAATGTGTTGCTGTGGTCCACCTGAGGCTACAGTGCTAGTCTTGGCACCTGCCTTACTGCATGAATCCATCTTTCCAGGGACATTTCATTGCTGACAGATAGAGGAAGGATCTTGTAGCCAAGTATTCCTGCCACAATCTCCATGGTCCATCCTTCATTCCCTAGAGAGGGTTTATTTATTTTTATTGTTTTAGAGAGTTCCTTGTATTTATTGTATCACAACAGATCATCATCACTGCCAAACAGTCAGCTGTGTAAAACAGCATATATAATGCTTAAGTACAAATGGGACACATGATTCTAAAAATATGTTAATACAAATTGATGGTCCTACAAAAAGCATATAAACTAGTTGGTCTAAGTTTTATCTGCCTCCTTGGATCCACACTGTTATTTCCCCCCAAATCAATAGAATCAATATATTGAATAATCATCAGCTCCATTATGTGAATAATGGTTCACAATAAATGAATTCCCTTTTCTGAGAGCTTTTCCTGGCTTCTCTATCTGGCCTGGATAAAAAGACAACAAGAATTTCTTGAAGGTCAGTGATCCAAAATTGTTGCTATGGTTAAGTATTCAACATGATCTATAGTCACAATTTCCATTTTTAGTTAGGATGTACTTAGATTACTCTCTTCAGTTCCTCGTGCAGGACAGACACAAAAGCTCCACCCATGCCTGTAAGGACATTGGAGCAGACACCCTTGAAGAAAGCTCTGTTACCCTCATCTTTAGTACTCTTCTTCCAGCAGTAATACATGACAGGAACTCCTTTGTGCCCAGGCTGCATCATCCTTCCCACATTAAAAGGACAGGAGAGCTCCAGTTACTCTGTTCAATCATCCACCTGATCACAAGAGTATTTGGGAGATCTGGGAGTCCACCTTCTGCTGTGTTCATAGATTCCAAAGTCAGCTGCTCCAGAGATAAGAATGTCCTCCACTGAGACTTGGAAATCTTGATACAAGCCAAGAATTTCATCATCCATGGTCATTCTCCCAAGCCTTGGAATTCTCAGTCAGTGCCAGATTTCCCAACGTCAGCTGCTAAGCAGGTTCTCACAAAATCCAAGGAAGAGACGAAGCAGGGAGAAGAGATTCCCGCTGCTCCACCAAGATTACCAGCAAAATACTTCCCACACTGGGAGTGCTTGTCCACTTCTCCCCCAAACACCTGTTTATACTTATTGTGAAACACAAAGTTAAGGGCCTGGGTGGAGAAGGATCTGATGACATCTCCTAAGTTATATGACATTTGTTCCTTTGGAATTCGAACTATACTATCCATTATGCCTCCACATGGCTTATCAGCAGCAATTTGTTCGCTTGCATGCTGTAGTTGCAATAGTAATCTGAAGCTGGAAGGGGGCTGCCAAAGTCTTGGAGATAGCTGCAGTGATACCACCTGCCAGGAAGTCCTTAACAAAGAAGTCATGGTTACAGAGAGGACAGGTAGTGGAGGTGGAGGCAGAGAGCCAATACGAGAGGGCCAAAAGCCAGAAAACATAGTGCTACCTGCACAGCCCCTTGCCACAGGGGAAAAAAAAAGGATTTCACCTTTTTAATGTAATGAAGCGAGTCAATGTGTTGTGGCTCCCAGGGAGGCAGAATAGATATGTCTCTAGTCTATCCTCCCCCTACCCTTCTCCAAGGGAGACTTTCATTCCTAGCAGAAAGGGAAAGAGGATTCCCGCTCTCCTCCCCTCCTGCCCCCCCCACCCCCCCGGCCAACCAGGTTTCGGCTAGAAGCTGACCCTCTACATTCCTCTGAAAGAGGGAATAACAGGTTAGAATTATATGTATCTGCTTTTTTAAACATTATTAGTCTAGGCTAGGGGATGCAATTTTAAGGTTTAATCTAAATCCTTATCTCTGTTTATCAGTGGAAAAAAAGAGGGATTCAAGCTCAATATCCAAGACTTAACTCCCTTTCTACCAAATACCACTTCCACAATGAACATACACAGAAAATAGCAAAGAAACCCTTTATCCAAGTCAATAGCAAAACAAAAATCAGTGAAAGTATACATAGAAGAATATAGACTAGACAATAAAGAGTGAGGGAGCTCTCCTTGGAAGTGAGATATCTCAGCTTAACCAGAAGAGAGATTCCTAGATATCACCTAAACGTGAAATTCCCTGAAGTCTTTAACTTAACAAGCTATGCATAGTGACTTGGCAGAGACTGACAGTTCCTCTCACACCAGCTTCTTCCAAAGTCTTAATGTCCCATCAGCAACCCAAAGAGAGGGTTGATGTCATCCATCTTCTCTCTCAAAGATAGAAGCCAAAAAAAACTTGCTTGCTTTCTCTTTCTTCCTTCCTTCTTTCCTTCCTTCCTTTCTTCCTTTTTGCTTTTTCTCCTATTTCTCCTTCCTTCCTCCCTTCCTTCCTCTCTCTCTCTCTCTGTCTCTCTCTCTGTCTCTCTGTCTCTCTCTCTGTCTCTCTGTCTCTCTCTCTCTCTCTCTCTGTCTCTCTCTCTCTCTCTCTCTCTCTCTCTCTCTCTCTCTCTCTCTCTCTCTCTCTCTCTCTCTCTCTCTGTCTCTCTCTCTCTCTCTGTCTCTGTCTCTCTCTCTCTCTCCTTGCTATTTCCTCTCCCTCTCTCTCTCCCCTCCACTCCACCCCTTATACAGGCAAGAGACACTGATCTGAATCAATGATTAGAGAGTGGGGCTCAGGTTACAAATGGATTCCAAGTCTCAGAAAGGATATTATACCTGGGTATGTATCTCTCTAGGACTTTGGAAGCATCCCTAGCTTCAAAGAGCTCAAGCAGAGCAGCAGGTGCAGGCTTCCCTTCATAACACCTTACCTTGTTGAAGAATTCAGTGTTCCAAGTTTTCTTGTTAAGTCGAAGCAATGTTCTTTATTCTCACAGCTGTAAGGGAAATCATACCTCCGATAAAACAAAAAGCACCACAACCAGGTTCTCCCCCACACTAAGCAATGCTGTTCATTTTTATAGTTTTTGCACTGCATTGAGAAGACTTAAGATGAACAAGGGGACCACAGCATTGGGAGATAAATAAGGATAGTACAGAGGTGAGCTAGATGGCTCAGTGACTCAGTTTGTAGTTGGAACATTCTGGGAAAAGTGAACACTTTAACAGGAACAGTGATTATAGTGTGCTGGGCAGATGCTTTTCATCATTCTGCCCAGAGGCAATAAAGCTTTTCATGGGATAGGTAGATCATTTCTCATAGGCCTTCAGGGTAGTAATTTCTCTGCAGTAATGCCAAGCCCTAGAAGCACAACTTATTAGGCCTAAATAATCCTGATTCCATAACCCAATATTCTTTACCCACCTGAGTTCAGATATGACCTCAGACTAGCTGTAAATCATTTAACCTCGGTCTGCCTCAGTTTCCTCAATTATATAATGGAGATAATACTAAGACCTACATCCCAGGGTTGTTATGAATATCAAATGAGATAATATTTGTAAAGCACTTAGCCCACTGCTTGGTACATAGTAAATGCTTAATAAATGCTTATTCTTTTTCCTTCCCCATTCAGAGTCCAAGGCAGATAATAAGGCCTCATCAATGGTACTTTTGTCATGCTTCACTGATATCCCCAAAACAAACAATTTATTTCTGATGCTCTCTCTTCATTTGTGTTTACCCATCCTCAAATAACAAGCAACTATTTTCATTGCTTATCCCCAACATGGAACATTTCAAGGCCTACTAGGTTCATGTCTTAGAACTTCCAAGGGATTCTGTCCAGACTTGGCTACAGTAAATACAGAAGGTCAGTGTTTTACATTAAAATCCTGGACAATTCCTGAAATGTAGCTCTGTTAGAGAATAACTAATGATACAAAGGGTCCCAGTGCATTTGGGGGAATTTACCATCTATCTTATTGCCCTCATACAGAAGATCTGGAAACTTCATTGTATGAAACAACCTAGACATTGTACCCAACTCTCCAGGCAAGCACAGTGTTGATGAGGTTTAAAGGAGAGACAAATAGAGTTCCTTTCAGAGCTCATAGGAAATACGACTGGGCAACTGTCAGTGAACAGTCTTTCCCCAGAGACTTATATCACCTTAGTCAGTTTGATTCCTGTACTAGGTAGGGCTCCCACCAGTTGGTGCTTCTCACTGCTCAGTCATGGCACCTACTGCCACTGGCTGAAGCTTCCAAAAGGGTAAAGTGGCTGCTCCATTTTTTTGCCTTTCTTTTAAAAAAAACAAACAAATGTTTCATTGATACTATTATTAAAATATTACATCTAATGATCCTCCATCCTTGACTGCCCCCTACTTTCCTGATTGGTTAGCCCTCACCATATTTAATTTTGCTCTCTACTTCCTGGCTATCTCCATGTCAGCTGCCCTTCTTTCTGCCCTCCTCCCTTTCCAGTTCTGAAACTGCCATTGCTCTTGGAAAGGCCATGTCACTCTACTCCCCTATAGATATACTCAACATCTTGGTTACTTTCTCAACTCTTGCTGTCATTTGCCTATGTGTGTTGTTTCCTCCTATTAGAACCTAAGCTTCTTAAGGGTAGGGACTATGTTCCCTTTTGTATTTGTATTTTTTTTTTGGCCTAGGTCAAAGAGGACATTCCTTGCTGAGCCCAGCCCCACGCTGAAGCTTTAGTCCCAGGGCGGGCCTGACCAGTCGCCAGCAGGAGGGACTCCAGATCAGCAGCAGCTGTATCAACACATAGATACGGAGGACAAAGTGAGAGGTCAGTGCAGTCAGGACTTTGGGACCCAGTAAATGGGAGTGCATGGCTTTTGCCCCCAGGGTGAGAAGCCACTGAGACGCCAGCACAGCCAGCCAGCGCCATGTGGCAGCTTCAGCTCCTGGCCTGCAGAGTGTAGGGGGACCAAGCACCAGTCTGAGGGGTAATCGCTCTTGCTTTAACCTTCTTGGATCTGAAGTCTAAGGAGGAGGTCCTGGGGTGTGTGTCCAGCTTGCCAGAGCATGTGGAGACATCAGAGAGGGCACCCATCTAATACCTCTGGCAGCTGAGAAAACCCCAGCGTTTGGGACAAAAGCTCCCCTGTCTGGTGGCAGAGTCCTACTGTGGCAAAAAGCCCAGGGGGTCAAGTGACTTGAGGGGCGACATGACCAGGCAAAGGAAACAAAGCAGACAGAAGATTCCAACATTAGACTCCTATTTTGGGGCCAAAAAGGAGCAAAGCATGGAACAGGAGGAAGACAGTGAAGTCAGAACTCCTGCACCAAAAGCTTCAAAGGAAAATACGGGCTGGTTACAGGCCATAGAGGACCTTAAGAAGCAGATAAGAGAAGTGGAGGAAAAATTGGGAAGAGAAATGAGAACAATGAAAGAAAATTACAAAATGAGAGTCAACAGCCTGACAGAAGAAAATCATACCTTAAAAAATAGACTAACTCAAATGGCAAAAGAAGCTTAAAAAGGCAATGAGGAGAAGAATGCCTTAAAAAGTCGAATTTGCCAGATGGAAAAAGAATCTCAAAAGCCCACTGAGGAGAATCATTGCTTCAGAATTATATTGGAGCAAATGGAAGCTAATGACTTTATGAGAAATCAAGATGCTGTTAAACATATCCAAACAAATGAAAGAATAGAAAGCAATGTGAAATATCCCATGGGAAAAACCACTGACCTGGAAAATAGATCCAGGAGAGATCATTTAAAAATTATTGGACTACCAGAAAGCCATGATTAAAGTAAGAACCTAGAAATCATCCTCCAGGAAGTTCCCAAAGAAAACTGCCCTGATGTTTTAGAACCAGAGGGCAAAACAGAGGTTGAAAGAATCCACTGATCACCTCCTGAAAAAGATCCCAAAAAGAAAATTCCTAGGAATATTATAGCCAGGTTCTGGAATTCCCAGATCAAGGAGAGAATATTACAAGCAGCCAGGAAGAAACAATTTGGATATTGTGGAAACACAATCAGGATAACCCAGGATCTGGCAGCTTCTACACTGAGGGATCAAAAGGCTTGGAATATGATATTCCGAAGGTCAAAGGAGCTGGGATTAAAACCAAGAGTCACCTACCCAGCAAAACTGAGTATCATGTTTCAGGGAAAAATATGGTTATTTAGTGGAACAGAGGACTTCCAAGCATTCTTGTTGAAAAAACCAGAGTTGAATAGAAAATTTGACATTCAGATACAAGAAGCAAGAGAAGCACGAGAAGGTAAACAGGGAAAAGAAATCATAAGGAACTTAACAAAGTTGAACTATTAACATTCCTACATGGAAAAACAATAATTGTAACTTATGAAACTTTTCTCAGTAGTTGAAGGGAATAGAAATATATATGTCTATATATGAGGGTATATGGGCATATGAATACATATGTGAATGTGTGTATATATGTGTACAGGTATACATAGATAGAGGACACATGACCAATTTAACAGGAAGGGATGATACTTAAAAGGTGAAATTAAGAGGTGAGAGAGGAATATAATGAGAGGAGATGGGGAGAGACAGAATGGGGTAAACTATCTCATATAGAAGAGGCAAGCGAAAATGGTTACAATGGAGGGGAAGAATAGGAAGGCAAAAGGGAATGGGTCAACCTTATATCCATTGCATTTGGCTTGAGGAGGGAATGAAATACATACTAAATAAGGTATCTCACCCTACAGGAGAGTAGTGGGGGGGGCAGGGAATGAGAGGGAGGATGATGGAGGGGAGGGCAGGCTGGGGGGGAGGGAAGTTGGAAGCACCCACTTTTGAAAAGGGACAGGATCAAAGTAGAGAATAGAACAAGTGGGAGGTGGGAGAGGAGGGAGGGAAATATAGTCAGTCTTTTACAATATATCTACTATGTTATTGTTTTGCATTAGCCACACATGTACGACCTATACTGAATTGCTTATCTTCCCAGTAAGGGTGGGTGACAAGGGAGGAAGGGAATGAATCTGGAATTCAAAGTTTTAAAATAAAATACTCAAATATATATGTATATATATACTATTATTAATATTATTGTACATGTAATTGGGAAATAAGATATACAGGCACTGGGGCATAGAGATCCACTGGAAAAGTAGAAAGGGGTATGGGAGAAAATATGGGAGAGAGCAGATTGGAGGAGGGTATATCCTGTGAGACTGCTATTTTGGCGCGGTGGGTAGGGGAAAAATGGGGAGAAAATTTGTAATTCAAAATCTGGCAGAAATGAATGATGTAAATCAGAAGTTAATAAAGCATTTGAAAAAAAAAAAGAGGACATTCCTTGCCTCATTTCTTACTTAACCTTAATCACTGAATGGGCTCTGCCTCAGTCAAACTGAGACCTGGGAAATACCTTACCTTAAAAAGGCCAAGGTCTCCCACTGCATCTGGGGCCCTCTCCAGTCGTCCTGATCTATATATATCTTGCCACTAGATCCAGATGGCTCCAGAGGAGAGAATGAGGCTGGTGACTTTACACATTCAATTCACTTGCAAGTCATGGCATCAGCTTCCTGAAGTCATGGTCCTCTTTGAGAATGAAGAGCAAACAACTGTTTCCTCCTATTAGAATTTAAGATTCTTGAGGGCAGGGACTATGTTCACTTTTGTATTTGTACCCTAGTGCTTAGCACAGAGCTTGGTACATGGTAAGTGATTAATATGTTTTTTTCATTCTTTCTTTCCTTTCTCTCAGACCACCATTTTCTCTGCTGAGAAAAAGGAGATGTGATTCACCTTCAGTCCTCTGAAGTCAAGATTGGCAATTTAAATCTATCTGAGTTGGATGTCTTTCAGGGTTGTTTCCTTTTATATTATTGTAGTCATGTATATTCAGCTGGTCCTGTTTCCTTTACTCTGCAAACAGTCCATATCAATCTTACCAAATTTCTTTGAATTCTTTATAGTTAACATTTCTTATAACTTAACATTCCTTTACATTCATATACCACAATTTGTCCAGCCATTCCCCAATCAATTGGTGCCTACTTTACTTCTGGTTCTTTCTATAGCTAAGTGCTGCTAGAAAGATTCTTGGATCTTTGGGACTTTTCCCACTGTCTTTGACCTCTTTGAGTCATATGTCCAGTAGTGGTATCACTAAGTCAAAGGTTATGTAAATTTCAGTGATTATTATAGTATGGTACCAAATTGTTTTCCTGAATGGTTAGATCAATTCACAATTCCAGCTGTGCATTTGTGTACCTGTCTTCCCATGCCTTGCTAACATTCACTACTTTCATTTGTCATTCTCAGAGTTGTTATATATTGCATTTCTTTTATTTGTGGGGAAGTCTTTCATATAATTGTTGATAATTTGCATTCCTTCTTTTGAAATCTCCAACCCCCCTTTCCAGGAAATATGTCTTAGACCACAGATGGGGAATCTGTGGCCTGAAGGCCACATGTGGCCCTCTAGGTCCTCAAGAGCAGCCTTTTGACTGAATCCAAGCTTCACAGTACAAAGCCCCTTAATAAAAGGATTTGTTCTGTAAAACTTGGACTCAATCAAAAGGCTGTACCCAAGGACCTAGAAGGCCATATGTGGCCTGCAGGTCTCAGGTTCCTCATCCCTGTCTTAGGCTCTTGGCTCAGTACAACAAAGCAGTCACTTCAGAGTTATCCATAGTTTCAGAAGTCAATGGCTTGCTCTACACTCATTATACCTCAAACATAGTAGAAGGTCAGTTTTTGATTGTCAGCAGGAACCATGCCACAAAAAAAAATATCAGAATGAAAAAATAAAAACAAAAGCCTGGCCTTTTAGTATGTCTGAGGTATAATTCTGAGCAAGCCTGTGTCTTCTGAAACAATGGAAAAACTCTGAAATGACTACTCTGATCATCTCAGATCTAAGATAGTCTCTGTCAAAGACATTATTGTTCAGTTGTTTCAGTCTTGTTCACTCTTTGTGACCCCAGGTGGGGTTTTCTTGGCAGAGATTCTGGAATGGTTTGCCATTTCCTTCTCAGCTCATTTTATAGATGAGGAAACTGAGGCAAACAGGGTTAAGTGACTTGCCCAGGGTCACATAGTAAGTGTCTGAGGTTGAATTTGAACTCAGGTCTTCCTGACTCCAAGCCCAGGGCTTTATGCATTGTGCCACCTAGTTGCCCAAGGACATTAGATTAGGCCAATATCTTCCCAAGCTCCTGGATGATATGTTTTCTGCCCATGAAAGCCTAAAAGTTTAACAAAAATACTCTCCCAATCTTCCCAATTTATTTTAAATGCAAGTGGGTTAAGTTTATTTAAATTACTCAGGGTATATACTTATGAAAAAAAATGCTCCAAATCATTTATAATTAGAGAAATGGAAACTAAATCAATTCTGAGGCTCTACTTTGAACTCATCAGATTGGCAAAGATGACAAAAGAAGAACGTTGGAGGGGTTGTGGGAAAATTAGGCACACTAGTGCACTGTGGTAGAGATATCAGTTGGTCTAGCCATTCTGGAAAGCAATTTGTTCAATTACAATTCAAAGGACTAATGATAAAGTGTGCTACCCACCTTCTGGCAGAGAAGTGATTTGGACATGAAAAATATGCTAATTTGTTTTGCTTGGTTGTGCTTTTTAACCAATAAGAATCTGTTTTTCTTTTTCTTTTCCACAGTGGGGGAAGATGAAAAAAATGCTTAATAATTGAAAAAAAAAAAGTAAAATTTAACTAAAAATAATCCTTTGGGTCATTTTCCCTTGCCACATGTAAGATACAGTGAATGAGCTTCCCACTGATGATATTAGGAAAAAAAATAAGTTCCTCCTCTATAACAACAACAGTAATAACCAGCATTTATAGAACATGTTAAAGTTTGCAAAATGCTTTACAAATATTATTTCATTTGATACTCACAACAACCCCCGGAAGACAGGTGCTATTATTACTCCCATTTTACAGGTGGGGAAGCTAAAGGAAAGAGGGGTTAAATGATTTGCCCAGGGTCATACCCCTAAGTTGTCTGAAGTCAAATATATTCAAACTGAGGTTTTCCTGACTTCAAGTCCAACACTCCAACACTGCGCCACCTAGCTGCCAAACCAAGAAGTACGTCACAATTGTTACAAGAGCTGTCCCAAAGGGCATGGTCGACGTTCAGAGGTATATAGTGGGGTTCTTTTCACTGCACGAGACCTTTAGGTGGAGGCTGGGTGATAGCCTGTATTTTCATGGAGAATGCTATTCAGGTCATTTGGACTGGACGTCCCTTCCCATTCTATGAACCTCCTCCTTTCACAGCAGAGAAAACTAGATCAGAAAGGTGGAGTGATCTGTCCAGAGTAGCAAAGCTAGAACTCCCCTCTCCTGCCTTTCAGCCCTTTGCCTTTTCTATAACTCTTGGACAGGTCTATTTACTTATACTCATTAGTTCCTGGGAACCTGGGAAACAAAATATTTCTACTGTCACTTCAATACAAAAGCCAATTCACCAAGGAATGAGAATGATCCAGGCAATTCTCTACATTTGATATAACTCATTATTCCAAGAACTCAACCATGCATGCCCTGTTTGTTCTAACTTCTAATTCGGAGAAAGAATATAGATTTATTAATGCCTCTCTTTCTATACCCTGGAGGTAGTTCAGGCATGGAGAAATCCATTGGCCCACCCTCCCGTCTATTTATCAATCTAATCCAACAAGTGATTTTTTCAGGTGTTTTTTTTTTTATCATGAATTTAATCACCAATGAATAAAAATGTCAATATGCCAAAAAGAACAAGGAGAGGACTGATTGTGAACCCTTGGGCTTCTTTTATGTACAGTTTTATTAAAAGTATATATTAAATTTAGTTACATATGTATTTAAAATACATAAAGGTATATAAAACAAACAAATATATAATGTAAAAACAAATCAAAAGTACAGATTAAATGAAATGTGCCATTGTACTCAGTAGTAGGAATACAGAAACAAAAAGAAAACATAATTCCTGACCTCAAGGAGCTCACATTTTACTACTGGGTGCAACATGCAAATGGGCAAGTATATAACTATGACTAACTATGACTCTCTATGACCAGGAGGGAATGGAAAGAGCGCAAACAGCAAAGTAGATTGGGAAGGCCTTCTCATGAGCTAAACCTTATCTCTGAGCCTCTTCAATAGTCAAAACTTTTGATTCTTCACACTCATGTTTTCTAGGTTGGTTGCCCACCCTTGGATCCACTTCAATTTGGCCATACATACTTGTCAATGGAAATAAATTTGCATGTAGGCTCTTTCATTTGATTTATACAGGCACTAGCAAAACTTATAAGCAAAGGTTCTCTCCCATCTGTCCTGTCCTCTCTATTCTCAGAGCCACCACCCAAGTACAGGTCTTCATGACAACTTTCCTGAATTTTTACAATAGCCTCTGGACAGCTTTTTACACTTCCACTATGTTTACCTTCTAATCTATCCCTTATCCAACTGAAAAATTAATCATCCTAATACCTAGATGTTGCCATGCCATTCTTTTGCTCAATAATATTCAATGGTTCCCCATTGCTTAATGAATGAAGTTCAAAGTGCTTAGCTAGCATTTAAGGCCTTCTACAATTTTTTGACATCTTACCTTTCTAGAACTCAGGAAGGATGGGGTCCCTGATTAACCTGTAATTACCCCATCCTAGGCTAACAAACTCCCATTTCCTTCTTCCTTAACCCCTAATTTGTCTATTTAGGCAAAAAACAAGGACTCATAATACCACTTCCTGCATTCCCATGCCCATCCAGTTTATTTCTACTCCTCTCCAGTTTCTATCTCCTTCCTTTCTTTCATTGTGCCATCTGAGTCTCTCTCTGCCTCCCCCTCTTTTTTAAACACTAACAAAATCCTTTTCACTCTAGAACTCTTCCTTTCTCACTCTTTCCAAATACTTGTACTTTGGGAAACTTTGTTCTCTCCAGAAGACACTTTGTTGCCAGCCACCTTTTCCAGGTCTAATGGTTTTCCTTTCATGTCTTGACACCAGGGGACAGCAAGAGGAGCCATCTTTGCTCTTTGCTTCAAATTGTCTCCATGTCTCTGTGTACACTGGTCTTTACTTGTTTGATAACTCACAGCATGTAATGATAGAAAGAGCTGGACATGGAGTTGGATGTTTAGAAAGTGGAAAAGTACTGAAGTAACAGCTGGGCTGAAAGTCTTCGAGGGAAGTTTGCTAGAGGAGGTGAGCTTCAAGCTGGATATTGAGGAATGCATTGATTTTGTATTGGTGGTTCATAGAGGGTGAAAAAGATTTCAGAAATACCTTATCCAGGGAGTGTGTGTGTGTGCGTGTGTGGTGACCATGTAGTCAGAGGTTCCCAAAGTGGTCGATACTGCCCCCTATGGGGCACTGGAATGATGGGGGACAGTAGTAGTAGCCTCAGATGCAATGGGGGGGGGGGTGTTGAATAAAAGTAAGGGAGTGAGGGAAGCATAAGGAAAGGAGAGAAGATAAGAAAAATTTGCAAAACCATTTGTACATTTTTCATCTGTTATATAACAGAGTTAAAATCATAATGATTACATTATTTTCCAAATAAACACACAAAATACAAGTTTAACCAATCAGTGGTCAAGTCCACCAACAGATCTTAACAAGGAAGTCCAACATACATCAGCAGGAATATGTATGTGTAATGACTTGTTTACATATGATACTAGCCAATTACATGATGCAATATTGCATCATGCAGGAAAACCCCCACAAATTTACAATAAATTATTAAGTTTAAGATGTGTCATTAAAAAAAAATATTTTATCTATTTTTGAAATGATGAAAATCTTTTTTAAATTTAAAGAAAATAGATTTCCAGGGGGGGGTACTGAGTAATTTTTTTTAAAGGGGGCAGTAGATAAAATAAGTTTGGGAACCTTTGATATAGGTTATGTGGGTTTACATGGTTCTATTTAGATATGGCTTGCTGAGAGGCATGAGTAGTTGTTTTTGCCCATCTTTTTCTAAGAGAGACTGATTCATTCCAGGAGAGGAGAAGAAGTTTGATGACAGAAGGCTAGATGAACTGTTATCCTCAGAGACGTGGGGTACTGGGCTAGAATTTTATCTATTTGCTCTTGTATGTTAGTCTAAGGGAAATAATCTTTAGGGTCAAGCTGCTCTCTTGATCACTATTCCTTACTGGAGAGTTCCCCAAGCTATATATCTAAGTCTCTCTCTATATAATCTCCTTTCCCACTAAATGCTGATTACATAAAGACCATACATAGTTAGTAGCCAATAAACCCATTTGTCTAAGACAATAGCAAACAAAAATCAGAAGTTATACAGAAAATATACAGAATGAACGAGCTCTTCCATTGGGAGTGATGTATCTCAGACAGACAGACATATACACAGAGAGACAGAGAGAGTGTCAGAGTCCCAGATCTCACCCAAGTCTCTAAAGTAGTCTCTGAAGTGGTAAGCTGAGGATAGAGACCAAGGTGACAACTCTTCTACATGTTGACTTTTCCCCAGAATGTTTTTTCTTTCATTTCAGAGATATCTTCCTGACATGAATATAGAATTTCTTGTCTAGTTTCCTTGCACTCAAAGCTGGAAGACAAAGATCTTTACCCTTCTAAACTCTCCCAACTCTATTCCTTCTGCAGGTATATAGGAGGAGAGTCTTAGGCAAATGGGATCAAGATCACAGAGTTACACTTAAAAACATCATCAAAGAATGCTAAAGCAACCTAGATTGTTGAAATGTGGATCAGGACTTGAGATTTGCCAGTTCCTCTTATGTCAGTTTCTTCCTAGAGTCTTACTTTCATTTTAGCAACTTGAATACAGGTTGGCATTATCCTTCTCTCTCAAAGTTGGAAGCCAGAAGTCCTGATGAGACTCGAAAGCCTGGATTTTATCAGCTCCCATGGATTAAATTATCATATCTATTCCAATAATTCCCAAATCCACATGTCCAGCTCTAACTTCTTTCCTGAGCTCCAGTCTTGTATATCACCAACAACCTCTTAAATATTTTGAAGTGGTTGTCTGATTGGCATCTTAAACTCAAAATGTTGGAAAAAAAGTTCAACATTTTTTCCTCATACTTACCTCCATTTCAAACTTCCCTGTTACTGCCCATTATCTTCACAGTGACCATGTTCACAGCTTAGGCATCCTTAACTCTTCACTCTCCATTACCCTACACAGTCAGCTGCCAAATCTTGTCATCCTTTCCACCCCCACAATATCCCTCATATACACCCTTTCCTCTACTCACACAGTTGTTCCACTATTCAGGCCCTCATCACCTCTGATTTACTTCCTTACCTTAAGTGTTTTTCCACTCTAACATAGTCCACTGCTGTCCAGTTGTTCAGTTGTGTCTGACTCTTCATGACTCTATGGCACCACAGCATGCCAGGCCCTTCTATTCTCCACTACCTTTTGAGGTCTGTCCAAGTTCATGTTCTTTGTTTCCTTAGCATTATCTATTTATCTCATCCTGTGCCATCCCCTTTTACTTTTGCCTTCAATCTTACCCAACATCAGAGTCTTTTCTAATTTGTTCTGTCTTCTCATTATGTGGCCAAAGTATTGAAGTTTCAGCTTCAGTATTTGACTTTACAGTGAATAGCCTGAATTAATTTCTTTAAGTATTGACTTATTTGATCTCCTTGCTGTCCAAGGGACTTTTAAAAGTCTTCTCCAGCACCATATTTAGAAAGTGTTGATTCTTCAGTGCCCAGCTTTCCTTATAATCTGACTCTTACAACCATACATTACTACTGGAAAAAACCATAGCTTTGACTATATGGACCTGTTATGGGGATGGGAATCTAAGATCTTCTCTGCCCCTAGGCCTTTTGATAGGCTTAAGTGACTCTGAGAACCTTCCTTGATTTGAAAATATATTCTGCCCCCTAATAGGCTGAATGTGGTCACATGGAGCCTGTGGCGGGAGGCTTATTTTTCAGGAATGCCCATGCTTTGTGATTGGGCAGTGGGTCAAGAGGGTTGTCACATTCTCTGAGCCAGGAGAAGGCTATATATATCCTGATGTGAGGTTTTGTTTTGGGGCTCACTTTGAGAAGAGTTGTGTGATTTGATCAGATGAGACTCTGGGCAGCCTTTGAGCCCCCCTGCTTTGAAAACCCAGATGTTGGTGCTTCCCTCTCTGGTAACTGACTAGGTATGGATGTAATAGTCAGACAGCTGGAAGCCTGTCTGATGATCTGTTAACTCTGTTTGCTTGTAACTTCTGCTTGCAGCTTGTTTGTATTCTCTGAAGTTCAGGGTGCTGACTTTTCCCCCTGAACTAGGTAAATGATATATGTTTGACTGACTAAAGTAAGATTGTTAACCCATTTTGAGTTGCTTTCCTTTAGAAAAGCAGATCTAGGAACCTGTGTTGGCAGCCATCCTGGGCATGCTAGGGTGCTTGCTGCTACAGGACATTTGTAAGCAAGATGACATCTTTGCTTTTTAGTATGTTGTCCAGATTTGCCATAGCTTTCCTTCCAAGGAGCAATTGTCTTTTAATATCATGGCAGCCGTTGCTATCTGCAGTGATCCTTGAGCCCAAGAATATAAAATCTGAAACTGCTTCTACTTCTTCTTCCTCTATTTGCCAGGAAGTGATAGGATCAGTTTCTAAGATCTTAGGGGTTTTTTTTTCATGTTAAGCTTCAAGACAGTTTTTACACTTTCTTCTTTCACCCTCATTAAGAGGCTTCTTAATTCGTTTTCAATTTCTGCCATCTGAGTGATATCATCTGCATATGTGTAATGGTAATAGAAATTTGAAGAACTTCTCTGCCCCTTAATAAGCCTAAATTGAACTTGAGGATCTTTTCTGATTTGAAAACATACTCTTCCCCCTAATAGGCTTCATGTGATCACCTGGAGCCTGTGGTGGGAGGCTTGATTTTCAGGAAGGCACAACTTTTGTTACTTTGTAGTCAAATGGGTCATGAGGGTTGTGATGTTCTCTGACCCTGGAGAAGGCTATATATACCTCTGAGGTGAGGTTTTGCTTTGGAGCTCACTTTGGGAAGAGTTGTATGGTTTAGCCAGATGAGACTCTGGGCAGCTGTTGAGTCCCCTGGCTTTGAAAATCCAGATTTTGGTGCTTCTCTCTCTGGTAACTAACTAGGTATGGATGTAATGGTCAGACAGGTAGAAGCTCTGTCTGTTGAATTGTATTATTTTCTCTTGTAACTTCTGTTTGTATTCTCTGAAGTTCAGGGTGCTTTTCCCCCTGAACTAGGTAAATTACATATGTTTGATTGATTAAAGTGAGATTGTTAACCCTTTTTGAGTTGCTTTCCTTTAGAAAAGCAGATCAAAGAACCTGTGCTAGCAGCCATCCTGGGTATACTAGGGTGCTTGCTGCCACAATATGTGAGATTATTGATTTTTCTCCCACCAACCTTATTTCCAGATTTTGCTTCATCCAGCCTGACATTTCACATGATATACTCTGCATATAAGTTAAGTAAATAAAGTGACAATATATAGCCTTGTCATACACCTTTCCCAATCTTAAACCAATCAGTTGTTCCATGTCCAGTTCTAACTGTTGCTTCTGAGCTTAGTTCCTCAGGAGACAAGTAGGATGATCTGGTATTCCCATCTCTTTGAATACTTTCTACATTTTGTTGTGATCCACACAGTCAAAGGCTTTAGTGTAGTCAATGAAGCAGAAGTAGATGCTTTTCTGGAACTCTTCCACTTTCTTCATAATCCAGTGAATGCTGGCAATTTGGTCTCTAGTTCATTTGCCTCTTCAAAAACAACCTGTTCTTCTGGTCAGTCTCAGTTCACATATTGCCAAAGCCTAGCTTGCAGAATCTTAAGCATAACCTTGCTGGTGTGTAAAACGAATGCATTGTTTGATAATTTGATCATTCCTTGGCATTGTTCTTCTTTAGGATTGGGACATAAATTGATCTTTTCCAATCCAGTGGCCACTGTTCTGTTTTCCAAATTTGCTGGAATATTGAGTGCAGCACTTTCACAGCATCATCTTACAGGGTTTTTAATAGTTCAGCTGGCATTCAATCTTCTTCAATAGCCTTATTATTAGTAAAAATTCCTAAAAGCCATTTGATTTCATTCTGCAGAATGTCTGGTTCTAGAGCATTGATGATGTTAAGATATTTCCTGTATAGTTCTTTTGTGTATTCTTGCCACCTTTTTTATTCTCTTTTGCTTCTGTTAAATCTCTACTATTTTTGTCTTTTATCACACCCATTTTTGCATTAAACTTCCTCTTTTTTGAAGAGATCTCTTGTCTTTCCCATTCTATTGTTTTCTTCTGTTTCTTTGCATTGATCATTTAAGAAAATTTTCTTACCTGTCTTTGCTGTTCTGTGGAATTCTGCATTCAGTTGGGTATATCCCTTTCTCATTTCCCTTTTGCTTGCTTTCTTTCCTCAGCTATTTCTAAAGCCTTACCAGACAGCCATTTTGCTTTCTTGCTCTTTTTTTTTCCTTTGGAATGCTTTTTGTTGCTACCTTTGGTACAATACTGCAAACCTCTGACAAAAGGTGATCCACAGGAGGAGGAAATGGCAAACTTCTCTTGGTATCTTTGCCAAGAAAACTCTGTGGTTAGCATTACAAAGATAAAAGATATGGCATTGGAAGATGAGCCCCTCAGATTGGAAGGTATCCAATACATTACTGGGAAAGAGCAGGGGACAACTATAAGTGTCTCCAGTACTGATGAAGTGGTTGGGCCAAAGCCAAAATGAAGATCAGCTACAGATGCATCTGATGACGAAAGGAAAATCTGATGCTGTAAAGATCAATATTGTATAGGAACCTGGAATGTAAGGTCTATGAACCAAGGTAAGCTAGATGTGTTCAAATAGGAGATAGAAAGATTAAACATCATTATCGTGGGTGTCAGTGAACTTAATTGGATGGGAATGGGTGAATTAAATCCTGGTGATCATTACATATACTCCTATGGGCAAGAACCCTTTAAAAAAACAGAGTAGCCCTCATAGTCAATAAAAGAGTAAGAAAAGCAGTATTGGGATATCATCTCAAAAATGACCAAATGATATCTGTTCAGATCCAAGGCAAACTGCTCAACATCACAGTAATAAAAGTTTGTGCTTCAGCCTATGATGCCAAAGAAGCCAAAGTCGATCAGTTCAATGAAGACCTACAATATTTTTTTTAGAAATAACACTAAAAGAAGATATCACATTCATAATAGGAGATTGGAATGCAAAAGTAGGAAATCAAAAGATAACTGGAATAATAGGCAAGTTTAGCCTTAAAGTACAAAATTAAGCAGGGCAGAGACTAATGGAATTTTGTCAAGCCAATCCTCTGGTCATAATAAACACTCTTTTTCAACAACCCAAAAGGAGACTCTACACATGGATATCACCAGATGGTCAATATAGAAATCAGATTGATTATGTACTTTACATCCAAAGGTGGAGGAACTCTATACAGTCAGTTAAAACAAAATTTAGAGCTTACTGTGGCTCAGATGATGGGTTCTTATTGTGAAATTCAGACAAATTGAAGAAAGTAGGGAAAACCATCAGACCATAAAGGCATGACTTAAATAGCATCCTTTATGCATATGAAGTGGAGGTGATGAATAGACTTAAGGGATTAGATCTGGTAGACAGAGTTCCTGAAGAATTGTGAACAGAGGTTTGCAATATTGTACAGAAGGAAGCAACAAAAAATATCCCAAAGAAAAAGAAAAAAATAAGAAAGCAAAATGACTGTCTGATGAGGCTTTACAAATACACACACACAGATATAAATACAGATGCCAAATTAATTTTCTTTAATTAAAAGCCTGACAGCGTCACTCCCTTCCCTCCCCCATTTCCCCCACTCAGTAAATTCAGTGGCTCTCTATTACTTCTAGAATTAAATAGAAACACTGTTGGTATTTAAAACCCGATCTTTTCTTGCCTTTTCCATCTTATTGTCCCCCTTATACACTATATTGTGCCCACACTGCCTGTTCCTCACACATAATACTGCTTTTCTTATCTATGTCCTGGCTGTCCCTCATTTCTGGAGGGCTCTTCCTACTTACCTCCACCTCTTAGAATCCCTGGCATTTTTTTTTTTTTTGCTTTTTGGAGGGGGGAAGGCTGGACAATTGGGGTTGCTCAGTGACTTGCCCAAGGTCACACGGCTAGTAAGTGTTAAGTGTCTGAGGCCAGATTTGAACTCAAGTCCTCCTGACCTCAGGGCCAGTGCTCTATTCACTGCACTACCATCCCTGGCTTTCTTTAAGACTCAGAGAAAGGTCTGTTTTTGCTTTTTCTTCATATCCCCAATATTTGGTACATTGCCTGATACATAGCAAGAACTTCACAAATTCTTGTTGATTTCTTTATATGGGACCTTTTCTTCTGTCTTTGCCTTCTTTGGGATATTTGTTCAATCAGAAGATCACTAGGTCAAAGGATGTGAAGAGGTCAGTGACTTCTAACATTGACTATTTCTGTCATTTAATATTTGTACCACTTTGATTGAATCCCCTTATTTTATAGATGGGGAAACAATCCCAGATAAGTGAAGTGACTTGTCTAAGGATATCACACAGGTAACAGGTCTTGTCCCAATTCAGTACTTTCTGCATCATTTCGCTGCCTTTCACACAAGGCCCTTCAGAGTGGAAGTTGCCTACTCAGGCATTGAAGGTAGTGGTGCCTTGGGAATTTTTTTTTCTTTCAAGAGTGCTTGTTTTAAGCATCCTTTTAGGGCTTGAAGGAGAGAACCAAGCACAATTGTTAGGTTATTGTTTCTACTCCAAGAACAGCAAGTTTGGCAGGAGAGAGTTTGAAATGGATGCAGTCTGTGAAAAGACTGGAAAGTTAGGTCTCTGAGGGCTTGAATGCCAGGCTAGGAATTTGTTTTATATTTGATACTGGGTTTACTGTCATAAGATGTAGGTTTACAGTATCACAGGATTTAGATTCAATTCCATTTTATAGATGAAGAAACTGGAATCCAAGAAATATTAAATGACTTGCTTAGGGTCTCCCAGGTAGTAAGTAGCAAGACTGGGATTTAAACCAGGTCTTCCAACTCAAAACCTATTTCTGATTCCACTACTGTAAGCTGCTTCGTGAATTAGCTACTCAGTAGCTATGTGATCTTAAGCTAACAGTTCCTCTTTTTCCAGTAATAAAACGGGGATGACAAAAATACTTGTATGTTAAACGCTAAGAGGTAGCGTTTATCATCTTTATTATGCTTAGATTGTAAGCTCTTCTGTCAGATTCTAAGCTCTCCTACCAAGTACCTGCAAGTCTTATCCTCATTTTACCAACGAGATAATTGAGGATTAGAGAATTAAGTGATTCACAGCTATTAATTGTCAGAGTCAGAAATCCAAACCAGGACTTCCTAAGAGTCCCGCCCCTCTATTTAGTCCACCAAGCTAAAAGCTTGCTGAGTTTCACGACCGCTAATTATTATTATTTGTCAGGCAATGGGGAGCCATACAAGGCACTCAGCAAATGTTTGCCAACTAGAAGTCAGTCCTATGCTGCTGTCTGGGTCCCACGTGTGTTCTCCCAAGTATAGTAATTCTAGCACCCTTGGTTCCCAGATGCCTGGTACTTTTCACAGCCCCCCCCCCCCCCTTTCCTAGGTAGTTCGTTACTATGGTAACTATGTCCGGGCGGAAGTGGCTCAGAGTACAGACTGTCAGTACTCAGATGACGTTACAGCCACCTGCACGTGACAGGGGAGACCCAGGGCGCTCCTCCCCCGACCCCTTCAGTTCTCTCCTGTCTCTCCCCTTCGTTTCGATCGACGGGGACTTGGACCAATAACCCAACAGCTCCTGACACGAGGCTCTGCCCCCCTGGGAGGCCGCAGACCAGTCAAAATCCGCTCCCCCGGCTTCAGTGCCGCTTCACCGACGCAATTTAGGCCGCTCGGCGAGTCCCCAAGCTTCCTTTCCCCGCCCCGCTTCCCGGTCCTCCTCGGAAGTGATCGACGGGATGTCTTTCCAATAGCACGGGGCTGAGGCAGCTTACGGTCCCGCCCCCTGTGGAGCTGGGCCAATGAGCGTGCCGGGTCTCGGCCGCGGCCGGCCCGGGAGAGAGGTTTTGCACTGCGGTAATATGGCCCTTCCGTGAGGAGCTGTAGAGGCGGCCCGCGGAGGAATTGTCCACTCGCCACCCGACGTGTGGGGAGTTCCGAGAGACCGAGCGCGCCAGAGGAAGGGCGGGAGGAGGAGGAGCAGGAGGAGAAGCCGGCGGAGGAAGCGGCTCGGGGCGCTGATGCGGGAGAAGCGCGGACGCCACCGCGGGGCAGCCCCGGGCTCGCGATGAGCGGCTCGGCCGCCACCGCCGCCGTGGTCGCCTTGCCAGGCGCCGGGGTTTCCCCGCTGGCCCCGGGCCCCGCCGCCGCCTCCTCGCGGGCCCTGCATGTGGAGCTGCCGTCGCAGCAGGTGAGCGCGGCCGCGCGCCGGGAGCCCAACCCGGGCTGCCTGGGCGCTTCCCCATGCGGGGCCCCCGGGTTCCCCCGAGGGCAGCACGGGCGGCTTCCTGAGGCCCCGGAGACTCTGCCCCCTGGGGCTCCGGGGTCACCCTAGCCTTCCGGACTTCCCACCACTGTCCCCTCTGGGCTCTTCATTAGCCTGTTCCCCCAGGGCTTCATAGTCAACGACCCCCTTCCCCCCTACTGTCCTCTCGGGACTTGGTAGTCACCCGCTTCCCCCAGCACTGTCCTCTCTGGACTCTTAGTCACTCTCCCCCCCCCCCCCTCCCCTCCCCGAACTTCATAGTTGCTTCCTTCCCGGGGCTTTTAGACACCCGCTTCTCCCAGTACTGCCCCTTCTAGACTAAACAGTCATCCCCGTCGTCGCCCCCCCCCCCACCACTAACAGCTCCTACTTTAAAGGCCCCTTAAGGAGATGCCACCAGGGACAGACGAGGTCAACCATAAGCTAACATGTGCAAGTGAGCCTGAGGCTTGCCACTTATCCCTCTTGGCTCCATAGTCACACAGCCCCCACTCCCTTCTGGGCTTCATGGTCATCTCCCTTCCCTATTACTATCCCTTATATGCCCCCACACACTCGTATTGTCCAATCAAGATTTCATAATCACCCTTCTGTTCCTTTAAGGCTAGTCGTACTGTCCTCCCACTGTCCCCTTAATGCTTCGTAGCCTCACGCCGTTCCTTCTCCTATATCCTTTCACCTTCATCCTCTTAGGAAAGAGAGGGGTAAGTGTGTGTGTGAGTGAGTGTGTGTGTGTGTGTGTGTGTGTGTGTGTGTGTGTGTGTGTGTTCAACTCTTGCCAAGCCTCAGGGTCACTTTTACCTCTTAGCTTATGGTTGACCTCTTCTCTCCCAGGAGGCACCTCCTTAGGTGGACTTTAAGGTCATTTAAAGGAGGGGCTGTTAGTGGTGTGGTGGTCTCATGGTCCAGGGATCACTTCCTTTCCATGAGTTCATCATGGTCATTTTCTCAGGGTCACCTCCCTCTGGGCAACTATGATTCTTCCTCCTTGGATACTTCAGGGTGGTGGGATGGTGATGGTCATCATGGTGGTGTTCTTTAGAGATCATTCATTTCTCCCTGTGAAGGAGTCAGGATCACTTCCTCCTTACTCAGAGTCCACTGTTGAATGTGACTTTATTATGGTTTTTCCTTGCAGCTTCTGGGTTTCAGTCCTCATAGAGTGCCCCCTCTCCCTCCTCATTCCCAATAGTTAAGGATTCCAAGTGGTACTTAAGAGAATAAAGATGAAGGTGGGGTAGGGGAAGGGGGAGGACCGGAAGAGAGGAATGAAATAGAAAATGTGATTATGAGAGGAGAGGAGGTGGTGAGAACTTCCAGGGTGTGAGGGAGTCAACTTGGTGTAAAATAATGATCTTAACTCTTATAGATGGCAATTTGCTTTTCCTGGTGGGCAAGGAGAGAACTTTGGATTTGAAGGCAGGAGAGCCCCTTCTCTGCTGGCTTGTTAGCACTCCGACCTTGGGCAAGTCACTCAACCTCTCTCTGCCTTCATTCTCTCATTTTTAAGTTGAAGGAGTGTAGAACTAGATGATTTCTAAGGGTTTTTTAAGCTTCAAGATCCTTAGGGGAAGGGATTGGTGAAAAATTGTCAGTTGTGCTTTTTATGCTGGTGAGGAGTTTGGGAATGAAGGAAAACTCAGAGTAGGATAATAAGGAAACTTTGAGAAAGTTAGCCAAGAAGTTTTAGGACTGGGGGGAACTTTGAGATTTGGGGTGAGGTGAGGGAGAAAGAAAGGGAAAGAGAACATTGGTTAATAACCTAGAAGAGCTTTCTGAAAACTATTAAGTTTCACTTTTGGAGTGTTAGAAGAGACTCTCAAACAGATTAGACTAGGTTTTTGATGGATTTTGAAGTTCTTGCAAATGATAGTCTGTGATTTTTGGCTGTTTTTTGTATTTGTCAAATTTTTGGGATCTTAGCAAAGTGTTGAATGCCATACAAATGCTAAGTATGGCTATAGCATCTTCCTTAGGTGTCATCCTTTTGGAATGTTTTGGATGGCTATGGTGAAGACTCCATGAGTTCTTTGCTCTTGGTTTTTACTTAGTATGCTGGAAAGCAAACATGGCTTACCATCTGGGTTGAAATGCTCAGGTTTCTACGCTTGGTATGAAACACCTTTTAAAAGGTATTGCTTCTCTGGTTCTCTGCCACCCACAGCCAGGGCCTCATTCTCTTTGTGCTGGCAGAAAGTATATAGAATTTGATACCCTAAGAATGGTGCTTGATTTTAAACCTGTCTTTGTGTTTTTTAAAAAATGTGTAGATTAAATGTGATACCTGACTAAAAGACAGTATTAATCTCTAAACTTTTCTAGTCATTATAAAAGCTTAAGTTATAAATGTGTGTTTTGGTCAGTATTTTCTTTGCTCTCTTTGAGTTTTCAAAAGTCCTTGTTTTTTTCTGGTTCAAATTCAAATCGAGAGACACTCATGGAATTTGGGTGACTTGCCCACAGGTATGCTGGATAATGAGGAGGTAGAATTGAGTTTATTTACCGTTGTTAGGTCTTCTGACTTCAAGTTCTGTCCTCTTTCCTTGTCTTGAATGTATAAAATCTAGGGGGTAGTCTCCAAGGTCCCTTCCAGCTCTGAAGTTCCATGCTTCTGTGTAATGGAACTACTCATTCTTGGCCTATGGTTCTAGTGGGATATGCTCTTGCCTATACTCATATAAGTGCCTGATTTGAAATTGTGGAGATTGTCTATACTTAAAAATTTTTGGTTAGGTTTATAATTAACCACTGGTTGTAAGCTTTTAAAAGTTCTTTTGACATAATAAATTATTATATTATAAAAGACATTATAATGAATGTCTTTTACATCCTTCTAGGTGGGAACCTGGAAGTAAACTTAAGGTAACCTTTTCACATATTCTTAAAAGCTCAGCTGAGAACTTTTCCTCTGAACCTCCTTCCTCGTTCTTTAGGAAAGGAAAATGCCAGCTAACTAAATTTATTGAGAGCCCACTATGTGTAGAACTTGGTGAAGAGCTAAATTTTTTAATAGCAGAGATGAGTCTTATCTTTCTACAGAGTCAGTAAAATGGTGGGATTCCGTGAATATTGGACTGCCTTTCAGGACCTTAGAGTTGAAAGTGATAAAAACATACACTAGAAATACAAACAATTACCTAACTTTTAGTCACTACTAATAATAGCTCATATTTGTATGATCTGTACACTTTACAAAGCACTTTCTTTGCTACAGACATGTGAAATAGCCAGTTCAAATATTATTGTTCCCATTCTACAGAGGAATAAAAGAAAGTTAATCTTTAAAATGACTTTTCAGTGGTCACACAATTAATGGAAGAGCTGGGAATTGAACCCCGGTCTTATGACTTCAAGATTAATTTTTCTTTCTTTACAATTAGAGGCAGTGTTCATAATATGTAGAGAACTGGTCTATTAGTTCAGAATGTTCTGCTTCAAGCCCCCTTCCTGACACAGTGAATATGTGACCACCTGTTAGTGCCCCAGGCAACTAAAAAAAAATATTCTTTATTTACCACAGTTCAATAAAACCGTATTCAATAAAGGCCTTGGGAGAAAGATTAAACATAAGTTGGAAACTAAATAATTTAAACCTTAAGAATTGGTAGAGGGGGTGGTTAGGTTGCACAGTGAATAGACCACTGGCCCTTGAGTCAGGAGGACCTGAGTTCAAATGTGGCCTCACCCACTTAACACTTACTAGCCATGCAGGCCTTGGACAAGTCACTTAACCCCAATTGCCCTGCTTTCCCCCCTCCAAAAAGCAAAAAAAAAAAAAAAGGTAAAGCAAGAATGTAAATTATCGTCATTGTTTTTTTGTGTGTGTTTTTTTCTTTTTGTCAGGTGTCTGAGGCTGTATTTGAACTCTGGTCCTGACTCCAGGGCCTGCGCTATATTTACTGCGCTGCCTAGCCACCCCATCGTCATTGTTTTTTGACAGTGTTAGAAATGCAACTCTAACAGTGTGATAAGAAAAAGAAATTGAGAGAATAGTGAGGCAAAAGCAATTTGTAACTGTGCCCTCACAGTCACTAAACTATGAATATTTTTTGACTTGGTGATGCCACTTATAGGCCTATACTCTCAAAGAGATTAAAGAGAGGAAAAAGGACCAGGATGTACAAAAATACTCATAGTAGCTCTTATTGTAGTGACAAAGAACTGGAAACTAAGGAGGGATGCCCATCAGCCGGAGAATGGATGAACAAATTATGGTAATAATTTATATTAGAATATTATTACTCCACAAGACTAATGGTGGAAAATGCTATCCATCCACATCCAGGGAAAGGACTTTGGAGCCTGAATGCAGATGGAAGCAGACCCTTGGCTCTCCTTTTTTTGTTGTTGTTTTGTTTCTTCTTTCTTATGGTTCCTCCCATTAGTTCTAACTCTTCTATATATCATGACTAATGTGCCCAGGCAACTTTCTAAGGCTAGGTTGCCAAAAAGGTGCTGGTCAGTCTTGGTAGATTCACCAGGAACTTCACAGGTCCAATCAAAAAACAAATGCACGGAAGAGGAGCCTACATTTATACAACACTTTAAAATTTATAAAAGTGCTTTTTTCAGTGTAGGTAGGGTATTTCATTTAACCAATCATTTGTCAAGGGCCTGCTCTGTGCAGAGGGCTGTTCAAGACTAAGATACAAAGTTTATATAAAATAGTGTTCTTCCTTTATGGAACTTTGTATGGGCATAGGATTTGACCATATTCCTGTAACTATAATACATAATTGTGTAAGGAGGTACTGAGAAAACAATTGAAGAGATAGTTTTGGAGCTGGAAAGGGACTTAGCCACAGTCTTACTGCATATCAGTGGCAGAGCCAGGATTGGAAGCCAGTGTCTTCTGGCTCACAGCTCCTTTTCCCCACCTTCCATTCCCAGCTTAGTTTTGATGGAAGATACCTTACTAATAACAAACCACTTTTGCTTTTGCTTTCTTGTCCAAATCTTACCATTAGTCCATAGACACTGAAGTTAATCATCTGTTAGTTATACGTTCCCCATTGAAGTACACTTCAGTGCCAGGAATAATGTGACTTTTAATATATTACAGGCATATAATAATACCCTGCCTAATGTCATTAATTGGTTCTGCAAAAACATGGTAGGCCACATGGTGTTACAGGGTCAGTTTCATAAGAACTGTTCTAAATAGGCAATTGTGTGAATAATGTGGTGTTAAGTAAACATTAAAATTTTCTACATATACTCGTGAATCTTACAGTATAATGAAGAGGGATAAGATACAAACACATAATTTCCACTTTTAGAGAGTTCTAATGGGAGATGTAGAGTGGGAGAGAGGATGTTCCTGGCATAAGAGGAAGCATGAGACAAGATGTGGAAGTGGGGAAGATAAAGCATATTTGGGTGATTAGTCCATTTTGGTCAGAGCTTAGAGGACATGAAGAACAGTAAAGTGATGTAAGGCCGGAAAGGTAAAATGGCACCAAAATTGTGGAGGACCCTGAATGCAAGGTAAAGGGATGTGGATTTTATTCCCTAGGGTGTTTCTGAAGATTTTAAAGGAAAGAAGTGACACACTGATTGTGGAGGACAGAGTGAAGTTGGAAAGGCTTGTTATTTTTTTTTTTCTCATAGTATAGGTGGATAGTAATGAAGGCCTGTATTAATCGTGGCAGTGGGAATAAATAGGAGGGGAGGGATTTGAGAGAGATTGTGGGTTTATAATTGATAGGACCTGGTAACTGTTTGCCCAAGTAATTTTTTTTAAGCATAGATCTTACAGTGTTACTTCCCTACTCAATAAACTGCAATAATTCCCTACTGCCTCTTGAATAAAATATAAATACCTCTATTTAACTTTTTAAAGGCTTTTTGAACCTGGCTGTAAATTATTTTTCCAGTCTCATTGAGGTTAGGTTAGGGTTAATGATAAAGATTAGAGAGTTCATGGAAATGGTAGTTGAAGCCATAGGAGTAAATGAGGTTGCTAAGGGAAAGTGTAGAGAGAGAATAAGAATGCCAAAGACAGAATGTTGGGGAGCATCCATGTAAAGAAGTAGGATGAATAGTGTCTCTGAAGCCAAGAGGGGAAAGATGGTCCACAGTAGGGAGGGATTTAATGTGTTAGAAGCTCTAGTAAGGTCAAAGAGGATGAAAACTGGTAGGAAAAGAAAAATGGCTTGTTTCATTTAGGTATTAGGAGTTTGCTGGTGACCTTTGATTAGTTTAAGTAGAGTGTTAGGGAGGAAATCATATTGAAAGGGATTAAACTGTCCTGAGGAAGGAGGCATTGATTGTACTGACTGAAGACAGCTTTGTGAAAAGGAGAGGGGAGAGATGGAAACGTTTCTGGATGGCTAGACAGATCAAAGGAAGACTTTTCCTAGGCTAGGGCATGGTTAATATTAAATAAGATTTTAGGCAGATAGGCACTAGTTAGTGGAGACAGAGAGATGGAAAGTTCATGATGGAAAGGGAATGCCTGAGAACACTTCTGTAGGAGTGAGGAAAGAACTAGATCTGGGTGCTAGCCGGAAGGGTTTAGTTATATGGACTCATTTTCTAATGTTGTAATGAGGTGGTTGTGCAATATTATGGTCAAGGTATTGTTATTTGGGATATGCCTATAATTAATGAAGATGTTTCTGTTCTAAATTCCTTTAGCTCCTGTTATTAACAAGCAAGAGAAGGTGAATATAGGAATTTAGGAAACTTCAGAAACTTAAAGGTTGCATAAGCAGCTTAGTATCATTATTTCTCCTTGACAAGCAGGTTTGTCACAGATGGTAGCACCAGTTAGGGTTGGCCTTTTGGTCAGTTACATTGTATTTCATGTGAAAACATTTTCCATTTTTTCAAGAGGAAAAGATGACTTGATATTTGGTTCACATATTAACATTTTTCTCCAGCAGGGTCACAACTCAGATTATATAGTAGGAAACTAAGAAGTGAAACTGCCTGAAATAGAACAAGAACAGAATTGAAATGAATCAGTTGAGCCTTAAGGACTTGAGAAGATGAAAAAGTTTTCTTAACTGGTTTCCAAATATGCTTTTCTTATTTTTATAAATGAACTGAAGAGAAAAAAACATATTTGAGATATCTCCTATTTTAAGTAGCATGTAAATTGAGATGTGAGTTAGAAATACTTTAGATTATATCAAGAGAAGGGTATAAAACCTCTTCCATAATATGGGGATGAAGTTTCCTTCATTTTCTAGTAATGGCATTGCTGTGTTAGATTAGAGGGACAGAAGAACACATAGAAAATTGAAAGCTTGGAATTGGGCCCTCCATATATTGGCATTACTCCTTTATGCACTAGTGTCAAATAACCTTGTTTCCAACCTCCTTTGAAAAGGGTACATGTACGCACTGCATTAAAGAACTTAGAATGTGGAAAGACCTTAGAGATCATTTGGTTCAGGGGTTTTAAACTTTTTTTGTCATGGGTCCTTTTGGCAGTTGGGTAAAGCCTATAGACTCTCAGAATAATATTTTAAAATGCATAAGATGAAATATGTAGAATTACAAAGGAAGCCAGTTATATTAAAAATAATTATCAAAATATTGTAAACAAGTTCTCCAGTTACATTGAAATAAAATTATCTAAATATTATAAAACAAGTTCATAGAGTAGGATTAAGAATTTCTGGGCTAATCTGATTCCTTTATTACATAGATGAATTCTTAGGCAATAATCTCTTCCCTGCCTACCATATAGGATTATTGTAAAGATAAAATGAATTAGCATAGATTCATAGATGTTTAGAATGAAGAGACCTTGCACTTGATTATTTAGTTCAATTCCCTTTGTTTACTTATGGGAAAACTGAGGCTAAATGTGGCATAGCAATGTAGCTGGGATTCAAATCTAAGACTTAATTATAGAATCATTTTGTAAACAGCATTGTGTTATATAAATTTGAGGTATAGTTAAATGACTTACTGAAGGTCTTGTAACAAGCTCATGGTACAGCTGGGACTATAACTCTGGTCTATCAGTTCCTGTTCTTCTATATTATTATATGATAATTACAACAAGCTTATTAAATCTGTACGTCTACTTTATTTTTTAGTACCATAGCCTTTCAGGTTTTAGACTAGATTCTAGTTAAATTCATCAAACCCTTATTAAAAACCTTCTGTGTGTCAGGTATTGTGCTAGGCTTGGGATAAAAAAGACCACTCCTGCCCTCAAGGAGCTTACATTTTCCTGGGTGAGTGAACATTTTCACATTATATAAAAAATAAAAAGTAAGTAAGGTAGGAATGCATTCCAGGTAGGAGGATTGGCTGGTGCAAAAGTGTGGGGATGGGAGATGGAGTGTCATGTGAAGAACAGAGGGAAAACCATTTTCTTCTTACCTTTGTAGAGTATGCAGAGGAGTATAATATCTCTTGAGGTTAGAAAGATAAATTGGGGGAGTTGGGCCAAGATGGTGGCATAGAAACAGGACTTCTGCATGGCTCCCACTTCCACCTCCTCCAATGCATGTAAAAAATGACTCTAAACAAACTAGAGCTACAGAACCCACAAAGTGACAGAGAGAAACTAACCTTGTACTGAAAACAACCCGGCAGGCTGGCAGGAAGGGGCCATCGCAGGGCTCTGGGAGCAGAACTCAGCCCTGCATGAGCCCGAGGTTTTAGCCTCAGGGTGGCCATGACCAGCCCTGGCTGGAGGGACTACCGGAGAGTGGCCCACCAGCAGTTGTGGTGGTTTCCAGAATTATCAACCCATAAATGCCAAAGACAAAATGAGAGGTCAGTGGACTTTGGGAACGGGGTCCGGGACTATGGTCTAGCCTCTGCCCCCAGAGGGAGAAGGGGCTGAGGCGCTGCCACGTGGCTGCTTCAGAGCTCCTGCCCTGCAGATTGTAGGGGGACCAAGTGACCAATCTGAGGTGTAATCAAACTTGCTTTAACCTGCTTGAATCTGGATCACTGTCTAGGGTGGAGGTCCTGGGGTGTGTGACCAGCTTGCCAGAGCATGTGGAGGCTCCAGCATCTGAGAAAACCTCAGCGATTTGGGACAAAACTCCTCTCTCTGGAAACAAAGTTCTACTGTGTCAAAAAGCTCAAAAGTCAAGTAATTGAGGGGCAACATGAGCAAGCAAAGGAAGCAAAGCAAGTAGAACTGCTGTTCGACATTAGATTCTAATTTTGGGGACAAAAAGAATCAAAGCATGAAACAGGAGGAATATAGCGAAGTCAGAACTCCTGCACCAAAAGCTTCCAGGAAAAATATGAATTGCTTACAGGCCATAGAGGAGCTTAAGAAGGATTTTGAAAACCAAGTAAGAGAAGTAGAGGAAAAATTGGGAAGAGAAATGAGAATGATGCAAGAAAATCATGAAAAGAGAGTCAACAACCTGACTGAAGAAAATAATACTTTAAAAAATAGACTAACTCAAATGACAAAAGAGGCCCCAAAAGGCCCAAAAAGCCCATGAGAAGAATGCCTTAAAAAAGCTGAATTTGTGGGATGGAAAAGGAATCTCAAAAGCTCACCGAAGAGAATCATTCCTTCAAAATTAGATTGGGGCAAATGGAAGCTAGTGACTTTATGAGAAATCAAGATACTATTAAACAGATCCAAATGAAAAAATAGAAGACAGTGTGAAATATCTCATTGGAAAAACCACTGACCTATGCAGGAGAGATAATTTAAAAATTATTGGACTACCTGAAAGCCATGATCAAAGAGATAACCCAGAAATTCTTCAAGAAATTCTCAAGGAAAATTGCCCTGATGTTTTAGAACCAGGGGGAACAATAGAGGTTGAAAGAATCCACTGATCACCTCCTGAAAAAGATCCCAGAAAGAAAACTCCTAGGAATATTATAGCCAGGTTCCAGAGTTCCCAAATCAAGAAGAAAATATTACAAGCAGCCAAGAAGAATCACTTTGGTGGAAACACAATCAGTATGACACAGGATCTGGCAGCTTCTACAGTGAGGGATCAAAGGTCTTGGAATATGATATTCCGAAGGTGAAAGGAGCTGGGATTAAAACCAAGAGTCACCTACCCAGCAAAACTGAGTATCATGTTTCAGGGGAAAATATGGTCATTCAATGGAATAGAGAACTTTCAAGCATTCTTGCTGAAAAAACCAGAGCTGAATAGAAAATTTGACATTCAGGTACAAGAAGCAAGAGAAGTGTGAGAAGGTAAACAGGGAAAAGAAATCATAAGAAATTTATCAAAGTTGAACTATTTATATTCCTACATGGAAAAATGATAATTGTAACTTAGGAAACTTTATAAATGTGTGTGTACATATATATGTATACATACATATATATGGCTATATAGGAGGGTATATGGGTATATGAATACATATGTGAGTGTGTATTTATGTGTGTACAGGTATACATAGACAAAGGGCACAGGACCAATTGAATAGGAAGGGATGATAATTAAAAAGTGTAATTGAGAGGTGAGAGGAATATAATGAGAGGAGATGGGGTGAGACAAAATGGGGTAAATTATGTAGAAGAGGCAAGGGAAAACTGTTACAATGGACAGAAAGAGCAGGAAGGCAAAAGGGAATGAGTCAACCTTACTCTCATTGAATTTGGCCTAGGGAGGGAATGACATACACACTAAATAGGGTATCTCACCCTACATGAAAATAGGGGGGAAGGGGATGAGAGGGGGGATGAAAGAGGGTGAGGGCAGGTTGGGGGGGAGGAAAGTTGGAAGCACACACTTTTGAAAGGGACAGGGTCAAGTAAAGAATAGAACAAGTGGGGGGTGGGATAGGATGGAGGGAAATATTGTAAGTCTTTCACAATATATCCACTATGGAAATGTTTTGCATAGCTACACATGTACAACCTATATTGAATTGCTTATCTTCCCAGTAAAGGTGGGTGACAAGGGAGGAAAGGAATGAATCTGGAATTCAAAGTTTTAAAATAAAATATAATATATATCAAATCAAATATATGTTTATATATCAAATATATATCAAATCAAATAACATATATCAATCAAAAATACTATATATTATTATTATTTTTTGCCTGCAATGGGAAATAAGATATACAGGTACTGGGGCATAGAGATCATCTTGCCCTACTGGAAAGTCGGAGGGGGGAGGGGGAGGATATAGGAAAGAGCAGATTGGGGGAGGGGGTATACATTGGGATTGCTATTTTGGGGTGGTGGGTGGGGGAGAGATGGATAAAATTTGTAACTCAAAATCTTTTGGAAAAGAATAATGTAAACTAAAAATAAAATTTACTTAAAAAAAGATAATTTGGGGTCAGATGGTATAGGGCTTTAAAAACTAAACAGAGGTGTGTGTGTGTATATATATATGTCTACACACACACATAAAATCTTAGAGGCAACAGGAAGCCACTAGAGATAGTTGAGTAAGAGAGTGACTTGATGACTCCTTTTTTTTTTTTTGAGGGGGGGAGGCAGGGCAATTGGGGTTAAGTGACTTGCCTAAGGTCACATGGCTAGTAAGTGTTAAGAGTCTGAAGCCGGATTTGAACTCAGGTCCTCCTGACTTTGGGGCTGGTGTTCTATTCACTGCTCCACCTAGCCACCCCTGATGATTTTAGGAAAAGTGCTTTGGCAGTAGTATACCAGATTCAATTAGGAGGATGTTGCAGTAATCTAGGTGAGAGGTAATGGGAACCTGAGGTGATATAGTAATTATGTTGAGTGGGAAGAAGGATTTGTAAATGAAAGATGTCATGGAGGTAGAAACATGATTTGGCAACTGACTGGATATCTGGAGTAAGGGAGAGTGAGGAGTTAAGGGTGATACTGAAGCTGTGAACTTGGGGGAATGGGAGGGTGGTGGTATCTTCAATAGAAATAGGAAAGTTTGCAAGACTGGAGAATTGAGAGGGAAAGATAATGAGTTTTGCTTTGGACACATGAGTTTGAAATGTCTGGTAGGCATTGACTATGCAGGACATAGTCTTGGGAGAGATCGTAGGTCATTTGCATAGAGATGATGGATAAACTCTTAGGAATTGATGATGTTACAAAGAATGAGAAGAGAAGAGGGTCTGGGACCAAACCTTGAGGAACAACAATGTTTAGGGGGCATGAGGTAGATGATGAGTCAGCAAGGGAGACAGAGGAGGACCAGGCAGACAAGTAGGAGAAGAACCAATTAGGAGGGTATTTCAGTAGGTCAGGTAAGAGGTAATAAAGGTTGAATTAGGGTGGTTGTAGTGTGAGTGGGGAGAAGATGACCTTTGTGAGTGATATTTTGGTGGTAGAATTGATATACCTGATTGGATTTGATGTGAGAGAGGGATAGTGAGGAATTGAGAATGTTACCTAGGTTACAGACATGATTGGAAGAATTCTAATCGATATGAAATTTCATTTACCAGTGGCTACTCTAACCTTTTTCATCCTTCTTCAAACCTCCCTTGGCATCCTTTTCCCAATCCTTTCCAGTGAAGACCTTACCTCATATTTCACTGAAAAAATTGAAGCCATTTGCAGAGAGCTCCTTCCTCCTCCTCTCAAATTACTCACGTCTTCTTCCTCACTATTTTCTTCTGTACCCCTATCTTTAATAAGGAGGTTGCCCATCTCCTTGATAAAGCAAACCCCACAACATGTGCCCTCGATCCTCTTCTTTCCTATTTTTTTTTTAGGATACTGCCTCTACCATCATTTCCATTTTCTTTCTAATCTTCAATTTCTGCCTTTCTCATGATTCATTCCTTGCTTAGAAACATGATTATGTCTCCCCCAATCTTAAAAAACTAAACAAAACAAAAACCCTCACTTGATCCGACTGTCTTTGGTAGCCATTAAATTTCTCCTCCCTTTCTTGGCAAAACTTCTTGAGAAAAACCATCTGTCTATATTAGGTGCCTTTGCTTCATTTCCTCTCACTTGCTTCTAAACCCTCTGCAGTTGTGACTTTGATCTACTTATTTAACTGATGGTTCTTCCCCCAAAGTTATCAGTGATTGAAGTTCATATCTAATGAACTTTTCCCATTCTTTATCTTTTTTGACTTGTCTATAGCTGTTGACATGGTTTATCACTCTCTTCTGGATACATCCTCATCTAGATTTTGTTAACCTGTTATTATCTCTTGGGTCTCCTAACGCTATCTGACCTTTCTTCTCAAGTTTCCTTTTCTTGATCTTTGTCCAGGTAACTCCTATTGGGTGGGTATCTCCAATATCATCTTTATGTACAGTATTTCCAGATGTGTATCTGAAGCCCTAACCTCTTTTTTGAGCTCTGGTTCTGCATCATCGGTTGCTTTTGGACATCTTATAATGGATGACCTGTACAATCACCAAATCACCACAACTGAGCTCCTTTTCTATCCCCCCCAAATCTCTCCTATTACTGTTGAGGGCACTGCCATTTTCCCAAGTCATCTAGACTTTCATCTTTGGTGTTATCCTGTCCTTCTTACTCTCACTCACTCAGCATGTCCAATTTGTTGTCAACTCTTGTTTCTACATTTACAACAAACATTTATTGTATATATACACCCTTTTCTCTCTATTCCCACAAACTCTATTTTGGTGGAGATCTCCATCACCTAGACTATTTTAATAACTTTCTGGTTGTTTTTCCTGCCCCAGGTCTCACCCTTACTCCAATCCCACTTCTAATAAGCCACCACACTAATTTTTTACGTTCTCAGTAAACTCCAGTGGCTCCCTTTTACCTCCAGGATCAAAGATAAAGTCTCTGGGGCATCTGAAGCCATTAGGAACCCCTATGCTTCTGCCTTTCCAGTTTTCCAACACCTTACTACACTCCCTGAACTCTGTGATCTAGCCACACTGACATGACATCTCCAGACTGAGTTGTGCCTTTTTACTGTCTGTTTTCCATGCATGGAAGACACACTTTCTCTCCTCACCTTCTCCTCTTGGCTTGATTCATTGATACCTGTAGCAGTTAGATATTGTTCCATAGTGTGCCTGGAATACATACTTTTTCTCTTTTAGTCCTAGCATCTTCTAAAGCTCAACACAGAGGTAAATGCCATTTCCTTGAGGAAGCTGGAATTCCCTTCTTTCCCTGGATGTTCTTCACCTCACATGGTACTTTCATTTATGTAATACTGTATGTTATAGTTAGTTACCTGTGTTGGTGTCACTTATCTCCTGGACTGTGAGCTCTCTGAAGGTGGGGACTATCGAAAATTTTCTTTCTTTGCACCTAGGGCAGAACCCAGCACACAGTAGGTACTTAATAAATATTTGTTGTATATATTAGGAAGAATTATGGTATAGTGGGAAGAGTGTTAGACTCAGTGTGTAGAGAAGTCTGGCATAAAATTCTAACTCTTACAGTTGGTAGTTGTATTACCTTGGGAAAATCATTTAGCTTTTTAAAACCTCACTTCATTTGAAATGATAATAAGAGTAAGAGTTTACATGGCTATTTTGAGGGTCAAATGAGATGTTTGTAAAGTACTTTGCACACTTTAAAGCACCCTGCAAATATTTATTCTTTACAGCGGTCTGATGCAATAGAGCATAATTGTAATAAATGGAAAGAGTGAAACAGACACATAAAAACCCAGAATGGCTGTAGTCCATTTGTTCTTTAGGCCATGAGGCTGTGCAGAAGTTTGTTTTACTTCTTTCTGAGTGACCTTCTAAGATGTAGGCTTACTTTCTGTGTGTCTGTGAAGCTGGTGGATGGCCTCTCTCTGGATTGCCCTTTCAGGCTTCTCCAAGTTGCTACCAGGGAGACTGAATGTGAAAACAATGTATAAGTAAAAGTGGGTGTTGGAATTTTTATGAGTTTCTTCCTTCCAAGAAAGAATGACAGCTTTACCACAATTTATGTGATGAAGCAACTTCAGGATCTAATGTGGACATAGTTGTTGTGTATTAATGTTACTATCCAGCGTGAGTTAGAACCGAAATGATGCACAAGGGTAATAGAAACTTTTGCAGATGAGTTATTAGTATACTTTAAATTCTGACTTATTTGTGCCATTCAAAAGGGTATGAATCTTTTGCCTTGGGTATGAGGTAGCAGCAAAGGTCCATGATAATTTTGGGGGATTGCACTTAGTAATTGGTTTCAACACAAAATTGTATACAAAATATTTTTTTTTCAGTCCTTTGAGACTCAAAGTCAGTTGACTTTGAGATGTGTATTTCAGATGAAAGGTTTTGACTATAAATATATGCTTTTGCTTGCAAACTGGTCACATGTAGTCAAGTGATTTGTAGAGTGTTGATATATTTGCTCTCAAATAGAGATCAAAAGAGATGATGTTGGGTGGCCTTTAGAAAGGAAAAGCTGTGTATATAGTGAAATTGCACACAACTGACTCAAATGGTAATTGGGAAAAGCCACAAAGTTTAGCCTTTACAATATTTTTGTAGTTTTTATATGGTTTAAATTAGGTTAAAGACATTATCAGGAATTTAGAGTGAGGACAGCAGAGAGAGAGGTAAGACTTAATTTAATTGGGGATAAAATACCTGTATGCACCTAACAGGATTGTTGTGAAGGCCAATGAGATAATAATGTCAGCTATTGTTATTATTGATATCAGTCTATCAACACTATATTAACCACCTATTAAGAGGAGGTTGCACTTGATGACCCCTAAAGTCCCTTCCAGGACCATGTTTCTAACTTCCTGTCCGGTCCTGGCATTGTCTGTTACTATGAACAAGAATACATGGCTTTATAAGTGGTAGAATTGGGCCTAGAAACCAGATTTCCTGTTCCCTAGTCCAGTGTTGTTTTCTCTGTGCCACAGTGCTTTTTAGTGGTAGTACTAGTCTTTTAATTGTTGAGGGAGAAAACCTTTGAATCACATTTTATTCTTTCTTCTCCCTTGGTTCACTTATGAAATTAAAAACAAATTATTGTTGATTATTTCTTCACTTTTATTTTTTTTGGATACCTAATATCTCCATTATTCAGGCTTCTGTGATCCTATCACTACTTACGTATCTGTGTTTGCGTGGCCTCCACATCTGGAATAAAGTACTTCCTCTTTTCTACCTAGATGAATCTCTTGTTTCTGTGAAAGTTTAGCCACTTTATACATACAAGACCTTTCCAGATTACCTCATCTTTTTCCCACTCCTTGAATTTATCTCATGTTTATTTTGTGTCTGATAGAATGTAAGCTCCTTGAGAGAAGGGACTGATTTTTTCCCCCTTTGTGTCCCCAGCTAGGTAGCATAGTGGATAGAGCACTGGACATAGAGCTAGGAAGACCTGAGTTCAAATCCATACATACTAGCTATGTGACTGAGCAAAACACTGAACTTCTCAGCCTCAGTTTCCTTTTCTGTAAAATGAAGGGATTGTACTTGATGGCCCCAAGGTCCCTTCCACTTCTAAATCTATGATCTGTGAATTTCTGGTAGGGTGCCTGTCACATATTGGGTGCTTAATATTGATTGATTGTTAAAATAGTTTTCTAATTTATATCTCTGCCTCAGTTCTTCTTATAATGTCTCCTGCATGTTGCCACCATTGTTTTCTTACTACTTCCCTTTTCAGAAATCTTCAGTGATTCTCAATTACTCAAAGGATAGTTTACATTTTTTTAGCATCTTACTCAAAAGCCTGTACAATCAGGACCCAAACTACTTTATAATTTATCAGTATATTTTTTAAAGCACTAACTATCCACCAGGTGCAGGGAATTTAAGAAAGGAAGAACAGTCCTTGTATGTAAAACACATAGACATACACATAGAGTAGATGGAAAGTAACATTTAAAGGGGGAAGTTTTGAGGTTGGGGTAGAGCTGGGGAAGATGCCTTTTGAACTCTCTTATAGGATGTCAGGAATTCTCAGAGAGGAAGTGAGGAGAGAGGGTACACGAGTATAAAGGCACAGAAACAGGTGGAACATTTTCTCAGAGAGAGAGCTAATAGGTCAGTAGAGCTGGAGAGTAAAGGTCATGGAGGGGAGGAAGACAGGAAAAGTAAGGAAAGACCAGGTTTTGAAGTACTTCAAATGATAAACAAAAGAACTTCATAGTTTATCTTGGGGGAAATAGGGAGCCACAGGAGTTTTAAATGACATGGTCAGACTTAGGCTTTAGAATAATTTTCTTACTGCTCTCCTAGATGAACTCTTAGTTCCAGCCTAATTGGACTATGTACCCTAGCTGTTGCTATTCCTTTGATTATAGCATTCTCCTTGCTTGGAATGCTTAGCCTGGCAAGGGGGAAGACTTAGGGGAGATATCATTGTTTCCTTCATGGTGCAGTGAGTAGAGCTTTGGACTTGGAATACATCTACATTTAGAATGTAGAACATGATGATTTTATGTATGTGTATATGCATGTACATATGAATATGTTTATATACATTTGATATTTCTGTAGTAAAGAAATCTCCAGTACCATACTTTTTTATTTATTTATTTTGTTTGCCTTTTTGGAGGGCACTTGGGGTTAAGTAACTTGCCCAAGGTTACACAGCTAGTTTTTTTTGTGTGTGTGTATGTTTGTGTGTGGGTGTTAAGTGTCTAAGGCTGGAACCAAACTTGGGTCCTCCTGACTCCGGGGCTGGTGCTTTACTCACTGCACCACCTAGCCGCCCCGAGTACCATACTTTTTAATAGTAAAGGTGAAGAAAGGCTCTTTTGGGATTTTTTGGTAATAGAAAAGCTTAGGGCTTCCAGGGCTATTAGTCTGCAACCAGAGTTACCTCCCACATTGGTTAATCAGGTCAACGTCAAATACTCTATATGACAGATCTTAAAACTATTGATTCTGATATAATTTCTATCTATATATTATCTAAGCCAGGCTTATACAACACATGGCCCCAGGCTTCTTGTGGCCTGCCAAAGATGTAGAAGATGTAAAAGAAAATAAAGATATATTTAGTGCTTTGCCATGCCTGGTTTAACCTGCCTTCCACTAGTCACTGTTGTGCCCATCATGTAACTTGGCAAGTGGATTGCTTCTGTGCACTGGCTCCTATCTGTGATGTGACTTACGGCAACCAACCATTGTCAGTCTGTCCCTAGTCTTAGAGGAGTGAGAATCATATCTTTTCTCTGTGTTTTCTGTCATTACTAAATGTAAAGTGTAAAAAAGAAACCTGAAAAATCCATATTGTTAAATACATTTTTTTTTTGTTAAATCCATACTGTTAAAATTGCCTGTTTTAAGCAGTACTTTGGGAAATTGCCTCCTGCGGAGGGACTGTCTGAACCACCATAGCACTTGAATTTTTGTTGTGAACTCATTCCATGTTCTAGTTCTTAGTGTACTTGTTATGTGACATTCCTTCTGAGGACAGGGACTGGCTTTTTTTTTTTTTGTGACCCTCACAGGTGTGAATTTTTGCAGTAGTTTTTTGGATTTTGGATTTTGTAGGTTTTGGATTTCTCTCTCCTTATGTCGTAGATATGACCCTAAGTTTGTAAAGTTTGGGTTAGCTGAGCAAATGCCAACTTATCTTCTAAAGTTGGAAAAACTTTTACTACAGTTTGGATTTTTCATCCAAAAGTACTCAGTATCAAAAAAGTACTAGACTGAGAATCAATACATGGGTTCATTTCTCATTCTACCATTCATTTACTGCTGCTTTCCCCTTCTCTGCCTTAGTTCTCTTATCCCTAACATGAAGGAGCTGGGCTAGATTATGTCTAAGGTCCTTCGAGGCTCTAAAATTTTGTGTCATAAGACTTGGGCTCTTTCTAGCCCTGGGTTTTGCCATTTACTAATGTGGATAAGTCCTTTCTCTGATTTGGACCTTTCTTATTGCTTAAAAAAAGTGCATGCTCTGCCTCTTGCCATGATTATTGTGAGAAAGAAATGAGAGAACATTGTTGAATTATTCTTTCCTCTCTGTTTTAGTGATATTTGTTCACTTAGTTCTCCTACTTTGTCTTGCTTCTTCTCAGCCTCCCTTGCTGGCTCACTGTTCATGTCCCACCCCAAATCTGTGGATATATCCCAAGATAATGTCAGAGGCCTTCTTTTTCTGTATTTTTTTTTTTTTTTGGTGATGTGATTAGCTCCTATAGATTCACTTACTTCTGGCAGATGACTCCCAGTTCTATATATTCAGTTGTTCTCTCTCTTAAGCTCTAGATCAATAGCCAGATAGTAAGCACTTAATAAATTCTTTTTTGGAAGTTATCAATGTTTTCTGTTCCTTACATCATCCCAAGTATTTCTCCCTTTCCCTGTCTCAAGAGTTTTATCCTATATGACAAATAGCATTTTTTCTCCTAATTTTTTTTTCATTTTTAAAATGTTTTATTAACTTCTGATTTACATCATTCATTTCTGCCAGAATTTGTTACAAATTTTCTCCCCATTTTTCCCCTATCCACTGCCCCAAAATAGTCCCACAGGATATCCCCTCCTCCAATCTGCTCTTTCCCATATCTTCTCCCATGCCCCCTTTGACTTTTCTAGTAGGGCATGGTGGATCTCTATGCCCCAGTGCCTGTATATCTTAATTCCCAATTACATGTAAAATAGTATTAATAATAGTATATATGTATATATATTTCTAAACATTTGATTTTAAAACTTTGAATTCCAGATTGATTCCTTTCCTCCATTGTCACCCACACTTACTGGGAAGATAAGCAGTTCAGTATAAGTTGTACATGTATAGCTAATGCAAAACATTAACATAGTAGATGTATTGTAAAAGACTGACTATATTTCCCTCCCTCCTATCCCACTTCCCACTTGTTCTACTTTCTACTTTGATCCGTCCCTTTTCAAAAGTGGGTGCTTCTAACTTCCCTCCCCCTCAGCCTGCCCTCCCTTCCATCATCCCCCCTCTCATCCCCTTCCCCCCGACTCTCCTGTAGGGTGAGATACCTGTTTAGTGTGTAATTCATTCTCTCCCCAAGTCAAATTAAATGAAAATAAGGTTGACCCATTCCCTTTTGCCTTCCTATTCTTCCCCTCCATTGTAACCATTTTCCCTTGCCTCTTCTATTTAAGATAGTTTACCCCATTCTGTCTCTCCCCATCTCCTCTCATTATATTCCTCTCTCACCTCTTAATTTCACCTTTTAAGTATCATCCCTTCCTGTTAAATTGGTCCTGTGCCCTCTATCTATATATACCTGTAAACATATATACACACATTCTCATATGTATTCATATGCCTGTATACCTTCCGATATAGACATATATATATATATATATTTCTATTCCCTTCAACTATTTTCATACTGAGAAAAGTTTCATCAGTTACAATTGTTAATAGTTCAACTTTGTTAAGTTCCTTATGATTTCTTTTCCCTGTTTACCTTCTCATGCTTCTCTTGCTTCTTGTATCTGAATGTCAAATTTTCTATTCAAGTCTGGTTTTTTCATCAAGAATGCTTGAAAGTCCTATCTATGGTCTGAATGACCATATTTTCCCCTGAAACATGATACTCAGTTTTGCTGGGTAGGTGATTCTTGGTTGTAATACCAGCTCCTTTGCCCTCTGGAATATCATATTCCAAGTCCTTCGATCCCTCCAAATATCATTTTTTAAAAACAAAAAAAATCAGTGCAACTGAATTGATACATTGAAAAATTGGGAAAACCTGTGCAATGTGTAACACTTATAGACCTCCACAATATTTTTTCCTATGCATGTTAATAAATATTTTTTATTTTTAAATTTTACATGTTGCACTTTAACATATTATATCCAGACATTTTTTGCAAGTGGATGTCTGCTTTGTAAAACCTTATATTTAGCTCATCATTTCTGTATGAAATTATAGGTACAACTAGTTTTTGCCACTGAGTTGCTTTTGTAAGTCTCACAGTAAGAGAAACATTTAATGAAAAGAGATGGCTTAAATTATAAGGCATAAAGAGGTGGGCTGGAAGTGTCCTCTCATCTCATTTGACTCCTGTTTGATCTTTTTAATTTTGTTTAATTTAATTTTGATTTTTTTTGGTGTAATCATTCATTGAATGGTTATCACTGTCTACATGGTGGTTTTTCCATTCCTTTATTGATGGTGACATCACCTTCATACAGATCTTTGCTGCTGGAGGATTAGTGAAGGAAATAGTTGTTGCCTTGGCTGTGCCTGCTGTGGGTTAAGGAGGCTTGCTGTCTAGCAAAGATCACAAGTCTTAACTGGATCAATTAATTCATAATTGGTTGGGAAACCAATTAGAATATGTAATATGTCGAGAGTCAGAAAGAAAAAACAAAGCAAAAACAAATGTATCAATAAAGTAGTGACTTAGATCCAACAGTGTTCTTACAAAGAAAAGTAGCTGCAAAATATCAGTTTGGTGGGCAAGATGGTGAGATATTTCAGCCACTGCAGGTGTTATTCCTTGCATGTGACTTTTCATCTTTTTTGTCTTTGCCTTGCCCAGGCTCTCCCCTATGCCTGTAGTGTATTCCTTTTCACTTCTATCTCTTAGACTGACTCTCTTTGAAGCTAAGCTCAAGAACCACCTCTTCCATAATGCCTTTCTTAATTCCCACCAGCTGTTACTGTTTCCCTCCTGAAATTTACCTTATACTTTGTGTGTATTTTATATATATTGTCATATAGAGGCAGCTAGGGGACACTGTGGATAGAACACTATGCCAGGAGGCAGAAAGACCTCAATTCCAATCCTGCCTCAGGAATTTACTAGCTGTGTGACCTTGGGCAAGTCATTTAACAATTGCCTGCCTTAGCTTTCTCTGTTATAAAATGGGGATAACATTAGCACCTACCTCCCAGCGCTTTTGTGAGGATCACATGAAATAGATAATATTTGTAAAGCTCTTAGGGTACCTGGCACATTGCAAGTGTTTAACAAATCTTCCCTTCCTCCCTCTCTACCATTTGAGGATTGGAACTATTGTGTTTTTCTCTTTGTACCTTCAGTATTTCACATAGTGCCTGGCGCATAGATAGTTCTTAAGAGATTTCTTTTGATTAAAGAAACAGCAACTCTTGTTAAATGTAAAATATTAGAAAATCATAGTGTCTTATTCGAGTTGGAAGGAATATGAGAGATTATCTAGTTCAATCTCCTATTTCTGTGTTATGTGGGATGTTTAATTAAATTAGACATAATTCCTAGGCAGAGAACCCAAAATGTGACTTCATTAAGTATTGCCATATGGTGAGAAACTTGAAGTTGGCTGTCCTTTGATGACCCTTACAAACTGCAAGAAGTATGCAGCTAATAAGAGCAGGAGTTGTCTTCCTTCTTCTTCCTTATCCTTGCTATTGTAAAACCCATAACGATTGCTTTTTCGTTCAGTAATAGTAATAATGAACTATTCTTAATAGGTAAAGATACTACCTCCTCTTTTTTTTTTTTTTAAAGCAATTGGGGTTAAGTAACTTGCTCAAGATTACATGGCCAGTTATTTCCAGGTGTGGTGCTAAGTATCTGAGCCTGGATTCGATCCCAGGTCATCCCAACTCTGGGCTGGTGCTCTTACTCACTGAGCCACCTGGCCGCCCCTACCTCCTCTTTTTTTAACAGCATGTGTTGTTAATGGTTTTCTGGAGAGAGGATGAGAGATTTCCTCTGAGGTACCTAAATTCTGGATTGTTCTTTGCTACTGTTCTCTTTTAGGGAGAGCCCTGATTGTATGGATGAGTTAACTTTATTGCCCCCATACTGCACTTGTAATCTTAGTGAGCATTGAAATGGCAGTTTAACATAAAATTGAAAGCATAAAAAAATGAAAGAACTTATTGCATAAATGCACGAGGGATCATAGAATAACAAAGCATTGTTGATTTAACTAGTGGTTAAGTGATTGCTATGTGTCAGGCACTGTACTTAGGCACTGGGGATATAAAGACAAAAAATGAAACAGTCCCTATCCTCAAAGAACTTGAATTCTTTTGGGAGTGGAAGAGGGCACTGCATGTGTATACAATAAGCACATCCATAGTAAATACCCTGTCAGGACTAGAAGCTGGGAGATGGGGAATTAGGAACGACTTCAGAGATCTATTGGAGTTTGAGTAAGGGAGTAACTTGGTAAAAACTGAACTTAAGGAAAATCACTTTAGCTATTGTGTGGTTTAAGGAGAGATGTGAGGCAGAGAGAGACCAGTTAAGGGGTCATTAGGAGGTAGAAAAGACAAACTGTGGCAATTACTTGAATATGAGGGGTGAGAGGCAGTGGAATCAAGAACATTGGGCATATGAATCTGAACAACTAGAAGAATATCAGCGTCCTTGACAGAAATAAGGAGTTTGGAAGATGAGTAGATTTTAGGGGAAAGATAATGAATTCTTTTATGTACATGCTGAGTTTGAAAAGTCTCTAGAACATCCTGTTAGAAATATTCTATAGGCAGTCAAGTAGATAGAAGTCTAGGGGAGAGATTGGGGCTGGATACAGTATGTAAATCTGTGAGTTAGCTGCATAGAGTTGATAATTAAACCTGTTTGGAACTGATGAGGTCACAAAGTGAACAGAGGGCCCAGGACAGAGCCTTAGGTTACACCTATAGTTAAATGGTATAATGTGGATTATGATCCAGCAAGAGATATGAGGAGTGTTGAGACAGGTAAGAGGAGAGGCAAGAGAGAGAGCAGTGTCATGAAAACCCAGAGTGAAGAGAATATCCAGAAGGAAGTTTGATAGAATGCCAGACCTGGAGTCAGGAGTACCCGAATTCAAATCTGACCGCAGACCTATTACTGACTGTACGACCCTAGGCAAGTAATTTCCCCTGTTTGCCTCAGTTTCCTCATCTGTAAAATGAGCTGGAGATGGAAATGGCAAACCATTTTGCCAAGAAGACTCCAAATGGGGTCACAAAGATTTTGACATGACTATTTGACAAAGGAGCTAAATAGTGTCAAATGTAGAACAGTCAAGAAGGATGAAATCTGAGAAAAGATCATTCATTGGATGTAGCAATTAAGATGTACACTAATTTTCAGGAAAGCAGTTTCTTTTTTTTTATCAAATGCTTTATTAACTTCTAGTTTACATCATTTATTTCTGCAAGATTTTGAGTTACAAATTTTTTCCCCGTTTTTCCCCTACCCACCACCCCAAAATAGCGATCCCACTGGATATCCCCTCCTCCAATCTGCTCTCTCCCATATCTTATCCCATACCCCCTCTGACTTTGCAGTATGGCACTATGGATCTCTATGCCCCAGTGCCTGTATATCTTATTTCCCAGTTACATGTAAAATAATATTAATAATAGTATGTATGTATATATATATATATGTATTTTAAGCATTTGATTTTAAAACTTTGAATTCCAGATTCATTCCCTTCCTCCCTTGTCACCCATCTTTACTGGGAAGATAAGCAATTTAATATAGTTTGTACATGTGTAGCTATGCAAAACATTCCCATAGTGGATATATTGTAAAAGACTGACTATATATCCCACCTCCTACTTGTTCTGTTCTCTACTTTGATCCTGTCCCTTTTCAAAAGTGGGTGCTTCCAACTTCCCTCCCCCTCAGCCTGCCCTCCCTTCCATTATCCCCCCTCTCATCCCCTTCCCCCCTTATTCTTCTGTAGGGTGAGAAACCCTATTTAGTGTGTATGTCATTCCCTCCCTAAGCCAAATTCAATGAGAATAAGGTTGACCCATTCCCTTTTGATTTCCTGTTCTTCCCCTCCATTGTAACCATTTTCCCTTGCCTCTTCTATATGAGATCGTTTACCCTATTTTGTGTCTCCCCATCTCTTCTCATTATATTCCTCTCTCATCTCTTAATTTCACCTTTTAATTATCATTCCTTCCTATTAAATTGGTCCTGTGCCCTCTATGTATACCTGTACACATTCACATATGTATTCATATACCCATATATACCCTCCTTTATAGACATATATATGTAGGTATATACATATACACACACACACATTTCTATTCCCTTCAACTATTCTCATACTGAGAAAAGTTTCATAAGTTACAATGATCATTTTTCCATGTAGGAATATAAATAGTTCAACTTTGATAAGTTCCTTATGATTTCTTTTCCCTGTTTACCTTCTTATGTTTCTCTTGCTTCTTATATCTGAATGTCAAATTTTCTATTCAGCTCTGGGTTTTTCATCAAGAATGCTTGAAAGTCCTCTATTTCACTGAATGACCATATTTTCCCCTGAAACATGATACTCAGTTTTGCTGGGTAGGTGATTCTTGGTTTTAATCGCAGCTCCTTTGACCTCCGGAATATCATATTCCAAGTTCTTTGATCTGTCAGTGTAGAAGCTGCCAGATCCTGTGTTATCCTGATTATGTTTCCACAATATTCGTATTGTTTCTTCCTGGCTGCTTGCAATATTTTCTCCTTGATCTGGGAATTCCGGAACCTGGCTATAATATTCCTAGGAGTTTTTTTTGGGGGGGATCTTTTTCAGGAGGTGATCAGTGGATTCTTTTAACCTCTGTTTTGCCCTCTGCTTCTAAAACATCAGGGCAATTTTCCTTGAGAATTTCTTCAAGGATGATTTCTACGTTCCTTTTCTGATCATGGCTTTCAGGTAGTCCAATAATTTTTAAATGATCTCTCCTGGATCTATTTTCCAGGTCAGTGGTTTTTCCAGTGAGATATTTCACATTGCCTTCTATTTTTTCATTTGTTTGGATCTGTTTAATAGTATCTTGATTTCTCATCAGGTCACTAGCTTCCATTTGCTCCAATGTAATGCTGAAGGAATGATTCTTTTCAGTGAGCTTTTGAGATTCTTTTTCCATCTGGCAAATTCGGCTTTTTAAGGCACTCTTCTCCTCATTGGCTTTTTGAGCCTCTTTTGCCATTTGAGTTAGTCTATTTTTTAAGGTGTTATTTTCTTCCGTCAGGTTGTTGACTCTCATTTCATAATTTTCTTGCCTTGTTCCCATTTCTCTTCCCAATTTTTCCTCCACTTCTCTTATTTGGTTTTCAAAATCCTTCTTAAGGTCCTCTGTGGCTGCAACTAGCTCGTATTTTTCTTGGAAGCTTTTGGTGCATGAGTTCTGACTTCATTGTCTTCCTCCTGTTCCATGCTTTGATCCTTTTTGTCTTCAAAATAGGAGTGTAAAGTTGGGTTGCTCTGTTTGCTTTGTTTCCCTCGTTTGCTCATGTTGCCACTCAATTACTTGTCTTTTAGGTTTTTTGCCACAGTAGGACTCTGCTACCAGACAGGGGGGCTTCGTCCCAGTCGCTGGGGTTTTCTCAGCTGCTGAAGGTAATAGTTAGGTGCCCTCTCTGAAGCTTCCACATGCTCTGGCAAGTTGGTCACACACCCCAGGACCTCCACCCTAGACCGCAATCCAGATCCAAGCAGGTTAAAGCAAGAGTGATTACTCCTCAGACTGGTCACTTGGTCCCTGTACAATCTGCAGTCCAGGAGCTAAAGCTGCTACATGGTGGTGGCTGCACAACCCTGGTCCCTCAGTGGCTTCTCCCTCCAGGGGATAAAGGCCAACAGACTCCCAAACTACTGGATCCCAAAGTCCACACTGCACTGACCTCTCATTTTGTCCTTGGCATTTATGGGTTGATAATTCTGGAAACCACTACAGCTGCTGGTAATCTGAAGTCCCTCCAACCGGAGGCTGTCAGGTCTGCCCTGAGGCTAAAACCTCAGGCTGGAGTAAGGCTGGGGTTGGCTCCTACAGTGCTCTGCTGGCCATTTCCTGTCAACCTGCCGGGCTGTCCTTAGCAGGAGGTTAGCTTCTCTGTGTCATTTTGTGGGTTCTGTAGCTCCAGAGTTTGTTCGGAGTCACCTTTTTCGTGAATTGGGCAGGGGTGGGATGGAAGCTAGAGCCCTGAGGAAGTCCTGTTTCTACTCTGCCATCTTGACTCTGCCTAAGAAAGCAGTTTCATGTGAGTGACAAATTCAGATTCCTTATTTGCCAAGCATTGAGGAGTGAGGAGAAATCAAGGCAATAAGTATATTTTTTTCCCCTAAGTATTTAAATGGCTAAGAAAGGGAAGAAAGCGATAGGACAATAATTTGAGTGAAAGGTAGGGTATAGTGAAGATATTTTAGGAATAAGGGAGACTTGGGCATACTTGAAGGTAGTTGGGAAGGGACCAATGGTAGATAGGAATGCTTTGAAGGTAGGGGGTAGGGTGGGAGACTATGACAGGACAAGATGAGATGGGATTGGATTGGATCAAGGGCCCTTGGCACTTGTCTGTATAATTATCAAAGACTGGAGGAGAAGAGTGAGGGTTTATGTTAGTGGGTTTTTAGATGAGCAAAAGAAGAGGGATCTCATGGTACATGGCCTACATTTTTTTTTTTTAGTTTTAAATTATTTGTAACATTCATTTAAAAAAAAAGTTTTGAGTTCCAAATTGTTTTCAGCCCTCACCTATTGAAAAAGCAAGCAATGTAACAATTAATATATATGATCTCATGTTAAACATTTTCATGTTAACCATGTTGCTCCCAAAAAGCAAGAAAAATAAAGTAAAAAAAATTATACTTCACTTTGTACTCAGCATTTATCAATTTCTCTGGAGGCAGATAGCATTTTTCATCATGAATTCTTTGAAATTGTCTTGGATCGTATTGATCAGAGTAACTAAAGTCTTTCACAGTTGGTTATTGTTAATAGTATTGCAGTTACTATGTAACTGGTTCTGATCTCCTGGTTCTGTTCACTTCATTCTATATCAGTTCATGTAGGGCTTTTGCTGAAGCAGGTTTTTCTGAAACAATTTTGCTTGGCATTTCTTTTTTTTTTTTTAATTTGTCAATTTATTTGTTTTTAGTTTTCAACATTCATTTTGTAAGTTTTAAATTTTCTCCCCCTCCCTCCCTAAGATGGCGTGCAATATAATATGACTCTACAATACATTCCTATTAAACACATTTTCACATTAGTCATGTTGCATAAAAGAATTATAATGAATGGGAGAGGTGGTGAGAAAGAAAAAAACAAAACAAAAAAGAAAATAGTTTGCTTTGCTCTGCATTCAGACTCCATATTTCTTTCTCTGGATGTGGATGACATTTACCACCATAAGTCCTTTGGAAATGTTTTAGGTCGTTGCATTGCTGAGAAGGGCTAAGTTTATCAAAATCAGCCATTGCACACTGTGGCTCTTTTCTGTGAACCATGTTCTCCTGGTTTTGCTCACTTCACTTAGCATCAGTTCATATAAGTCTTTCTAGGTTTCTCTGAAGTCTGCCTGCTCATCATTTCTTATAGCACAATAGTATTCCATTACATTCATATACCACAACTTGTTCAGCCATTCCCCAATTTATGGCTATTTCCTCAATTTCCAGTTCTTGGCCACCACAAAAAGAACTGCTATAAATATTTTTGTACACTTGGGTCCTTTTCTCATTTTTATGATCTCTTTGGGATACAGCCCTAGAAGTACTATTGCTGGGTCAAAGGGTATGCACATTTTTATAGTCCATTGGGCATAGTTCCAAATTGCTCTCCAGAATGGTTGGATCAGCTCACCAGCTGATGAATGTGTGCCAATTTTCCCACATCCTTGGCAACATTTATTATTTTTCTGTTTTGTTGTGTTAGCCAATCTGATAGGTGTGATGTGGTACCTCAGAGTTGTTTTGATTTACATCTCTCTAATCATTAGTGATTTAGAGCATTTTTTCATGTGATTGTAAATATCTTAATTTCTTCCTCTGAAAACTGCTAGTTCATATCCTTTGACCGTTTATCAATTGGAGAATGACTTGTATTCTTGTAAATTTGACTCAGTTCTCTATATATTTCATAAATGAGGCCTTTATCAGAAACACTAGTTTTAAAAATTCTTTCCCAGTTTTCTGCTTCCCTCTTAATATTGGTCGTATTGACTGTGCAAAAGCTTTTCAATTTAATGTAATCAAAATTATCTCTTTCACATTTCATAATGTTCTCTATCTCTTGTTTGGTACATTAATTCCTCCATTCTCCATAAATCTGACAGATAAACTATTCCTTGCTCCCCTAATTTGTTTATAATATCAGCCTTTATACCTAAATCGTGTACCCATTTGGATTTTATTTTTGTATGTGGTACCCAGTTTCTACCATACTATTTTCCAGAGCAGTTTTTGTCAAATAGTGAGTTCTTATCCCAGACTGCTTGACATTTCTTATAGCACATTCCATTACAATTATATGCCACAATTTCTTGTTCAGCTATTCCCTAATTGATGGGTATCCCCTCTACTCCCAATTCTTTGCCACCACAAAAAGAGCTGCAATTAGTATTTTTGTACATATAGGTCCTTTTTCCTTTTCTTTGATCTTTTTGGGATACAGACCTACCAATGGTATTGCTGGGTCAAAGGGTATGCACAGTTTTATAACTGTTTGGGCATAGTTCCAAATTGTTTTCTAGCATGGTTGGGCTAGTTCACAACTCTTTCTGCAGGAGTGGCAAAGAATGGGAATTTGATTGAGTGCACTCCTATTGTGGGAAATTATTGCTTAAGTTATAGTATATATGTGACTTGTGCTATAAGAAAGAATGAAGGGAATGGTTTCAGCGGGAAGATATGAACTAATGCATAGGGAAATGAACAAAACCAGGAGAACAAGTTACTCAATGACAACAATATGGTGAAGAGAAGCAAATTTGAAAGAATTAGGACCTCTGATATCAGTATAGAGACAGTAATTCCAGAGGACTAATGATAGTACATGCTACCCACTTCCTGATAGATGAAGAACTCAATACAGAATGAGACAAAAAAATTTTAATACTCGATTAATGTGGAAATTTGTTTTTGATTGACTATACATGCTTGTTTTTTCTTTTGCTCTCTGTTCGGGTAGGGGAGGGTCATGATGGGAGATTGACGAAGTGGATTTTTGCTGATTGAAACAAATACAATATATTTTTTAAAAAGTCAGGAAACAGGAAATTGAATGCACTATAGGTGGAATAGCAGGTAGGCCAGTGTGACTAGAATATGTGAACTTGAAAACATAGGCTGTACTGAGGCATATTATAGTTTTTTTTTTTTTAAAGAAACCAGTGTTTAATCCATATTGAAAAAATGGAAATATCCTGCTAGTAATTTTAATGATAACCAAAATCAAAGGACCCAGATTTTTTTTGTTTTCTTGGTATTTTCCTAACTTTTCCTTACATCATTACTTGCTCTTTTCATTGATTCTCACCAATATGAAGTTACTTTTTGTTATCAGAAGGGTTTTAAATGCCAAACAGAAAAGTTTATATTTTCTCCTAGGGGCAATGTAAGGAGTCACTGGAGTTTCTCGAAGAGGGGAGTGCATTGATACATACAGATGATCTTACTTTGGAAATACTATAATAATTCTTCTTGAGTCAAATATATATATATCCTTTTGGGAGAAGGGTTTGACCTCTAATAAGAGATACATACATACATACATACCTAGATACATACACACACACATATAAGACATATTCAGTGGACTAGCCATCTAGATCCAGGTGTTCTGCAGAGATTCCCCATTCTACTCCCTATAATATTCTACTCTAATTGCTAATCCAGAGTCCCCATTTGTTTGTCTCTGTTATCAGTAAGGAAGAGGGTACCTAACTTGAGTCTGAATACTTTTTTTGGTAGAGATATTGATAGTCCAGGATATCTGCTGCAGATAATACCTGACCTCAGTTATTTCTATTGATTGTATAGATAATAAAACTACATTTCCCTAAAAATACTTTTCAATTAATTAATTCTGGCCTTGGGTCCCTTTGACCCAAAGTGAGTCAATTTTTAATCATTGAAAATGTTACAGTTCAACACATAGGCTCTTTTCTTTCTTTCATTAAATACTTCAGTGCTTTAAGGACCCATGATTTTGGGAGTGTGGATATTCTTTCTATGGTTTCTCCCCCCCCCCCATTCATTTGTTCAACAGCGCAGATCACAATGGTGACTTAGTAATTTTTGAATGTTGCTGTGGTGAGAAGTTCATCACCTTTCAGGCAGCCTAGTGACTAAGTTCTTTTGAACTTAACCTTTGACCTTCCAAGTACAGATCGGGGCAGCATTGGAGGAAGAACATTGTGGAGGATTACAGACAGAGAGGAATTTATTTCGTTCTATTATTACCAGATTTGAAGACTAATGTAAAATATGCCTTTTTGAAAACAGACAGTTGTTTTGGGGCAGGGGTGGGGAGAATAATGAGTTCTAGACTCTGAATTTATTCTAGACTCTTAATTCCATTAGGACAGATTGTTTTGTATCTAAACCAGCACCTAACATTCTATAAATTCAGTTCTAGTGAAGTGCCTACGTTTTGCTATAAACTGATTTGAGTTACATATTTTAGATATGATAAACTCTCCTAGAGTTTATAATCTAGTAATACATAAACATGGGTTATTGTAATGCATGATGATTGATCCTTCAGTAAGTATTTATTAATTACGTATTGTATGCCAAGTGCTGGGGATACAGACAAAAAACATCCCTGCTCTCGTATTCTGATGGGGAAGACAACATACACAGAAGTAGGTGCATACACGATTCCTGCAGACTAGTCTTGTGTTTTGGGAAAATCACTTTGGCAATTGAGTGGAGGCTGAAATGGAGTGGGGAGAGACTAGAGGCAGGAAGAACAATTAAAAGGTCAGAGGTGAGAGAATCCTGGACTAGGGCAATGGCTGTGTGAATGGATGAAAGGAGCTGCATTTGAAAGATGTCAGGGTTAAGGAAATAACAAGATTTGGAAACTGTTTAGATATGTCGGGTGAATGAGAATGAAAAGTTGAAGATGACACTGAGGATCTGGGAGGATATGGTGGTGTCCTTGACAGTAACAGGGAAATTCAGAAGAGGGGTAGATTGGGTGATGGGGAGAATTGCAGACTGGGGGGAAGGAAGAAAAATGTCCAGGTAGGCTGTGACCAGGTTGTGAAGGGCTTTAACAGAGTTCCTCTGAACAGAGGAGTTTATATTTTATCCCAGAGGCAGTAGTAAAGCCACTATAGAATTAGTTGAACCGAGTAGTGATATAGTTAGATATGCACTTAAGGAAAGTAATTTTGGCAGCAGTGTATGGGCTGGACTGCCCTACATAGAGATTTGAGGCAGGTAGGGCACTAAAAGATTCTCTTGCCTCCATCAGATGAGGTCCCTTACCTTTTTTTCAGCTTCTGTGTTCTTATCAGTAAGTTAGAGATAATAGTGCCTTCTTCACAGGATCAAATGAGAACATATAGAAAGCACTTTGTAAACCTTCAAGTGCTACCTACATGCTAGTGATGATAATGTTGTTGATGGAGCTTGCTTTCTAATGGGGAATGATCATGCATGAAAGGAATCTAGGAAATTGAAGAGCATGGTTTGGAGTGGAGTTGGTAGGGTAGTGACTGAAGTTCAGCCATTTGTCCTTTGCATTCTAGTGAAAAAAATCCAAGGGTTTCAGTGTGCTGGAGTTAAGGATGATGGCCAGATGGCTGGCACCACCATGTGGAGCTACTCTTGTGGGAGGTTATAGATGATGATTGTTTTTTGTATAATTTCCTATGGGAAGGATGGAATAGGGACTAGAGTTGTGATTTCACACATGTAGGGAGCTCCCTGGAGAGGAGAGTCTCTCTACCAATATAAGTCAATACTAGAGCCTATGATCAACTCTTAAAATTTCTTATGGTGCCATATAAAATAGTACCTCAAACTAGTGATAATTGAATGATAGGATTATAAATTTCGACCAAAAAGAGACCTTAAAAGTCATTAAGTCCATTCTCCTCAATTTATAGATGAGGAAACTAAGGCCCAGAGAAGTTAAGTCTCTTCCCTAGGGTCACATAGCTAGTAAGTGTCTGAGACTGGATTGAGCACAGATTTTTCTGACTCTAGGTCTTGTGCTTTATCCACTTTGCTATGCTATCTCTCCATTATCTATATCACATAGAGATCATCAAAACTCACTTATAATTTACCCTGTTGCGTTAGGGTATTAGACTTATTTCTGATATTTCTGGACCCCTTATGTTATTCTAATGATTAAAATTATGTAATTTTATTTTTAAATTTTTTTTGCCTTTTGGATGGCAGTTGGGGTTAAGCAACTTGCCCAAGGTTACACGGCTAGTTTTTTTGTGTGTGTATTAAGTGTCTGAGGCCGGAACCGAACTCAGGTCCTCCTGACTCTGGGGCCGGCGCTTTACTCACTGCGCCACCTAGACACCGCTTAAATTATATAATTTTATACTTAGAACCTTAGAGATGATCTAATATATCCTCCCACTAAATAGAAATTGATATTGTATGTGTATATATATATATGTGTATATATCATATATATATATGATAAGTGGTCATTCTAAACTTGATTACTTCTAGTGGTTGGGTAATCATCACCTTGTGAGGCAACATCTTCCATTTAGAATGCTCTTATTGTTATAAAGCCCTCTTTTGTAGTGAACGGAAATCTGCCTTCCTACAATTTTCACCTGCTCATTATGGTTCTGCTCTTGGTACCCCTTTCTATATGATAACTATTCTTCTAGCTATTCTCTGTCTAGTCTTTCTCCTCATATATAAGGTATAGAACTTTGACCAGATTGTTCACTTTCCTCTGAATACCTTTAGTCAGTTTCAGCTTGAAATGTGGTGTTTGGAATTCTGTTGTCATTTAAGAAAAATATTTATCGATTATGTGCCATCTACAAGATGCTCAACAAAACATAAAAATTAATGACGTATCCTTTGCTCTTGGGGAGCCAATCATCTGAGCCAAGTATTCTAGATGTGGTCTGACCAGTACACAGTCTAAATGGGACTATTACTTTATTTAGTTTGCATTATACATACTCTGTGAACTCAGGTTAAAATTTAATTAATTGTTGGGTGAATATAATGTAAGGTCAGGGTGGATCAGGAGACCAGTTTGGATATATTGAGTCTTCTTCATGAGAATAGTATATGGATATATTGGATAAACAATAGTTCCTTTTAAATTTTGTTTCTGACCTGTCATTTCATCAGTATAGGGAATTCCCAATATGGGAATTACTTCCCAAAATGCAGTCCCATGCCATTTGTGATCTTAGAGAATTGTCCAGAACTGGGAGTGGTTAATTGACTTGCCTGTGGTCATATAGATAGTATGTGTCAGAGACAGAGCTCTGAAGCCTACCTACTATTTAAAATTAGGAGAAAGGTTGAGTGGAAAATGCATTCAGAAGAAATCGTTTGCATGATGAAGGGCATGTTAAAGTAATGATGGGAAGCCTGGAAATGGAAGCATTTTTAAAGTGAGCACTGGGAACACTTTCTTCGAGAACACTGTGCTGTCTATTTAAGTTATACAGGTCTATTAAACATTTAGATTCTGTGATGTATCTAGACTTTGTTCAGAAAAGTATGGTAATGTGTTTTCCTGTCTGGTTACAGGTATAAATGCATATTGTATTACATTTGCGTGCACTTATTAGTATTCCTGACACAGCATATTTATAGATGTTAGCCTGAAGAAAGAGAGAGCATGTTTTAGGGCTGAGCAATTGGTTCCTACAGGCAAACCCTTATGACTTAGCTGTCATTAAAAAAAAAAAAAGTCTTTTCTTGCCAGGATGAGGCTAGCATGCCTGGATGTAAGGGTGTGGAAACTTTAATATTGTCATTATTGGTTTCTTTTTCTGTGAGTTTGAAAATCTGTAAGATATGGAATTCTATGGTTTTTAGAGTTAGCTTTTCCTAACTAGTCCCCTTCCTGCCTTTCCAGTATTATTAAAACCTTACTTCCCTTCATGTACTATATGATACAGTGACATTGGTCTCCTTGCTGTTCCACCAACACTCCATCTCCCAACTGTGCATTTTTATTGGCTGTATCCCATGCCATAAATGCTTTACTTCCTCATCTCTAGGTTCTGGCTACTTTGATATTCTTCATATACAGCTTAATTCTACCTCCTACAAGAAACCTTTCTTAGTCCTCCTTAATGCCTTCCCTCTGAGATTGTCTCCAATTTGTCCTTTCTGTGTAATTTATCCTAGTTTGTTTTGGTACATAGCTTTTTGTACGTTATCTCTTGCATTAGACTGTGAGCTTCTTGGTAGGCAAGGACTATTTTTGCTTTTCTCTATATTCTCATCATTTAGCACATCACTTGGCACATAGTAGGTGCTTAATAAACACTTGTTGACTTGATTTGAGATTATCTGGTTCCTCTATCAGTTTTTCTTATGTTCTTGTTGACTAACTTACATGGCTATTTATATAACTTTTGAGTTGCCAGCATCAGTGATTCAAAATAACACATGCTCTGCTATTGGAGCCATTATTGGAAGCACTGTAGGAGAGGAGAGCCAGAATTGGGGATGGAGGTCTGACCAAAGCTGTGGAAACTGGTTACATGTGGGTGAAATACCATTTTCATTGAACTCTCTCAACAATTGGAATCATTGTTGGGTGGGATAGCCTGAGAGTGCCTACTATTTTTGACTCTTCTTTTCTTATCTCTGATTGCACAGAGGAGCTTCCAAACATTTGTAAACGGTGCAGGGTGTATGTAATGACTACAGTCCCCTTTACTCCATTTCAGATGGATTTTCTTTCATGTACTTTCTGTGGGGTTTGGAGGGGGGAGGAGTACTACTTTTTAGGGAATTTAATTTAATTTGTAGACATTTATTAAGTACCAGCTCTTTGAAAGGCACTGGGGAAAATAATAGTAATTTCCTACATTTCTACAGTACTTTGTGCTTTTTGGAATTTTGTTCATGTCTATATTATTTCCTTCTCATAGTAATCCTGTGAGGTAGATGGGTGAGGTGTCATTAATCTTATTAGAGATTGAGACTAAAAGAAATAAAGTGATTTACCCATAGCCTTTGGAAAATAAATGAATAAACAGCAAAATCTATTAGACTTAAAGATAATGAAAAATAAGATTTCTAAAAATTTTTCCCTAGAAAGAAAGCTAAATGACCTTTTTTTTCCCTTTTTTTTTTTTTTTTTAGCGCCGTCTTCGACATCTCCGGAATATTGCTGCCCGGAACATTGTTAATAGGAATGGCCACCGACTCCTTGATACCTACTTCACACTTCACTTGTGCAATAGTGAAAAGATATATAAAGGTAAAGGAAGCCATGTATTTGGAAGCCATGGGCTGTTATATCCCATTCTTTTCTCATTATCATTCCTTACAAGTATATTTATGTAGGAGTTTATCCTTTTGATACATGTTGAGAGGCACCTGTTGGTTAGTGATTTGGGGTCAGAGAACCTGGATTTGAGTTTTGGGTTATTACTTTGTGACTTGAGGCAAATAATTTTGCTTCTCTAGTTTTTGTTTCCTTATACGTATAAACAAAAAATTAGACTAGAAATTATGTAGATACTTTTCCATCTTCAATCCTAGACTTATGTAATTTTTTAAATTTAAAATTAATAGCAGTTTTCATGTGAATTAAAGGAATATTGCTTAAGTTAGGTTGCTTGAACAGTAGTAACTCATATTTTTTATTATGAGTGTTGGTTAATATTTGTCTTTAACCCGGATTTACTAGGTTGGTCCTTAAAAATAGTACTTACAAATCATCTCCCTCGCATGTTTAGTTTGTCTTTCCATAGTCAACAATAACATATTAAAAAAATTTTTTTGGTATCTTTTGTTTTCACATTTTTGCCAAAATTGCTCCCATAATATCTCTTCTTCCCCCCTCTCAGAGTGTCATCCTGTTTCAGGTTTCACAGTATGTTGTGGGAATCATCTCGAAAGAATTGACAGACTCAGACCATCTCCAACCTAAGCAAGGGCATTTATTAAGAATTATGCCTCTCAGAAAGTGGACTGGGGGGGGTGCCAGGTGGCATAGTGAGTAAGAGCACCGGCCTCAGAGTCGGGATTGAATCCGGGCTCAGATACTTAGTACCACACCCAGAAATAACTGGCTGTGTAACCTTGAGCAAGTTACTTAACCCCATTTGCTTAAAAAAAAAAAAGTAGACTGGGCACCAAGAAGGAACCAACAGCTTAGCTGAGCAAGGCAGGGATTTTTATAGAGCAAATGATACAATTACATCATTACAGAATATATGAATATTTAAATATGGGAAGGGTTATTGATATAGGAGGGATCCTAGCCTTTGGTGGAGCTGTGCATGTGGTTATCCAGATTGCATACAAAAAAGCTCAGGGTCAGGGGGAGAGGAACATTTTTGTATGATAATGATGTTACAATAAGCCTTCCTATGTCATAAGTTCACCTCAGGATAGTTCTTTGCTGTTACTATGCAGGAGTCCACTTAGGCTGTGATTTAGTGGTCAAACATCCTGGTCCATGTCCTATTAGTGCTGCTTTCTGATTGGCTGGCTATTGTGGTCCTGTCTGAGATTTGATGGATGTGGTTGACACACTTGTTGTTCTAGTGAGGCATTGAGGCAGATGAAGAAGTTGAGATATTGGGGGGGGGAGGCAGTGGCTAGGCTGGGGCAGTGGCTAGATTCCTATCAATTCCATATAAAAAAGAATATTGTTACAGAAAAAAATAAAAGGAGGAATGGAAAAACTAACACAATTGACCAATATACTGAAAAAGTATGAAAATAAGTACAGTATTCTATACTGGTGGGATCTCTTACCCCTTCAAGTGGAGGAGTAGGAAAAGGATATCTTGTTGTATCTCTTCTTTGGGGCCATGCTTTCAACAAGCATTTATTAAGCACTTTCTGTATACAAGGAATTGTGCTATGGACATTTGATACAAAGTAGGATAGAAACATTTCCTATCCTAAAGGAACTTACATTCTAGTGGGGAAATAACATGCAGATAACTAGGTATATACAGGTATACACTGAGTAGATGGAAGGCAATCTGAGCAGAGAAGGTATTAACAGTGGAGGAGGAGGGGAGGCAGTAGGGAGAGTCTACCTAAAATAAGGTGGGACAAAAAGTGAGTTTTGAAGGGAGCCCAGGGCAAATAAGAGGTGAAGTTGTGGGGGAAGACCATTCCAGGCATGAGGAGCAGCCAATGCAAAGCATACAGAGATGGAGTGTCATCCCCCAGAAACTGCAAGTAGCCCAGTGATGAGGGTTGTAGAGTGTGTAGAGGGCAGTGAATGGGAAAAAGACTGGAAAGGTTTCAAGGTAAGGTAAAGACTTAAGGAAAAGACTCTATTAATAACTCTAGTTCTACTTTTGGGATCACTTTCAAAAAAAAAAATTAAGCTGTGAATGTTTGTGGCTTCTTCTTGTCTACTGAATTTCATGTGCTGTGGATCCTGAAAGAAATGACAGTTTAAAATGATCATTAGTACTGCTACTAGTACTACTGCTGCTGCTTCTCCTTTTTCTCTTAATTAGCATTTGTATAACACTTTTGTTATCTCAGTTAAACCTAACCACCACCTTAGGAGGTAGGTGCTATTATTATCACTATTTTACAGATGAGGAAACTGAGGCAAAGAGAGATTTAAGTGATTTTCCCAGGGTCACACAGCGCAGGCATTGGAAACAGTATTCAAACTCAGGTCTTCCTAACTTTTGAGTCCTGTTCTATATATACTGTCACCTAGCTTTTCTGTAACTACTTATTTTCCTACCAAGAATGAAATTGACATAGTCCTTTAATTGGTTTTATAAAAGAGGAAGAACATATAGTTAATGGAACACACTGTACTGGGAAAAAGAAAACCTGGGTTCTAGGTATAGCTTTGTTATTCTTTACTATTTGAATTGGGGCAAATGATTTCTCTCTGAACCTCTAGTTTCTCTTCTGTAAAATAGGCCTGTGTGCAGTGGAAAGAAACAGAGGTTTGGTATATATCAGAGATGTCAGACTAGCAGCCACATTGCTGTGTGAACCAGATTAAAATGTAATTAGGAAATATTTAACAAAATAAAAATACAGTAGAAAATTAAAAAATGTTAGCGTGTGGGGAGGAGCCAAGATGGTGGAGTAAAAGCAGAGCCTTGCTTGACCTCTCCCCCAAACCTCCCCAAATATACCTATGAAAAATGACTTTAAACAAATTCTAGAGCTAGAAAACCCAACCCACAGCATGATGGAGTTGAAACAAGTCTCTAGTCTAAGACAGCCTGGAGGGTTGACAGGAGGGGTCTGTCAGGCTGGGCTGGGAGCAGAGCATGATCAGGTGTGGGACAACATCGGCACAGATGGGGCTGGAGCAGGCCTTGCAGGGGACTGGGTCAATGGCAGCTCTGGCAGTTTTCAGACTTTTCAATCCCCAAACACCAAAGACATCATAGAAGATCAGTAGAAAACTCTTGTGAGACCTGGTGTAGTGCCAACACAATATTCACAGCACCAATGGTGACTCTGAATGTGCTGGCATAATTCTGAATTACAAAATATAACACACTCTCCATATAAAAGACAAAAGCAAAACGTTTATTCAGACACCAGAAAGCCAGATCCTAGCACCAGAAAGTCAAATCCACATCATAGCAACAAAGAAGTTAATAAACCATAACATAGAAGAGAACCACACCATCCTTTAACTTTTCCACAAACACTCACAAGCCTAGCTGTCTCCTTGCCAGCGTCTTCTCTCTCTGTCTAATTGCACTTACTCCGAGCTTCCTGCTCCACCCATTCAGCAAACTCTTCCCACTACAGGCTCCATGTGATTACATTTGGCCTATTAGGGGGTGGGGAAAATCTTCAAATTCCCTTAGGCCTGTTAAGAGGCAGGGAAGGTCTTCCATTCTCATTACACCCTGGTGAAAGAGGAGCGTGGTCCAGTCCCAGCCCTGGGGTGGAAGAGGTGGTGGTGGTGGCAGCATCAGAGGCAGAGAGGCTGCTTCTGGAGCTCCCTGCCCACAGATGGTGGGGGATTGAGTGGCTGATAAAAAATCACTGAATACTGGGATAGTACACCTTTCCCTCCCCCTCCCCCCCCACACTAGAAGCAGAGTGCTACCTTGACAAAGACTTAGAAAGTTAGGTGTTTGGGAGGATGAGCAAACAACATAGGAAAGCTCAGACTATAGAATCTTACTTTGGGGACAAAGAAGATCAAAACACAACCGGGGAGGACAACAGAATCAAAGCTTCTACATCAGAAGCCTCTAAGAAGGATATGAATTGGTTGCAGGCCATGGAGGAACTCAAAAAGGATTTTGAAAATCAAGTAAGTGAAATAGAGGAAAAATTGGGAACAGAAATGAAAGTGATGCAAAAAAATGATGAAAAACAAGTCAAAAAGCTTGCTAATGGAGACCCAAAAAATACTGAACAAAGTTAAACCTTAAAATAAATAGACTAATCCAAATGGTGAAAGAGGTCCAGAAAGCCAATGAAGAGAATGCCTTAAAAAATAGAACCAGCCAAATGTAAAAGGAGGTCCAAAAGCTCACTGAAGAAAATAATTCCTTAAAAATTAGAATGGAGCGAATGGAAGCTAATGACTTTATGAGAAATCAGGATATTATAAAACAGAACCAAAAGAATTAAAAAATAGAAGACAATATGAAATAGCTCATTGGAAAAACCACTGACCTGGAAAATAGATCCAGGAGAGATAATTTTAAAATTATTGTACTACCTGAAAGCTGTGATAAAAAAAAGAACCTAGAGATCATCTTTCAAGAAATTATCAAGGAAAACTGCCCTGATATTCTAGAACCAGAAGGTAAAATAGAAATAGAAAGAATCCACCAATCTCTTCTTGAAAGAAATTCCAAAGGAAAACTAGGATTATTGTAGCCAAATTCCAGAGTTCCCAGCTCAAGGAGAAAATATTGCAAGTAGTCAGAAACAATTCAAGTATTTTGGAAATACAATCAAGACAACACAAGATCTAGCAGTTTCTACACTAAGGGATCAGAGGGTTTGAAATACAATATTCTGGAGGTTAGAGGAGCTAGGATTAAAATCAATAATCACCTACCCAGCAAAATTGAGTGTAATACTTCAGAGGAAAAAAATAGATATCAATGAAATAGAGGATTTTCAAACATTCTTGATGAAAAGACCAGAACTGAATGGAAAATTTGACTTTCAAATACAAGACTTAGGAGAAGCATGAAAAGATAAACAGGAAAGAAAAATCATGAAGGACTTATTAAAGTTGAACTATTTACATCCCTACATGGAAAATGATATTTGTAACTCATGAGATCTTTCTCAGTATTAGGGTAGTTGGAGGGAATATGGATAAATAGATAGATACATAGATAGATAGATAGATAGCTAGCTAGATAGATAGATGGCACAGGGTGAGTTGAATATGAAGGGATGATATCTAAAAAATAAAATTAAGGGGTGAGAGAGGGATATATTGGGAGAAGGAGAAAGGGAGAGAGAGAATGCGGTAAATTATCTCACATAATAAAGGCAAGAAAAAGGTTTCACAATGGAGGGGAAGAAGGGGGAGATGAGAGGGAATGAGTGAACCTTACTCTCATTGGATTTGGCTTAAGGAGGGAATGACATACACACTCAATTGGGTATCTTACCCTAAAGGAAAGTAAGGGGGAAGGAGATAAGAGGGGGGGGATGATAGAAGGGAGGACAGATTAGGGGAAGGGGTAGTCAAAAGCAAACACTTTTGAAAAGGCACAAGGTCAAAGGAGAAAATAGAATAAATGGGGGATGGAATAGGATGGAGGGAAATATAGTTAGTCTTTTACAACATGACCATTATGGAAGTGTTTTGCATAACTACACATATAACCTTTATTGAAATGCTTGCCTTTTCAATGAGAGTGGGTGGGGAGGGAAGAAGGGAGAGAATTTAGGACTCAAAAGTTTTTTTTTTTTTTTAAGCAGTTGGGGTTAAGTTACTTGCTCAAGGTTACACGGCCAGTTATTTTTGTGTGGGTGCCGAGTATCTGAGGCCGGAACCGATCCCAGGTCTCCTGACTTTGGGACCGGCACTCTTACTGCGCCACCTGGCCTCCCCTAAAAGTTTTAAAAACAGATATTAAAAAATTGTTTGTACATGCAACTTGGAAATAAGATATACAGGGAAGTGGGGTATAGAAATCTGTCTTGCCCTATAGGAAAGTAAGGGGGAAAGGGATGAGGAGGTGGGGTGATAGAAGGGATGGCAGACTGGGGGAAGGGGTAATCAGAATGCATGCCATGGAGGGGGGAAAGGGGGAGTGAAGAGATGGGGAGAAAATACACAACTCAAAATCTCGTGAAAATGAATGTTGAAAACCAAAATAATAAAAAAAAATGTTAGCATGTGATTTTCTAACTCATTATATGGCAGGAGACATCATTACATAGGGTTTAGTGGCCCTGTTTCTATATGAGTTTGATACCACTGGTCTGGATAACCTCTCAGGGCTCTTTCAACTCAAATTTTATGATCTTGGGAATATGCTTACATAGTACTTAGTTCACAAAGGTTGTTTTGGACTTAGAGATGGGACAACAGATTTGAAAGTACGTGGTAGTCTGTAAAGCTCCATGTAATTACAAGGTTTTAATAACAGCTATAATAACAACAAAGATTGTTATTAAAAGTCAGCAAAAATAATTATAGGACTTTGAGAATTCACATTTAGTCATGGGGTAAAATTCAAGTGACATTTATTTTCTAAAATTAAATTTTAATTTTTCACTTAAAAATGCACCTTCTTTCCTTCTCTTGTTTCCCTCACCCACCCATAATCCCTCTAAAATTAAAAAAAAAAAACCTTTGTAAGAAATATGCATAGTCAAGGAAAACAAATATCTACATTACCTGAATCCAAAAAATAACATCTCTGTCTTGCATCCAGAGTTTCTCCCTCTGTCAGGAGGTGGATAGTTTTAACCAAGGTCCTTTGGAATCATGGTCAGTCATTTGTTCATCAAAGTTCGAAACTTTTTCAGAGTTGTTTGTTCTTGCAGTATTGTTCTTCTCAACTCAAGTGAGGTGATTAAGGTGGTGCCTGTAGGTGACAGCCATACTTGCAGTTAGGAGATATGAATTCTAATTCTGCTCCAGACACTTGTCAGTTGTGTGACCCTGGGGAAGTCACTTGCCCTCCTTCATTCTCAACTTTTTTCATCTGTAAAATTGTAATAAGAATAGCACCTACTTCCCAGGATTCTTGTGAATATCAAATGAGAGAGCATATGTACAGTGCTTTTAAATGCTTAAAGTACCATAGAAATGCTAGTTATTATTCTCAGGTTTTTCAGAAATTCCTCTTCAGAATATCTTACAGCACAGTGTTATTCTTTACATAAAATAAATTTGTGCAGCCATTCCTCATTTGATGAACACCCTGTCAGTGTGTAGTTCTTTGCCACCACAAACAGAGCTACTATTAACATTTTTTTGTATATATGGGTTCTTTTCTTTGATCTCATTGTGGTCTAGACTTAGTAGCAGTGTCACTGGGTCAAAGGGTATGCACAGTTTATTAAGTTTGGGGACATAATTCCAAATTGTTTGACAGAATGGCTGCACTAGTTCACAGCTCTATGTACTGTGCGTTAATATTTCTGCTTTTCCACAGCCTCTCCAGCATTTGTCATTTTTGTGTTTTTGCATGCTTTGGAAACTCAGTTTTATTTTGTATTTCTCTAATCATTTTTCTATGACTATTTGTGGTTTGGATTTTTTTTCCTTAAAACTGCTTATTCAGATCTTTTGACCATTTATCAGTTGGGAAAAGGCTCTTATTCTTTTAACTTTTGAATCAGTTCCTTCGATAGCTTAGAAATGAGACTTGTCAGAGAAACTTGCTACAAAGATTCCCCCCCCACCCCCAGCAAACTCTTCCTTCTAATCCTGCTTACATTAATTTTCTGTGTGTAAAAACTTTTAAATTTCAAGTACTCAAAATTGTCCATTTTACCTTCTGTGATCCTTTAATTTATTTGGTTATGAATTCTTCCCCTATCTATAGGTCACATAAGCAGTTTCTTTCTTGACCCTTTAATTTAGTTATGATATTGTGACTTTTTATATGTATAGATAATAGTTCTATTTGGAGTTTATATTAGGATTTGATAGAAGTGTTGATCTAAACCTATTTTCTGCCAGCCCTTTGTCTAGTTATCCCAGCAGTTTTTGTCATATACTTTAGGTTTGTTGAACACTAGGATGCTAAGTTCATTTATTTTTGTGTGTTTTTTACCTAATCTGTACCACTGATCAACTTCTCTTTTTTAACCAAAATTATTTAAAATAATTTAAATTCAATTAAGTAATTTAAACATTAAATTAAATAATTTGAACAAAATTAGTTTGATGATAGCTGATTTGTAGTTTAACGTGAAGTCTGATAGTTCTTTCCACTTTTTAAAATTATTGTCCTTCAAATTCTTGACCTTTTGTTCTTCCAAATCAATTTTTAAAATTTATTTTTTCTAGTTCCATAAAATAATCCATTGTTTGATTGGTATGGCTCAAATTAGTAAAATAATTTAGGTTTTTTTTTTACATATCATATTTTATCTAATTTTTACATATCATACTTTATCTAATATGGTATGTAAATATATAGTATGTCTTATATTTATATAGCATATGTTATTATATTTATTATATTGTTGGCTGAGTTAACTCATGAACAATTGCCATGTCTCCAATTATTTAGGAGGTCTTTTTGTGTAGAAGAGTGTTTTTTTAAGTTGTAGTTATATTGTACCTGTTGTAGGTAGACTCTGAAATATTCTGTAGTTATTTTAAATGAAATTTCTCTGTTTCTTCCTGCTGTGTTTTATTGGTATTATACTAAAATGTTGATGATTTATATGACCATTTTATATCCTTTAACTTTGCTGAAGTTGTTTCAATATTTTAGTCAACTCCTTAGGATTCTCTAAACCTACCTGCATAGCATCTGCAAAAAGCAATAACTTTGCATCTTTGTCATTTGCTTATTCCCTCAGTTTCTTTATCGTGGGTTCCCTCCTCCCCGCCTTTAAAAATAACTGACATGTCTAACATTATATCAAGTAATTGTAGTGACAGTGGATGTTCTTGTTTTACCCCTGAAATTATTGGAAAGGACTCTAATTTATCCCCATTCCATATAATGCTGACTCTTGATTTATAGGTTTTTAATTTTTACCATGCTAAAGAAAAGATCTGTTTTCCCCATCTTTACTAGTGATTTTAACAAATGGGTGTTGTATTTTGTCCAAAGTTTTTTCTGCATTTATTGATACAAATATTATTTGTTTTTCTTATTATTAATATGGTTAATTATGTTTATGGTTTTTCTGATATCAAACAGTTGTGCATGTTTGGTGTAAATCCATCATAGTCATAGTGTATGGTCTCTGTGACATATTTTTGCAGTCTCTTTGCCAATATTTTATTCATAAATTTCGCATCAATGTTCATTAGGAATGTTTTTCTATAGTTTGCTTTCTCTGTCTTGACACTCCCTGCTGTACGATCAAGATGGTATTTGTATCATAGGAGAAATTTGTTAGAATCACTATTTTGCTATTTTTATAAGATTGTATGATATTGCAGTTAATTGCTCTTTGAATTTTTGATAGCATTCACTAAATTAATCCAGTGTTTTTTGTTGTTGTTGGCAGTTCATTTATGACTTGTTCAATTTCTCTTAGATTGAGTTGTTTGAATCCTCTATTTCTTGTTTTGTTAGCCTAGGTAGTTTATATTTTTGTACATATTTATCTAGTTCATTTAAGTTGTTGGTTTTATTGACAAATAGTTTCTAAATACTTCTTATGTTCTTTTTTTCTTCTTCATTTGTTGTGAATTTTCTTTTTCTTTTGGTACTAGTAATTTGGTTTTCATTGTCTTTTAAATCAATTAGCTTATGGTTTATCTTTTTTTTTCTTCTAAAAAACTAGGTCCTATTTTTATTTTTTTATTGTTTGTTTACTTTTAGTTTATAAGATTCAATTCCACTATTCCTTGAGTTTCACATTTTGTCCCTCTTCCTCCCCTCCCACCCATAGTGGCATACAGTCAAGTACAGGATCTGTAAATGCTTTCACATTATACATTAGTCAGGTTATAAAGGCGGATTGTATGAGATGGAATGAAAAATGCTAAAGAGGACATAAAACCAAACAAGAAAAGGAAAAAGATCAGGTATTTTGCTTCCATATGGATATTAACTCAATTCTTTCTAGTTTTTTCTCTGGATGCACACATTTCTCTCCTTCATGGGTCTTTTGGGATTGACTTATATCACTGCCTTGCTGAGAAGAGACCAGTCTATCAAAGTTGGTCATCACACATACGTTGTATCTGTAATTGTGTACAAATTTCTCCTGGTTCTACTCTTCTCACTTAGCATCAGTTCGTATAAGCCTCTCCAGGTAAATATGAAGTCCATCTGCTCCTCGTTTCTTATAGCACAGTAGTATTCCATAACATGCATATACCACAGCTTGTTCATCCATTCCCCAATTGATGGGCATCCGCTTAATTTCCAATTCTTTTGCCACCACAAAAAGAGCTGCTATAAACATTTTTGTACATGTGGGTCTTCCTCCCACTTCTATGATCTCTTTGGGATATAACCCTAGGAGTGGTATTGCTGGGTCAAAGGATATGAAATTATTTATAGCCCTTTGGGCATAATTCCAGATTGCTCTCCAGAAAGGCTGGATCAGTTCACAATTCCACCAGCAATGCTTTAGTATTCCAATTTGCCTATATCCTCTCCAGCATTTGTCATTTTCCTGTTTTGTCATCTTAGCCAATCTGACTGGTGAGATGTGGTACCTCAGAGTTGTTTTGATTTGCATTTCTCTAATCAATAGTGATTTAGAGCATTTCTTCATGTGCTTATAGATATTTTTAATTTCTTTCTCTGGAAATTGCCTGTTCATATCCTTTGACCATTTATCACTTGGGGAATGATTTGTATTCTTATAAATTTAACTCAATTCTTTGCATATTTTAGAAATGAGTCCTTTGTCAAAGACATAGGTTGTAAAAATTCTTTCCCAATTTCCCACCTCCCTCTTAATCTTGGTTACATTGGCTTTGTTTGTACAGAAGCTTTTCAATTTCATGTATTTAAAATTATCCATTTTATATTTTATAATGTTCTCTAATTCTTGTTTAGTCATAAAGTCTTTCCCTCTCCACACATCTGACAGGTAAACTATTCCTTGTTTTAGGAGACTGCTTACAGTATCAACCTTTATAGTCATGTACACATTTAGACTTGATTTTGGTATATGGTGTTAGATAATGGTCTATGTCCAGTTTCTGCCATACTATATTCCAGTTTTCCCAGCAGTTTTTGTCCAATAGTGACTTCTTATCCCCAAAACTAGGGTCTTGGGGTTTATCAAACAATAGATTACTATAGTCATTGACTTCTGAATCTCATGTGCCCAATCTGTTCCATTGATCCACTCCTCTATTCCTCAGCCAGTACCAAGTAGTTTTGATGACTGCTGCTTCATAATACAGATTGAAATCTGTTATAGCTAGTCCACCTTCCCTAGCATTTCTTTCATTAATTCCCTTGATATTCTGGACCATTTATTCTTCCAAATGAATTTTGTTTCTATTTTTTCTAGCCCTATAAAGTAGTTTTTTGGTAAATTAATTGGTATGGCACTAAATACATAATTTAATTTAGGTACAATTGTCATTTTTATTATATTAGTTCGACCCAGCCACGAGCAATTGATATTTTTCCAATTAGTTAGATCTGACTTTATTTGTGTAAAAAGTGTTTTGTAGTTCTAGATTCATTCCCTTCCTCCCTTGTCACCCACCCTTACTGGGAAGATAAGCAGTTCAATATAGGTTGTACATGTGTGGCTAATGCAAAACAATAACATAGTAGATATAATGTAAAAGACTGACTGTATTTCCCTCCCTCCTATCCCACCTCCCACTTGTTCTATTCTCTACTTTGATCCCATACCTTTTCAAAAGTGGGTGCTTCCAACTCCCCCCCCCCCCCCAGCCTGCCCTCCCTTCTATTATCCCCCCTTTCATCCCCTTCCTCCCCTACTCTCCTGTAGGGTGAGATACCCTATTTAGTGTGTATTTAATTCCCTCCTCAAGCCAAATTCAATGGGAATAAGGTTGACCAATTCTCTTTTGCCTTCCTATTTTTCCCTCCATTGTAACCATTTTCGCTTGCCTCTTCTATATGAGATAGTTTACCCCATTCTGTCTCTCCCCATCTCCTCTCATTATATTCCTTTCTCACCTCTTAATTTCACCTTTTAAGTATCATCCCTTCCTGTTAAATTGGTCCTGTGCCCTCTATCTATGTATACCTGTAAACATATATATACACATTCACATATGTATTCTTATGCCCATATACCTTCATATATAGACACACACACACACACACATATATATTTCTATTACTTTCAACTACTGAGAAAGGTTTCATCAGTTACAATTATTCTTTTTCCATGTAGGAATGTTAATAGTTCAACTTTGATAAGTTCCTTATGATTTCTTTTCCCTGTTTACCTTCTCATGCTTCTCTTGCTTCTTGTATCTGAATGTCAAATTTTCCATTCAACTCTGGTTTTTTCAACAAGAATGCTTGAAAGTCCTCTATTCTACTGAATGACCATATTTTCCCCTGAAACATGATACTCAGTTTTGCTGGGTAGGTGACTTTTGGTTTTAATCCCATCTCCTTTGACCTCCAGAATATCATATTCCAAGCCCTTTGATCCCTCAGTGTAGAAGCTGCCAGAACTTGGGTTATCCTGATTGTGTAACCACAATATTCAAATTGTTTCTTCCTGGCTGCTTGTAATATTCTCTCCTTAATCTGGGAATTCTGGAACCTGGCTACAATATTCCTAGGAGTTTTCTTTTTGGGATTTTTTTCAGGAGGTGATCGGTACATTCTTTCAACCTCTGTTTTGCCTTCTGGTTCTAAAACATTAGGGCAGTTTTCTTTGAGAACTTCTTGGAGGATGATTTCTAGGTTCCTTTTCTGATCATGGCTTTCAGGTAGTCTAATAATTTTTAAATGATCTCTCCTGGATCTATTTTCCAGGTCAGTGGTTTTTCCCATGAGATATTTCACATTGCCTTCTATTCTTTCATTTGTTTGGATCTGTTTAACAGCATCTTGATTTCTCATAAAGTCATTAGCTTCCATTTGCTCCAATCTAATTCTGAAGCAATGATTCTTTTTTCAGTGAGCTTTTGAGATTCTTTTTCCATCTGGCAAATTTGTCTTTTTAAGGCATTCTTCTCCTCATTGCCTTTTTGAGCCTCTTTTGCCATTTGAGTTAGTCTGTTTTTTAAAGTGTTGTTTTCTTCCGTCAGGCTGTTTACACTCATTTTGTAATTTTCTTGCATCATTCTCATTTCTCTTCCCAGTTTTTCCTCCACTTCTCTTATCTGCTTCTTAAGGTCCTCTTGGCCTGTAACCAGTTCATATTTTCCTTTGAAGCTTTTGGTGCAGGAGTTCTGACTTCACTGTCTTCCTCCTGTAACATGTTTTGCTCCTTTTTGTCCCCAAAATAGTAGTCTAATGTTGGAATCTTCTGTCTGCTTTGTTTCTTTTGCCTGCTCATTTTGCCACTCAATTACTTGACTTTTGGGCTTTTTGCCACAGTAGGACTCTGCCACCAGACAGGGGAGCTTTCGTCCCAAACGCTGGGGTTTTCTCAGCTGCCGGATGCATTAGATGGGTGCCCTCTCTGAGGCCTCCACACGTTCTGGCAAGCTGGACACATACCCTAGGACCTCCACCCTAGACTGCAATCCAGATCCAAGCAGGTTAAAGCAAGAGCCATTACCCCTTAGACTGGTACTTGGTCCCCCTATACTCTGTAGGCCAGGAGCTGAAACATGCACTCCCACTTACTGGGTGCCAAAGTCCAGACTGTACTGACCTCTCACTTTGTCCTTCACATATATGTTGATAAATCTGGAAATGGCCACAGCTGCTGCTGATCTGGAGTCCCTCCAGCCTGCGGCTGGTCAGGCTGTCCCTGGGGCTATAGCCTCGGCTTCCAGAGCACTGTTCTGGGCAATTCCTGCTGGCCTGCTGTGCTCTTCTCAGCAGGAGGTTAGCTTCTCTGTGTCATTTTATGGGTTCTGCAGCTCCAAAGTTTGTTCAGAGTCCCCTTTTCACATGGATTGGGGAAGGTGGAAGCTGGAGCCAGAGGTCCTGCTTCTATTCCTCCATCTTGACCAGGAATGGTCTTAATTTCAATTTTATTAATCTCTCCTTTGTTTTTCAGTATTTCTAATTTAGTATTTAATTAAGGATTTTGAATATGTTCTTTTTCTAGCTTTTTCAATTGCATGCCCGATTTGTTGACCTCCCTTTTCTCTAATTTAATCATGTATGCACTCAGGATATAAAACTTCCCCTAAGAACTGCCTTTAATGTATCCCACAAATTTTGGTATGTTGTTTCATTATTATCATTCTTTTGAATGAAATTACTGATTGTATAATTTCTTGTTTCACCCACTCATTCTTTAGGATTAAATTGTTTAATTTCCAATTAGTTTTTAGTCTGTCTTTCCATGGCCCTTTATTGCATATAATTTTTATTGCATCATGATCTGAGAAGGATACATTTAATATTTCTGCCTTACTGCACGGAATTGTGAGGTTTGTATGCCCTAGAACATGGTCAGTTTTTGAGTATGTGCCATGAACCGCTGAGAAGAAAGTATATTCCTTTTTATTCCTGTTCAGTTTTCTCCAGAGATCTGTCATACCTATCCTCTCTAAAATTCTATTCACCTCCTTAACTTCTTTCTTGTTTATTTTGAGGTTGGATTTATCAAGTTCAGAAAAGGGGAGATTAAGGTCTCCCACTAGTATAGTTTTGCTATCTATTTCTTCCTCTAATTCCTTTACCTTCTCCTGTAGGAATTTGGATGCTATACCACTTGGTACATATGTGTTAAATAATGGTATTGCTTCATTCTTGATGGTGCCTTTTAACAGGATATAGTTTCCTTCCTTATCTCTTTTAATTAGGTCAGTTTTTGCTTTTGCTTTATCTGAGATAAGGATTGCTACCCCTGCCTTTTTTTTTTTGCTTTAGCTGAGGCATGATATATTTTACTCCAGCCTTTTATCTTTACTCTGTGTGTATCCCTCTGTTTCAGATGCCTTTCTTGTAAACAGCATATTGTAGGATTATGATTTTTAAACCATTCTGCTCTCCGTCTCTGTTTTATGGGAGAGTTCATTCCATTCACATTTACAGTTATGATTGTTATCTGTTTCTTTCCCTCCATCCTATTCCCTCCCCTATTAATGCTCATATTTTTCCCCTCTCCCTTCCCCCACTTAATAGTTTTCCTTTTGACCACAGCCTCCCTCAGTATTTCCTTATCAACCTCCCTCTCTTTTCCTCCCCTTTCCCCTTACTTCTTCCCTCCCTACTAACCACCCCCCACCCTTTTTGTAGCCTTTTCCCCTTCCTATTGACTGTAGGATATTTTTATACTTAATGAGGTGTGTTATTTTTTCTTTGCACCAAGAGTGACAGGAACAAATCTCATGCGAATCTCCTCTCCTTCCCTTCTTTCCCTCTGAAATGATACTTTTTGCGTTTCTTCTCCATAGAGTCTTATGCTTAACTGGTTGTTATTCCCTCCTTGCACCAGAACCAATGAGGGAAAAGCTCATATGATTCTCATCTCCCTCCCTTCTTTTCCTCTACTATATTGTTTTTATGCCTCTTTGTGTGGCATAATTTACCCTTTTCCACTTCATTCATTCCTCTTCTTCCATTGCAGTCCCTTTGTAGCCCTTAATAAGATTTTTTTAAATCGTCATTTGTGTATTTTATACTCATACCCTCTACTTGTCTATAAATAGTTTTCTCTTATTAAATAGCTCTGTGTGTGTGAGTGTGTGTGTGTGAGTGTGTGTGTGTGTGTGTGTGTGTGTGTGTTTACCTTTCTATGTCACTCTTCCATCTCATAAGTGGAGGTTGAATTTTCCTTTGAGCTCTGGTTTTTTCATCAGGAAGGTCTGGAACTCTGTTATATCATTGAATGACCATCTCTTTTCCTGGAAGAATATGTTCAGTCTCACTGGGTATGTGATTCTTGGTTGTAACCTGAGCTCTTTTGCCTTGCGGAAAATTGTATTCCACTGCCTCCGATCTTTCAGTGTAGAGGCTGTCAAATCCTGTGTGATCCTCACTGTGGACCCTTGATATTTTAATTGTTTCTTTCTGGCTGTGTGAAGTATTTTCTCTTTTACCTGGTAGTTCTGGAGTTTGGCCACAACATTTCAAGGACTTTTCAGTTTTGGATCTCTTTCAGCAGGTTTCCGGTGGATTCTCTTGATTTCTATTTTACCCTCAGGTTCTAGTATCTCATGGCGGTTTTCCTTAATGAGCTCTTGAAGAATGTTGTCCAGACTCATTTTTTCATCATGATTTTCTGGTAGGCCTATGATTCTCAGATTATCTCTCCTGGTTCTGTTTTCCAGGTCAGTTATTTTTCCATTGAGGTATTTTACCTCTTTTTCTAATTTTTCATTCTTGTTGTTTTGTTTGACTAATTCTTGGTTCCTCATAAAGTTTTTGTTTCAATTTGGTTGATTCTAGTTTTTAGCAAATCATTTTCCTTGGTTAATTTTTGGAGCTCCTTTTCCATATACTTTTTATTTTAGAGAGATGTTTTCTTCATTATAATGTTTTTTAATTATGCAATTTTGGTTTTGAGAGAATTATTCATTTTGTCTTCTATCTCCCTCATTTGGTTTTCAAAGTTCCTTTTGAGCTCATTGAGGAGAGCTTTCTGTACTTGGGACCCATTCTGTGTTGATGTGTCATCTGTGGGTGTGGAGTCCGCATTGTCTCCCTCTGAGTTTGGTTCCTCCCTCTGAGGATAGTAGGACTCCAGAGTTTTTGTAGTCTGCTTTCTACCCATTGTAAGGCAGGGCCCTAGCCACGCCCTTCCTGTAGGGATCCCAAGCCTTTACTGTAGAAGGTTTTGCCCTGGGGCAGTAGTTACTCTGTTTTGGGGGGGGGGGGTGTTTGGAGCAGGCGAGGTTCACTCTATCATTCTGGTCTTTGGAGGTCCTGATAGGGGCTTTTTAAAAAATTTCTGGGCTATGAAGTAGTAGCCCCAGGAGTATTTGCTGTCCTGGATAGGGGCCCCTGCATTTGGTTCTTACCTTGCTCTTTCCAGTCCCAGCCCTTTGGTGATAGGCCTGGTAGTGGCCCTTGTGGTTGGTGGGACGAATTGCCCTCCCTCCCCCCCACCCCCAGTTGATCAGGCCTCTTTCGGGCCTTCCTCTGCAGGCTGGGCCTTCCTCGCCTTCCTGTTCTGCCTCCAGGTCCTATTTTTATTCAAAATTTTTTTTTCAATTTTATTAATCTATTTGACTCTTAAGAATTTCTATTTTGGTTTTAATTCGGTGCTTTTTTCTTTTAAATTAAGGATACTCCCAATATATTCTTATAAGAATTTTATATAGAAGGCAGAGACAAAATGGCAGAGTAGCACAAGTACTATAGCCTAGTGCTCTTTCCTCCCTGCTTGCACCTCCTCCTGCCTCCCCTTTTCCCCCATAGATTTCCCCCATATGTCATACTAGATCCTAATTGGGAAGTTCAAAAGTTTACACAACAATCTAGGAGAATAACGACAAAAGTTATCTGGAGGAAGAAAAAGTCAAGGACATCAAGGGGGTTAATGGAAAAAAGTGGGAAGGAAGAAGACCCAACAATATATATTACAAAGTGTATTACAAAATAGTAATCATCAAAACAATTTGGTGTTGTTGAGTTGTATATAACTCTTCATGACCCCATTTGGCGTCTTCTTGGCAAAGATACTGGAGTGGTTTGCCATTTCCTTGTCCAACTTATTTTATGAGGAATTGAGGCAAACATGGTTAAGTGACTTGCCCAGGGTCATACAGGTAGTAAGTATCTGAGACTAGTTTTGAACTAAAGTTGTGCTGACTCCAGGCCCAGCAGTCTATCCACTATATCACCTAGCTGCCCAAAACAATTTGGTACTAGGTAAGAAATAGAGAATGGAACAGATTATTATAAGTATAAGCACATGAACATAGTAGCCTAGTGTTTGATAACTCTAAAGATCCCAGCTATTGGGGAAAGAACTTACAATGTGAAAACTATTGGGAAAATTGGAAAGCAGTCTAGCAGACACTAGGTTAGACCAACAGCTCACAACATATACCAAGACAAGCTCCGAATGAATACATAATTTAGATATGCAGAATGATATCACAAACAAATAAGAGGAGAACAGAAAAAATTACTTGGCAGATCTTTGAATAGGAGACCAAACAAAGAGAGAAGATCTTAGAAAGTAAACTGGATGATTTTTATTACATAAAATTAAAAGAAGTTTATGCACAAACAAAACTAATACAACTAAAAGTTGAAAAGAAATAAAAACTGTGCAAAAAATTTCTTTGTAGTAGCAAGTTTCTCTGACAAAGATCTCATTTCTAAGACAAATAGGAGACTGATTCAAATGTTAAAGAATAAGAGCCTTTCCTCAACTGATAAATGGTCAAATAACATGAATACGCAGTTCTTGATGGAAAAAGTCTGAGCCAATAATGACCATATGAAAATGCTCCAAATCACTAATAATTAGAGAAATGCAAAATAAAACAACTCTGAGTTTCTACTTTATGCCCATTAGGTTGGTAAAGTTGAGAAAAAATAATAGCATCTTAAAAAGGAAAAAACTGCCCAATTATTTTACAAATACATATTTGCTCTATGACAACAGGAATGTTTCAAGCAATATAGGTTTGTCTCTGTAGCTGTTTGAAGCCATCATCATCTTGTGCATGATGATTTTGGTGTTTGTATACCTCTTATGTCAAACTGACCATTTGTGACTAAGCACAGTATGTTCTGTACATTTCTAAACCTTTTATAAAAATGTTTCTCAATAGAAGGAAAGCATTGGTCAGAAGCAAAACAGACTCTTGAAGTGGGAACAGGGTTAAAAAGAAAGAGAGAAAGGATAAATATAGGAGAATGGGATGATAGGAAATAGACAGTGAGCAGTAATAACTGTGAATGTGAATGGGATCAAGTCACCCATAAAACAGAAGAAAATGGCAGGATGGATTAGAAACTAGAATCTAACAATATGTTATTTACAGGAAACAAACAGATTCAGAGTTAAAATAAGTAGCCAGAACAGAATCTATTATGTTTCAACTAAAGTAAAAGGCAGGGTTAGCAATTATCATCTCAAACAAAGCAAAATCAAAAATAGACCTAAGTAGAAGAGATAATCAAGAAAACTACATTTTCTTAAAAGGTTCCATAGACAATGAATTAATATCAATACTAAAGCAAATGTCATAGTGGCCAAATTCTTGGAAAAAAAATTAATTGAATTACAGGAAGAAATAGTAAAATCATAGTAATGGAGGGCCTCAGTTTGTCTCTTTCATCCAGAGATAAAATTTAGCCATAAAATAAGCAAGAAAGGAGTTTAGGAGATGAATGGAATTTTACAAAAGTTGGATATGATAGATCTCAGGAGAATATTGAATGGAAATAAAGGAGTATATTATTTTCTCAGCTGTGCAAAAGACCTCAAAAATGGACTTAACTCATAAAAACTTCACAAACAAATGCAGAAGACTCATTAAATATATTCCTTTCTGAATATATTGCAATAAAATTGCATTGAATAAAGGGCCTTTGAACATAGATTAAAAATTAATTGGAATTCTAGCATTTCATATCAACAAGATAAGCTTAAAATGGGTACATGATTTAGACATAATGGGTGATATTATAAGCAAAATAGAGGAGAATTGGGAAAAAGGAAAAAGCTCTCTTTAGAAATATTTATAGCAACTCTTTTTGTGATGGCAAGGAATTGGAAGCTGAGGGGATGTCTGTTGATTGGGGAATGACTCAACAGGTTGACATATGATTATAAGAGAATACTGTTGTGCTGTAAAAAATGATGAGCAGGATGGTTTCAGAAAAATGTGGGAAGACCCACATGAACTGATGCAAAGTAGAGCCAGGAGAACATTGTATACAGTAACAGCAGTATGGTAACAATGATCAACTAAGAATGACTTCACTTCTATGATCATCCCATGGCAATTCTGAAGGACTCACAATGAAAAATACTATCTACCTCCAGAGCAAAAACTGATGATGTCCGAGTGCAGATTGATGCATTTTTTTTCACTTTATTTTTCTTGCTGCCTCCCCCACCACCCCTCCATATGGCTAAAATAGAAATAGGTTTTGTGGGACTTCATATGTATAGTGGGTATAGTATTTCTTGCCTTCTCAATGGGTGGGGATGGAGCTAGAGGGAGGGAAAAATTTGGTAATGAAAATAAATTTGAATTTAAAAGAAAAAAAAGAAATGGTGATAGTAGTTAGAGACTCATTAGTCAGAACAGAAGACCCTATGGCAAAGTCATCCCATGGTGAGGGCAAGGCTCCTAAAGAGGTGAAATATTCAAGGGAATATAGCTGTCTTTCAAGGATCATTATAAGAAAGGGAGCAGGTAGAATGGGGAAGACCCTCTACTGTGGGGCCAACAGAAGTAGAGGCCATGTGGAAATTTGGGAATACAGCTGCTAAGTACCCCTTGCCAAGTGGTCAGCTAGAGTATAAAAGCTTTTTTCATGCATCATGGAAAATTCCTTGGTATCCCCATGAACATAAATTGTAGAGATGGGGGATAGATTTTTCCTAAGATCTTGTGAATTCTTCACCCCAGTCAAGCAATACTTTCCTAGGAAGATCATTGTTTCAATGGCAAGAAAGAAAAGAGGAAGTGTTTAAGTTCATCAGGACTGTCAATATGTATCTCTGATGTGTGTTTAATAACTGTTATCATTTTATGTTAAATAAATCTTTTTAACTCTTGACTGTATCGGGTCAGCCATTTATTTTATTCAATTATTTGCCCTTAGGTTCCTAAGAGAGTTTTCATGTATAAGAGATATTAGACTATCACTCTTTGCAGATGGTATGATGATATACTTAGAGAATCCTAGAGAATCAATTAAAAAACTACTTGTGATAATAAATAACTTTGGCAAAGTTACAGGATATAAAATAAACCCACATCAATCCTCAGCATTTCTATATATTACTAACAAAGTCTAACAGCAAGAGATAGAGAAATTCCATTTAAAGTTACTGTAGACATTATAAAATATTTGGAAGTCTAAACAAACCCAGGAACTATATGTAACTGTTTACAAAACACTTTTCACACCAATAAAGTCAGATCTAAATAATTGGAAAAACATCAGTTGCTCATGGGTTGGCCAAGCTAATAACATAAAAATGACAATTCTAACTAAATTAATTTACTAATTCAGTGCCATACCAATCAAAATACCAAAAAGTTATTTATAGAGCTAGAAAAAATAATAACAGTATCCATCTGGAAGAGCAACAGGTCCAGAATATCAAGGGATTTAATGAAAAGAAATGCTAGGGAAGGTGGCCTTGCCATACCAGATCTTAAATTGTATTATAAAGCAGCAGTCATCAAAACTACTTGATGCAGCAATCATCAAAACTAAGAAATAGAGTGGTGGATCAGTGGAGTAGGTTAGGTACATAAGACACAGTAGTCAATGAATATAGAAATCTAACTGTTTGATAAACCCGAAGACTCTAGCTTCTGGGATAAGAATTCACTATTTGATTAAAAAAAAAACTGCTGGGAAAACTGGAAAATAATATGGCAGAAACTGGGCATTGACCAGTATCTTATACTGTATACCAAAGTAAGGTCAAAATGGGTACACAATTTAGATATAAAGGCTGATAGTATAAGCACACTTGGAGAGCAAAGAATGGTTTGTCAGACTTATGGAGAATGGAAGAATTTATGACTAAACAGATAGATAACATTATGAAATGCAAAATGAATAATTTTGATTTCATTAAATTGAAAATTTTTTCACAAACAAAGCCAGTGCAGCCAAGATTAAGAGGGAAGCAGAAAACTGGAAAAGAATTTTTACAACTAGTATTTCTGATAAAGGTCTCATTTCTAAAATATATAAAGAACTGAGTCAAATTTACAAGAATACAAGTCATTCCCCAATTGATAAATGGTCAAAAGATACGAACAGGTTGTTTTCAGAAGAAGAAATTAAAGCTCTCTATAGTCATATGAAAAAATGCTCTAAATCACTATTGATTAGAGAGATACAAATCAAAACAACTCTGAGGTACCACATCACACCTGTCAGATTGGTTAACATGACAAAACAGGAAAATGATATATGTTGGAGAGGATGTGAGAAAGTTGGAACACTGATTCATTGTTGGTGAAGCTGTCAGCTGATCCATCCATTCTGGAGAGCAATTTGGAACCGTGCCCAAAGGACTATAAAAATGTGCGTACCCTTTGACCCTGCAATACCACTTCTAGAACTGTATCCCAAGGAGATCATACAAATGGGAGAAGAATGCACATGTACAAAAATATTTTATAGCAGCTCTTTTTGTGGTGGCCAAGAACTGAAAATTGAGGAGATTCCTATCAAGTGGGGAATGACCGAACAAGTTGTGGAATATGAATGTAAGGGAATACTCTTGTGCTATAAGAAATGCTGAGCAGGCGGACTTCAGAAAAACCTGAAGAGACTTAGATGAACTGATGCTGAGTAAGAGGAGACGAAATAGGAGAATATTATACACAGTTACAGCCACATTGTGTGATGACTAACTTTGATGCATTTGGCTCTTCTCTGCAATGCAAGATGCTAAGACAACTCCAAAAGGTTCATGATGGAAAATGCTATCCACATCCAGAGAATTACAGAGTTTGAACAAAGATTGAAGCATACTATTTGTTCTCTCTCTTTTTTGTTTTGTTTTGTTTCTTCTTTCTCTTGGTTCATTCCATTGGTTATAATTCTTCTTTGCAACACAAGTAATGTGAAAATATGTTTAATGTGAATGTATGTGTACAGCCTGTATTAGATTGCAAGGCGTCTTGAGGGGTTGGAATTTGGAACTCAAAAGCTTGTAGAACTGAATGTTGTAAACTAAAAATAAATAAATTTTGAGCGAGAGAGAGAGAGAGATTAGATTAGATTAGATTACATTAGATTTACCTGTTTAGCCCAGTAGGGCAGAATTAGGAGCAATAGGGTGAAAGTTGCAAAGAGGCGAATATAGGCTTGATATTAAGAAAGACTAGCTTGAGAGACTTATAGAAAAGTTTATGGACTGCTTTGGGAATTATTGGTTTTCCCTTTATTGGAAGAATTTAAGGATTACCCTTTGGCTCTACTATAGTAGAGATTCCTTTTTGGATATTTTAGACTAGATGGCCACTGAGGCATCCCCTTCCAACTTAGAAATTCTTTGATTCTGTAGTACTTTTATACTTCTTCATGGGTAGGATAGAGGCATTCAGTTTTTTTTTTTTATGTTTTTAAAAAATTTCATAGAAAGCAAACATTTTAATATATAAAGTAAAACAGAAATTTCATATCTGCTAGCATAGCTTGCTTTTTTTTTTTTCAAGTATATAATAAATTCCTGCTGGGAAAACTGGAATATAGTATGGCAGAAACTGGGCATAGACCATTATCTAACACCATATACCAAAATCAAGTCTAAATGGGTGCATGATCTAGGTATAAAGGTTGATACTGTAAGCAGTCTCCTAAAACAAGGAATAGTTTACCTATCAGACTTGTGGAGAGGGAAAGACTTTGTGACTAAACAAGAATTAGAGAACATTATAAAATGTAAAATGGATAATTTTGACTACATGAAATTGAAAAGTTTCTGTACAGACAAAGCCAATGTAACCAAGATTAAGAGGGAGATGGGAAATTGGGAAAGAATCTTTACAACCTATGTCTCTGACAAAGGACTCATTTCTAAAATATACAGAGAATTGAGTCAAATTTATAAGAATACAAGTCATTCCCCAATTGATAAATGGTCAAAGGATATGAACAGACAATTTTCAGAGAAAGAAATTAAAGCTATTTATAAGCACATGAAGAAATGCTCTAAATCACTATTGATTAGAGAAATGCAAATCAAAACAACTCTGAGGTACCACATCTCACCAGTCAGATTGGCTAAGATGACAAAACAGGAAAATGACAAATGTTGGAGAGGATGTGGGCAAATTGGAACACTAATGCATTGCTGGTGGAGTTGTGAACTGATCCAGCCTTTCTGGAGAGCAATCTGGAATTATGCCCAAAGGGCTATAAATAATTTCATATCCTTTGACCCAGCAATACCACTACTAGGGTTATATCCCAAAGAGATCATAGAAATGAGAGAAAGACCCATATGTACAAAAATGTTTATAGCAGCTCTTTTTGTGGTAGCAAAGAATTGGAAATTAAGGGGGTGCCCATCAATTGGGGCATGGCTGAACAAGTTGTGGTATATGCATGTTATGGAATACTATTGTGCTATAAGAAACGAGGAGCAGACAGTCTTCATATTTACCTGAAGAGGCTTAAAAGAACTGATGCTGAGTGAGAAGAGTAGAACCAGGAAAAATTTGTACACAATTACAGATACAACATATGTGTGACAACCAACTTTGATAGACTGGACTCTTCTCAGCAATGCAGTGATATAAGTCAATCGCAAAAGACTCATGATGAAGAGAAATATGTGCATCCAGAGAAAGAACTAGAAAGAATATCCAGGTGGAAGCAAAATACCTGATCTTTTTCCTTCTCTTATTTGGTTTTATGTCCTCTTTACCATTTTTCATTCCAGCTGGTACAATCCGTCCTTATAACCTGACTAATGTATAATGTGAAAGTATTTACAGATCCTATACTTGACTATAAGCTGCCATGGCGGGGGGAGAGGGGGAGGGAGGGGAACAAAATGTGAAACTCAAGGAATTGTGGAATTGAATCCTGTAAACTAAAAGGAAACAAACAAATTAGTAAAAAAAATTTTGTAACAAAAAAAAGTATATAATAAATTCGACGTGCAATTTTCTTTAGAATTTTTTCACCTGAATGTAATGAATACCAGAAACAGATTATTTCCAAATACAGTGTAGAACTGAAAGAGGAATATATGTGAAACCACAGATCTCTAATATGTATTATTTTCTTCAAAGATAAAAGAATAAATTCAACATAATTTTCATAGCTATCCTAATTGTTTATGTTTCCTTCTGGATTTTCAAGAACCTTTCTTTTTGGGGGGAGGAATCCTATTACTCTCTGCTTCCCGCCATCCCCCAACATTCTATCGCCTGCTCCCCATTGAACAAAAAATAAAAATAGTACCTTTGAAACAGAAATACATAGTTAAGAGGAACAAATTCCCACATTGGCCATATCCAGAAATGTATCTCTTATTCTGCATCTTGAGTTCATCACCTCTCTTTTAGGAGGGGAGTGGCATGTTTCATTATCAGTTCTCTGGAACTGTAGTTGGTCATTGCATTGATCTGAATTCATAAATCTTTCAGTTGTTTTTCTTTACAATTGTTGTTTGGTCCTGTTTGACTTTGGGGTTTTCTTGGAAAAGATACTGGAGTGGTTTGCCATTTCTTTCTCCAGATCATTTTACAGATGAGGAAACTGAGATGAACATGGTGAAGTGACTTGACCAGGGTCACACAGCTGTTAAATGTCTGAAGCCAGATTTGTTCTCAGGAAGATCAGTTTTCTGACTCCTGGTCTGGCACTCTGTCAATTGTGCCACCTAGCTGCCTTTTGTTTTACAATAGTTGTTCTGAAAATATGATCTAGAGAGAATTGCTGCTTTATGGCATTGTTATATAAAGTGTTTTCTAGGGTCTGTTTTCCTCCAGCTCTTTCAAAAATCACTTTTTTCTTTTTTTGTCATTTTTGCCAATTTAATGGGTAGGAGGTAGAACCTAAGCATTGTTTGAACTCCTGTGTTATGTGGTGATTGGATATCTTCCTTTGTGACTTGACTCTCTGTCTTTTGATCAATTATCAGTTCAGGAATGGATATTCTTCTAAATTTGAATCATTTTATTTTTATGTTGGATATGAGATCTTTGTCAGAAAACTTTACTGCAAAGATTTTTTTTTTTTACCTAGTTAAACTGTATCCCTTCTCATTTTAATTCCATTGGTTTTGTTGGTGCAAAAACTTTAAAATTTAACACAATCACAATTGTTCCATTTTATTTTCTGTGAAACTATCTCTTGTTTGGTTATGAGTTCTTCCCTTGTTCTCAGATTGGAAAGGTTATTTTTTTCATTACTTATCTGATTTGTTTATGACATTGCCTTTTATGACTAAGTTGTATATCCATATTAGCTTGGTATATATGGTGTGAGATGTTGGTCCATATCTAATTTCTGCCAGACTGATTTTCTGATTTTACCAGCAACATTTATGGACTATTGAGTTGGGGTTTTGATATTTATAAACACTAGACTGCCCCATTAGTTTCTGTCTGCTGTCTATCTAATCTGTTGCATTGATTGACTTGTCTAATTTTTAGTTACAAAATTGTTTTAAAGATTAGTTCTCTGTAGTATTTTGATATCTGGTTCTGCTAGGTCTTCTTTGCTACTTTTCATTCCTCCAGATGAATTTTCTTATTTTTTCTAGCTCTATAAAGTAATCCTTTGCTATTTTTTGTATTACTTGAATAAGTAATTTAGGCAATGTTGTCATTTTTATTATATTGATGTTGCCTATGAATAAGAAGTGAATATTTCTCCAGCTATTTAGGCCTGTCTTCATTTATGTAAAGAGTGTTTTTAGTTGTATTTATTTTATTTCTTCTTGTGTCTTATTTGGTAGATTCCTAAATATTTTCTACATTCTCTAGTTATTATTCAATGAGAATTCTTTTTCTGTTACTTCTCATTGAGTATTGTTGGCAAGATACAGAAAAAAGCACATTTAATTTAGTGATTAGTTATGTAGGTTCTGTAACTGCCAGTCACTGAGATCAGATATAGTTAACTTTTTTTATCTGAGACCTAAAGTGATTAAATGATTTGTTCAAGGTCATAGAATAAGTATGTCTAGAATTAGAACCCAAGGATCTTGATGTTAGTCCATTGTCATTTTTTTGTATGATTTATAGCTATATTTTGCTTTTATATTTTCTTGTAACTATATATGTGCAATATTATATGTCTGACTCTGTAAGAATAGAGCTTATGAAAGTAATACAAAGAAGGGCTTACTTTCACATATGTTTATATGCGATACAGCATGGTATAGTGAATAGAGAGGTAACCTCAAAGTCAGTAAGACATAGGCTATTTAGTCTCTCAGTGTTCTAGGCCAGTGGTGTCAAACTCAGAGAGGAAGAATCCCTACTGGATGCATATTGACTTAGAAAACCACAAATTAACATTATGTTGTATTTTCATTTATTTTGTTAAATATTTCCCATAATATTTTAATCTAGTTTTGCCACCTCCCACCTTTGAGAGTGACATCTTTGATCTAGGCAGTTCTCTGACTATAAATTGCAAAAGAATTATTAACTTGTATTAGTGTAGGGCGTTTCCTCACGTAGGAGTTCCTGTGCTAAAGAAATCACAGTCTAGTTACTATTTTTATCATACTACAAGACTAGTAAATTTTAAGAACTGGGTTTCACTTCTCAGATACTTGCATGATTGTGGCCAACTTGATTAACCTTTTTGAGCTTCAAGTTCTTCACCTGTAAAATTGGAATTATAATATTTGCATCACCTTATTGACCTGAGAAGGTAAGGAAAAATTATTTATGAAAAGCATTTAATAAACTATAAAGCAATATATTTCAGTTATTTTATTAAGCTACGCTTTTATTAAAAGTTTTTAAAAATAAATTTCAAAATTAGTTCACTCTTATTGTTGTGACTGTTGATCAGGTGATTAATTCCTTTTTAAATACTGTTTTAGAACTCTAATGTCTTAAGTTTGAGTGTCTGGGGATAGTGAGAGAATGCAAATTGACCTCTTCAAGACTGTTTAAAGCATTTTACTAATTGGAATATTTACTAGAAAAATGATTATAGGTTAGAGAGTATAGTAAAGGTTTTGTTTTCTTCACTACTAATTGTTCTTTCTTTCCTTTTCTAGAATTTTATAGGAGTGAAGTGATCAAAAATTCTTTGGTAAGTTTTTATTTTGATAAGTTCATATGACCGCATGTATGTATATAAATATACTTGGAAAATGCCTCTAAAATTATGTTTAGCATCTCTGAAAGATCTTTGAGAACATGGTCAATTGCATTTGAAGAAAATATGTGTATAGGATATGTTGTATTCGAATTCAGGGAAAATCTACATGAGAGATATCACATTCACTGAAGTATGTGTAAACATGTGAAACTTTTTACTTTTATTTATACATGAATTGAGATCTAGTCCTAATGTTACTTGTTTATAAAACGTTTATTCTTAGTTCTTAAATCTGTAATAATTAATTTCTAATTTATTGATTAGTCAGCAAACATTTATTAAGGTCTTGCTATATGCTAGGCATTGTGCTAAATGCTGGGATCACAGAAGGAGGCACAAGACAGGCCCTGCCTTCAAGGAGCTCACGAAGTCTAACGGGGGAGACAACAAGCAAACGGATCCATACAAAAATGCTATATAGAGGATAAATAGAGAATAATAAACAGAGGGAAGATACTAGAATTAAGAAAGGTTGCCTGGGGTAGCTGAGATTTTCGTTGGGACTTAAAGGAGGCCAGGAGGTGGAGATGAGTAGGGAGAATATTCCGGGCTTGGAGGATAGCCAGAGAAAATGCCCAGAACACTGGGAAGGTTATGTAGGAACTAAGTTATGAAGGATTTTGAATGCCAAACAAAAAAAAGTACAAAACAAATTCAGCCTATTTGTTTCAAAACTGTCCTGTTTGTGTTTGCTTCCTTCTAAAATTCCATCTGTACTCTTATGTACACTTTTAAAAATGATTCAGCGATCCTCTTTTTTCTTTTCATCTTTTTTCCCCACCACCATTGTTACTTACTTCCCCAATTAACAATTGAAGAAAACAAACAAAAAATTCTTGTAATAGATCTACGTAATCAAATAAAACAAATTCACGTAGTCACCATTACCAAAGATGCGTATCTTTTTTTCACACCTTGAATCCATCCTCTGACTCTCAGGAGGTGGATAATATGCTTCTTCATAGGTCCTCTGGAGACATGATTGGTCATCGTTTTGATTGGCATTCTTAAATTTTTCAGAGTTGCTTTTCTTTACAATTGTTGTATAAATCATTATCCAATCTTTATTCTGCTCACTTAACTACCTCAATTCCTACTTCCTAGGATTCTCTAAAATTGTCTCTTTTGTTATTTTTTATATTAAGTAATATTCCTTGACCACAGTTCTGCCATTCCTCAGTTGATGGGTGTCTCTTTAGATTCCAGTTTCTTTCTTTTCTTTTTCCTTTATTTCAGGCCTCCACAACCTGTGGCCTAAGGACCACTTGTGGCGTGCCAAAGGATTTTGGTGGCACACAAAAAATGTAGAGGAAAACATCTTTTCTGTGTAGAGGAAATCTTTGGCGTGCCCACTGACTGCAGACTGTACAGACCTGCTTTATTTCCTTTTAATTTCTCCTTCAAGATAAAGAAATTTATTTTGCTTGTGATTGTTCCTTTTACAGTATTATTTCCCCTCTTATTGTCTACTTTTACATCTTACCCCCTGCCCTTTTCACTGTTGAGTTTAATATATTTCTGCCCTAATCTCTTTGTGACTGTGTTCAACATTCTTTTGTTGTCTTAACATAAGAGTGAGGTTTACATAATGCCCACTCCCCTCAACTGTTCCCTCATATTTGTGTATTCTCATATACCTCAGTTATGAGAAAAAGGAAGTTCTACTCTCTTTTTGCTCCTTTCTACATATAGCGCATTTCTTTTATTTTCCCTTGTCTTTCCCTTCTTCAGTTCCTTACAGCAGTACCAGTCCCATCTCTTTTTCTTATTTTAACTCCCTCTATAACCTTTGAACATAATAAGGTTCTAAGGGATACTTATTTCCTCTCCTTTTATTAACATGTTAGCATCATATCATCATACTGTACCTCCCAGTTGCTCAAATAAATATACCTTTCCAGGTTTCTTTTAAGTGTTATTTTGCATTTCAGATTTCCTTCTAAGCACTCTCTTTTCATCAGAAGTGCTTGAAAGTACTCCATTACATTGAAGGTTCATTTTTTTTTTCCCTGTCAGATTGTGTTTATCTTTGTCTTTCAGAATATTTTATTTGAGGAGCTCCTCTTGTTTGTAGTAGAAGACATTTTTGTGTGATACTGATTGTGGTTCCTTAGTATTTGAACTATTTCTTCATGACTTGTAGCATTTTTTCTTTGATATGGGAGCTCTTGATTTTTGTTATCACATTCTTGGGACTTTTTCTTCTGGTATTTTTTTCATGAGGTGATTGACAAATTCTTTCTGTTTTTCTTCATCTTGTGGTTCCAACAAATCTTAACAGCTTTTGTCATGATTTTCAGGGAGTCTGATTCTTAAATCATCTCTCCTTGACCTTTCCAGGTCAATTATTTTTGAAATCTATCTTATATTTTCTTCTATTTTTTTCCCTTACTCTTTGATTTTGTTCTAATGGCTCCTATCTCAAAGATACATTGATTTCTATTTGACCGTTTGATTGATTGTTCATTTCTTGGGTAAGGTTTACCACTTCTTTTACTCTACTTATTCTTCCATTTCTTCCTTTGAGCTTTTATGTCATTAAAAAAAACTCATGCTTCATTTCTTCTAAATATTCACGTTAGTCCTTGTAGAATAGAATAATTTTTTTCCTTTGAATATCTGCTTACAGTTGTTAGGGATTTATATTCTCTTTCTAGGTTGACTTTTTGCATGTCTTTGGATGTATTCTACTTCTTTATTGTGGTCTGTAACCTCTTATATTTACTCATTTCTCCATCTTTAGTTCCTGAATCAGGGCTTTGTCTTAAAACTTTAGCCTAGTGAGTATGACTTTACTTCCTGGGAAAATTCTAGACGAGTACATTAAAGAGATGGTTAGTTATATTAGAAAAGGAAGCAGTTATTACAAGGAGCCTGCATATCTTCCATCAAGAACATGCCAGGATAACCTAATTTCCTTTTATGATAGAATTATTATAACTGTTACATGAAAAGAATGTTTTGGATAGTGTTTAACTAGATTTTTAGAGAGTATTTGATAAAGTATATCAATTATTCTTGTGGAGAAGACTTAGAGATATAGACTAGATAAGTATACAATCAGATGGATTTAGAATTGGTTGGATGTCTAGACTCACAGAGTAATTATTAATACTTTACTGTTACCATGATCAGAGGTCTCCAGAGGAATATTCCAATAATCGATGCTTAATGTTATAGTTTTAACATTTTTATCAGTGATTTATATGATATCCAAAAGTATCTTAATTGTGTGGAGCAATGAGATGAATCTAATAAGTTGAAATTGAATAGAGATAAATGTAAAGTATATAGGGTTTTGAGGAGTGCAGAACGGGGTAGATGGCATTGTGGAATTAAGGGCAACATGATTGGTTATAGAACAAGGACAACAACAATAAGGGAACAATATGATTGTTTGGAAGTTAGGTAATGAGTGCTAGCAATGACCCCCTTCTTTTCTCATGAGACTAAGAAGTGCTCTTTGTCTGAGTGCAGCTGTGAGATAGCAGCCCAGACTTTTAGACAGCAAACCAGACATCCTTGAAGGATAGCTTGGTGAAAGGCATTAGGACCAAACTCATTTCCCAATGTTAGCAAAATTCTTTGAGGCAAGAATAGATGGATTTTTACATCTAACCCATTACATTAGGCCAGCTAAACTCTGAACGAAGTTCAGAGACAAAGACCCATGACTTAAGTAGTTACAGGGCAAAATTAATTACTTGTAAATAAGATCAATTAGAAAATTGTGCAGGATCACTTTTCATCTTATCAGTGCTAAAAAAAATCTAGTATTAGAAGTCTAAGAAGGGGGTGGCATGGTCGGACGGCAATTATTCTTAAAAATGTATTGAGGTTATAATGAACTCTAAGCTCAAGATGAGTCAGCAGTGTTATATAGTAGCCCGAAAAGCTAATGTGATCTTAGGCTAAAGTAGAGGTTAACTTTCATCATAATCATCATAATAACAAACCTTTATATAGCACCTGTTATGTGCCAGGCACTACGGTAAGTGCTTTACAAATATTGTTGCCTTTGATCTGTACAACCACCCTAGGAGGCAGGTGCTGTTATTATCTCCATTTTACAGATGAAGAAGCTGAGGCAAATAGAGGTTGGGATTTGCCCAAGGTTGCATAGTTAGTAAGAATTTGAGGCCATATTTGAACTCAGGTCTTTCTGACTCCAGGCCCAGCTTTTTATCCACTGTCTTTCTTACTTCAATAAGGAGATTATAATCCAATTGTACTTAGCCCCTACTGAGGCAACTAGGTGAAGAAGTGGATTAAGTGTACAAAGACCTGAGTTCAAAATCCAGCCTCAGAGACTTACTAGCTGTGTGACTCTGGGAAGGTCACTTAATCTCTGCCTGCATTAGTTTCCTCAAGTATGAAATGAAGGTAATAGCACCTCCTCCCCAGGGGTGTTGTGAGGATTAAATGAGATATTTGTAAAGTGCTTTGTTCAGTGCCTGACATACAGTAGATGCTTAATAAATCCTTTCCCCCTCCTCCTTCTCTTCCTGCTTCCTTCCTTTGAGTACTGTGTTCTATTCTGGGCATGATAGTGTAAGAAAGACATTAATAAACTGTAGATAGAGCATTTATTGAGTGCTTACTCTGTGCTGGGCACTGTGACAAGTTCTGGGAATACAAATACAAGCAAAAATAAAGACAGCTCCTACCCTCAGAATAGGAGGAGAAGATGTCAAAGAGAGCTGAAAAACTGGGGTTGGGGGAGGGGGAAGGTATCTTTGGGGGGCAATGGAGAAAGGCAGTCTCATACTCCATGTCCAGGTGCTTCCTTAAGTGCTGATTTGGAAGGCAACCATTGAAGGAATAAGCCATAGGATTAGAATTCTTACCAGTATGAGAAGGCCCCTAGAGTAGAGGTAGAAACATTCTGTAAAGCACCATAGATTGATCCTGGTTACATGGGCATTCCAAGACTAATTTGGTAGGAGGAAGAAGAGGCAAGAGGGGTAGAGGCATTGATAATGTGAGAAGAAGGTCACTGGGTCAGAGGTAGAAAGTTCTGGGATATCATGGGCTAGTATGGTTTAAAGGGAGAATGATGGTAGACATGGGTGCTTCATAGAAAGGCACCCTGTGAATATTCATAGCTGATAAATTGGTCTGTTAGGATAATAAAGGGGCTTGAGTGCTTGTCTTGAGGATTGGTTTAAGGAAATGAGGATGTACTAAGCCTGGAAAAGGTAAGATTGAGTTTGGGGGGTGAGTGAGTGGGTAGATATAATGACTAATTTCCAGTAGCTGAAGATCTGTCCTATGGAGAAGGCATTACATATGTTCTCTTTGGCTCCACAGGGCAGAATCAGGAGTAATAATAATAACAATAATAATAAAAACTAACATTTATATCATGCCCACTGTGTGCCAGGCACTGTGTTAAGTGCTTTACAAATATCTCATTTGATTCTCACTTTGGGAGGAAGGTACTATTATTATCCAGTCTATAGAGACCAATTTAAGCTTGATATCAGGAATAAAAACTAGGGGGCAGCTAGGTGACATAGTGGATAGAGTGCCAGGCCTGAAGTCATCGAGACCTGAGTTCAAATTTGGCTCAGACATTTACCAGTTGTGTGACCTTGAGCAAGTCACTTAATCCTGTTTGCCTCAGTTTCCTCATTTGTAAAATGAGCTAGAGAAGGAAATGGCAAAACATTCCAGTATCTTTACCAAGAAAACCCCAAATGGGGTCATTAAGAGTCAGACACCACAGAAAATAACAACAAAATGCTTATGGTGTGTAAAGTTTGCAAAGCACTTTATGTGTGTTATCTCCTCTGATCCTGACAGTCTGTCATAACCTCTCTTCCCTCTCAGCCCTACCTTTGGGTCAGTCCTCCAGGTATTACTATCTTCATTTTACAGGTGAGGAAATGACTTGCCTTTTTGTCTCAAAGCTAGTAAGAATCAATCAATTCATCCTCTTCCCAACCCTATTTCCTGATATTTCCCTTTTTTGTTTAAAGCCTCTTTTTTTCATGTTGACTAACAACTATTAAAAGATTTCCTTACATGAATCTTAAATATTCAGATAAATATGATCTGCTCAACTATTTTTACATGTATTCTCTTTGAATTGGAAGTAATATTGCAAATTGCTCAGTCTAGTCCTTCATTATATATATTGATAAGCTTAGCTCAGAGAGATAAATTGATTTACTCAGAATTAGAACTTGAGTCTCCCAAAAGGAGGATATGTTGGTGAAGTTTTAGTATGTATGTGAAAGGAGGTAACATGGCACAGTGGAGCGATCTCTAGAGTTGGATTCTGGAGATGCCTGGGTTTGAATGGTGACCCTTAAATTTAATTCACTACTCTGAGTCTGTTTTCTAACCTGTAACATGAAGTGACTATCTAGTCAACCTAACCTTTGTGCATTTTGTGTTTTTAATCAGAGACACTTATGCTAAGAACCTGCTGTTTTTAGGGAAAATGTATCATGGGTTCAGTCAGGCAAGAACTGCAAGCTTTTGTTGAAATTGTATAGTTTTGTGTACCCAAGAGGTTTCACTGTGTTGAAATCCTTGGAAACTGATTAACTAAAAGACATAAATTTGTGGGTTTGCACGTGTGTGTGTACATGAGAGTGTATGTGTGTGTGTGTGTTTGTTTCACTTGCTCTTTGTAAGACCTTATTGAGTTCATTTGTTGGGTGAGGATGAGTGAGTTGAAAAAGAGAGGGAGTTAACTCTGTGTTAATCCATAGCGAATCCAAAAGGCTTCAGCTTTTCTCTTATCAACCACACGCTACTGTGGGATTGGTGCAGGCCCCAACCTCACACCTAGACTTTGGCCATAACCTGCTGGCTGATCTCCTGCCCACAGTCCTCCCCTCTCCAGTCAAGTTCTTTGACTCAGGTGTCAAAGTGATCTTTCTTAAGCATAGCTTTGATGGTTTCACTCCTTATTCAGTCAATACCAGTGGCTCCCTATTACCTACAAGATAAAATGTTGTTTGGTGTTCAAAGACCATCATAAAGTGACTCCTTCCTACTATTCTATTCTTCTTATACCTATACTCTTTTTCATGTAGTTGATGATTCAGTGACACTGGCCTGAGACCTTGCATCATTATTTATTGAAAATATTGATGCCATTTGCCATGAACTTTCTTTTCACCTCTCCTTCTCATCTTGCATCACCTTAGATGCCATTTGTCATTACCTCTTTCTTTGCCTCTATTTTACCTGAAGAGGTGACTCTTCTCCTTGCTAAGATAAAACCCTCCTTCTTCACAAGTGATTTCATTGTGTCCTTTTTTTCTCCAGCAGACTACCCACACTCTCATTACCTTCAGTCTCTCTCTGTCTACTGAATTCTTCCCTGCTGCCTACAAGTGTACCCCTGACTGCCCTATCCTCAAAAAACTACTCACTTAACCTATCCATCTCTGCTGGCTTTTGTCTCATCTCTCTTTCCTTTTGGGGATAAAGTTGAGAAGGCCTTCTGCAATAGATGCCCTTCACTTACTTTCCTCAAAACTCTGCAATCTGGCTTCCAACCTCATGGTCCAACTGAAACTGCTCTTTCCAAAGTTACCTTGACCTCTCTGCAGCCTTTGACACTGTCAGTCACCCACTTTTTGATACTATTTTCTTCTCTTGGTTTTCATGACACTACTTTCTTCTGACTTTTCCTCCTACCTGTTTGCTCCTTCTCAGTTTCATTGCTAGATTTTCATACAGATTATTCCTCTTAGCCTTGGGTGTGCCATAGGGCTCTGTCCTCAGTCCTTACTTTTCTCTAAATTATTTCACTTGGTGATCTTATCAGTTTGAATGGCTTCAATTATCTTCTCTAGAGTGATGATTCTTAAATCTATTTATCCAGCCCTACTCCCACTGCTGACCGCTGACCTCAAGTCTTGCATCTCCAGTTGCTTGTTGGACAGCTTGAACTTGATGTTCTGTAGACAGCTTAAACTTAATATATTAAAAATCAACTCATTATTTTCTCCCCGCACCTTCTTCCCCTTCTAAGCTTACCTACTTTCTAGGGTACCACCATCCTCTATCACCCAAGCTTTCAGTTTAGGTTTCATCAACTATTCACTTAATCTCTCCTTTCATATCTAGTCTCTTGCCAAGGCCTGTTTATTTTACTTTCAGATTAGCTTGTGAATATGCCCCCCTTCTCTTCTCTGACACTGCCGCCACCTTGGGGCAGGCCTGCATCACCTCATACCTAGATTATTGCAGTAGTCTGCTGACTGGTCTCCCTGCCACTTTTCTCTCCCTGCTGCAGTTCATTCTCTACTCAGCTCCCAAAGTGATCTGTTCTTTTTCACCTTGAGGATCAATATAAAATCCTCTGTTGTTCAAAGCCCTTTATAACCTTGCCCTTCCTTACCTTTCCAATTTTCTTATACATTACACCCCTCTACCCCTCCTCCCACCCAACAACCTCCCATGTAATTCTGTGATACAGTGACACTAGCCTCTTTGCTCTTTCTCATATTAGATACTTTTCTCTGCTGACCTGCAGTATTTCCCTGGCTATCCTCCATGCTTGGAATGCTCTCACTCTTCATCTCTGTCTCTTGATTTCCCTGGCTTCCTTAAAGGCTGCCTGAAATCCTTTGGCATGCTGCAAGTAGTCCGGGGGCCATGGGTTGTGACTTCTACTAGAAACCTTTCCTTATCTCTCTTGTTTCTGGTGCCTTCCCTCTGTTGGTTATTTCCAAGTTATTCTTTAAACAGCTTGTTTGTACATAGTTGTTTACATGTTCTTTCCCTAGCTAAACTGAACTCCTTTAGAATGAGATTCACAGTGCCTGGCACATAGAAGACAATAAGTGTTTTGTTCTGTTTTTTCAAAAAATCCTTATTTTATTAGACAGTAGTAAACAGAGCAAGTCCTCAGATACCCAGGGTCATGATCTTGGGGGGAGGTAGTGGTGGCAAGGAGACAGTACCCTTCGTAGCTTTAATACCAGTAAACCTTCCTGTGCCTCCAAGTCTCCACAGTCCCCATTGCCTCCATCACTTCTTCTCCCAACATCTTCAAACAGGGTCCATAAGTTCTCTCCAGAGCATTTATCACCGATGTATCTATCTTTGGGGCCATCAATCCACTGCTCAGGGATGATGCCATCGGGTCTGGGGAACTCAGGCGTTGGGATGATCCTCCCTGTCCTCAGGGAGACTCATACATGCTTGCCTTCCTCAGTAAACCTCCGTTCCACTTCAGTAGGCTTTCTGTCAGTGGGATCCACAAGCTTGACCTGTCGGAAAAGCAGGGGGGCCTCGCTGGGGATCATGGTTCCCCAGTAGTCCTTGCTTCTGCCAATGTATCAGAAATGTGTGTGCAGTCCTTTTCTAAGACAGCCCAGTTCCTCTCCCTGATAATCTGAACCACTTTGCCCTGCTTCCCAGCATCTTTGCCTTCTAGGATCTCTACCGTGTCCCCACAAAACACATTCCAGGAATCTGCAGGTGTAGGCTCCAACAAGTACTGGATGTTGCCTTTTCCAGGGAGGATTTCTCCTCTGGTCAGCCATCAATCCAGGTCGGCTCATTCCATAGTGATAGTTATGAGGCAAGTTGGCCTTGGCTTCCAGGGCTAGCAAGGATGACAAATGCATATCCTGATATCCCAATATCCTGGGGGCAAGGATCCTTCTCCCAAAGGTAAATCAAGTTCCCACAGAAGGTGAAAGGAACAAGTTCTTCCTCCAGGCCAAATCTCAGATCACCTCATCTCCAGATGCTGGGTACATTGTTTCAACTCCTTCTCTCACCTTTGCATGTGGGACAACCAAGACAATATTTTATGACTGGTTTACTCCCTGCCCTCATTGCTGTTGCTTACATACCACATTCTTTTTCCCAAATATGAGCATTTTTACTGGCCATCTGGTACTACCTGGTACTCTTTCCTCCTTATCTGTAACTTCTAGCTTCTTTCAGGTCTTAGTTGAAGTACCACTTTCTGCAAGAAGGCTCTCCTAGTTCTTTTTAATGCTGATAATTTCCCTTTGAAATTATCCCCAATTTCTTATTTGCACACAGTTATTTGCATGTTAATTTACTCTTTAGTCTGTGAGCTTGAGCTTCTCAAGAGCATTGTCTGTCTTCCTTTGAATGCCCAGCACTTAACCTTGTGCCTTATACATAATAAGCAATGAATAAATGCTTGTTGATTTTTCTTTAGTGTGTTAATTTCATTTGTTCAGGGTGATCTTTAATAATTTTTTTTGATTTGGTTATCTATAATTCATATAATCATGGAATCCGAGTACAGGGAGTGGGCTAGGAATTCTGAAGTTAGATATGGAAGGAAAGGACCTTAGGGATCATCTGATTTTCATTTCATAGATAAGGAAATTGATGCCCTAAAAGAGGTAAGGGATTCATTCAAGGTGATGTAACTGGTTAGTGCATGAACTGGGACTAGAATCCAGACATTTTGTCTTCTGATCCAGTGCTGCCTATAGGTTTTTTCATCATGACCATTAGCATTATTCCTGTTGACCTACCAAGAATTAATTCAACAGATGTTTATTAAGCTTTTGCAATTGGGGCATGAGTTGTGCTTTATACCGTGTTTCCCGATAATAAGACCTATCCCGAAAATAAGCCCTCCCCTTACTGTGTAAGATTCCTCTAAAATAAGCCCTCCTCCGAAAATAAGCCCTGTTGAGATTGCTACTGTAAGTGAAGGTGATCCCCTGCGCTACCTCTGTATACACCATCCCCCTCCCTGTGAAACGCACGCCGCGCTCCTAGCTGCATCCAATCAGAGCTGCAGCAGTGAGCGCGTCATCCTGTTCTTCCCCAGTGATTTGCTTATTGAATAAAGGTACATTTTTTTGTTCACATTTACCTGTTTATTAAAAATTGCTGTCAATGTTCATTAAAATAAGCCCTCCCCTGAAAATAAGCCCTCTGGTGTTTTTCTGGCCAAAAAATAATAATAAGACACTTATCGGGGAAACACGGTAATAGTGGATACAAAGTTGAACAATGACCTTGTTTCTGCTTTTTTGGTGGCATAAGTGCCCAGGACTAGGAAAGTGGTCACATCTAGAATATTTTGCTCAGTTCTGGGCGTTGCATTTAGGAAGGACATTGGTAGCTGGGTAGCATTTATAGTGGTGAAGAACCTGGCATTCCTTTCATATGAGAGTCAGTTGAAAAAGGTGCTGTGTACAGTGGTAGTAGGATGAGACAGGGAACTAGTGGTGATTGTAAAGGTTTAGCAATTACAGGACTTAAAGCTGGAAAGCATTTTAGAGGTGATTTAGTTTGACTTTCTCATTTTACAGATAGGAAAACTGAAGCCAAGAAAGATTAAGTGATTTACCCTGGTCATTCACTAGTAAGTAGCAATGCTGAGATTTGAAACCCAGTGCTCTGACTTTATGTACAGCAAAAGCTGCCTTAGTCAGGGCAGTATACTTGAGTTAGAGATTTATAAGATCCTTTTAGCTGCTTATAAACTGTAAAGCTGGACAAGTCACAACTTGTTTGTCTCAGATATTGCATTGGTGAACTAATGATGTTATTAGTTCTCTGTAACTCTGAACTTTAAACATTTATTGTATTCTTTGAAAGGTAGGATGACAGATGCAGTAAAATTAGGGTAATTATTATCTTGTTAAAGGAATGATTTTCAGATTTTATGTAGGATGAAAGTCCACCTGACTCCATAGCTTATGAGTATTTCAAAGCTACACATTTTCATCAGTGTGGGCACTCTTCAGCAATACAGGTTGCTTAGTAGATCTTCTTAGACAATATTTGTGAATTGCTGTAGCAGTAAAATATCATTAACTGGTGGCCAGTATTCTGGTAACAAATCCTTCTAAACTTTGCTAGTATGGACCTCAGATAATAGACAAATAGTCCATTTGGGAACTCTTTTTAGAAAGATGAAGTATTTATTAAGCCCTTATGTTGTACCAGGCACTGTGCTGAGTGTTGGGAGTACACATACAAGTAAATGAGACAGCCCCAGCTTTTAAGAAACTTATATTCTAAAGAGAGAAAAACATTACATCAAGGGGTGCTGGAAAGGGGTGAAGGAGGGAAGTGTTTCTCAGTTGTGGGCATGACAAATAATGGGAAGTGGCTTGGAGGCTTGGGCTTTGACAAACTAAAGCAAAAAAAAAAAATCTCACTTATCAGAGCTGGGAGAGCCAGAAAGAGAGTCCAGATTTCTGGTGAAAGTAGAGAGTAGGGCCATCAGGAGGAGAGGAAAGGATGTGTCATGAAGTCCCTAGCCCAATATGGCCGCAAGTTTATCTTATCAGAGATGGAGGAGCAAGGGGTATTTTGGAAGCCTTTCTAGCTTGGCTTTATAAAACCTTTGAAAACATAGGGTTATCATACTATGGTTTGAAGCATTAGAGGAGGGCTTTAGTGATCCAACTATCTTGATTATATTATTTGTTATATTTATATTTATTATATTTATATTATATTATAGATTATATTATAGTCTTACATTATTTAAATTGAAAAAGTTTTGTTAAAATTATGATGCCTTGCACTTCAGTCCATTTCTTTTATGATATATGAAACAGGGCAAGAAACTTTGTCCTATAGCATTAGAAATTCTAAGAAAAATGATTTTGCCTTGTCTGTATATCATTTGGCTTACTTTTTATGGTTTTTTAAATTAATCTGACTTCTGGATTTGAATTTTTTTTTAAGAAGTGTAACATGTCAGATTGTAGGATTTAGATCTGGAAGAGACCTTAGAGATCATGATATAATATAATAAACATTTATTAGGTGCATGGGGCATCTAGCTTTACCCCCTTATTTCACAGCTGACAAAAATGAGCCCCAGAGACATACTTGGTTTACAAATGTGAAGAGGCAGAGATGAGGTACAGTGGATAGAACACTCCACCATGAGTTAAGAGGATCTGAGTTCAAAACTGAGTTCAAAAATCACATATACTTACTGTCTGTGACCCAGGGCAAGTCACTTAACCTCTGCCTTCCTCAGTTTACTTAATGTAAAATAAGTGTAATAATAGCACCTATCTCCCAGGATTATTGTAAGGATAAAATGAGACAGTATGTTTAAAGCACTTTGCAAATCTTAAAATGCTATATAAATGCTGTTATTATTAATAATAACAATAAAAAACAGAGTCATACTTAGTGATCCTCTTAGCTAAGCTCCTGTGTATTTGAGTTTGATTCAGAGAAGTTGTTAAAAAAATTTGCTGCTAAAACTCTTGTTATGTCAACCTGCCTTTGAACTGCAGCATTTTATTGTTCTTTACTGCTTTATGTTTAGCAGGTTAGCAGTTTAGCAGTTTCAGGAACCAATAATTTAAAGTAGAAATGTTCCAAGAAATTTAAATTGAAATTCTATAGGTAAAATTTAAGACCTGAAAATTGTCACATTAAGATTTCTAGGAAAAAACAAACAAAAAATTTTAGAAAAGCAAGTACTTTGTCTTCATGTTTGTATGTGGTAGTTTTCCAGGTAGTCTTTCAGTATGGTGACAAAGGTTTTCAAAAGCCTAATCAGAACCCTGATCCAAGGTGGTTAGAAGCAATGATAGTTGTCTAGGTAGGATGAGTTTTATACATGAGGACAGTAAATAAAGTGGATAAGCTTTTACATATAGTTCTAAACCTTGTAATGTACTAGGAAGAGACATTCAATTTGTTCTCCAAAGACTTAAGTTGAAATTCTAACTCACTGTGTAATCATGTGTATGTCACTTCAATTAACAGACAGTTATTAAGCTGGTATCCTCAGTGTCAGGTTCTAGAGATGAAAAACAATACAATCCCATCTCTCAAGGAGCTTATTTAATAAGGGGTTATGGCAAATCTACAAAAAAGTATGAGACAAAGGGGAACATAGTTAGGGTAAAGAAGCGGGGCAAGAAACGTGTTATAAGAAATAGCAGTAGTGAATAGACACTTAAAACTGGGGTGAGTGAGGAGAGAATTGAAGATTCACTAAAATCTCAGCTTAATTTTACTTATTTTTATGAAGAGGATAATAGTACTTATATTACTACTTCATAAATGATATAAATATGTATGTACATATACAAGTATATGTATATATGTATTCGTTGTTCAGTTGATTCAGTTGTGTCTGACTCTTTGTAACCTCATTTGGAACTTTCTTGGCAAATGTACTGCAGTAGTTTGTGATTTCCTTCTCCAAATCATTTTACAGATGAGGAAATTGAGGCAGTGTTAAGTGACTTGTCCAGGGTCACATAACTAGTAAATATCTGGGACTGAATTTGAACTTGGGAAGATTAGTCTTCCTGATGACAGGACCGGTGCTGTATTCACTGCACCAACTAACAGCCCTATGTGTATGTACACATACACGCATGCATGTATACATATACACATATATGTGTATATTTATACACATGTGTATTTATGTCTAATTGCCATGTAGAATGAATGGCCTTTTTCTATCCTCATCCTTTCCTTCTACGAAGCATGTGATGTTCTTGATCTTTCATCCTTTTCTTCTTTATATTGTCAACCTCTGACTTAAGATCAAGGACTTTGTTATCTTAATAATAATTCACATTTATAAAGCACTTAAAGGTGAGTAGATGACCCTTTATATTTAGCTCTAAGTTTACTTTGGAGCTCCAGGCCAGCATCATGATTTTTGTTACATTACCATTTATTTACTCTCTCATGTTTAGAATTATAGAATCACAGAATTTCAGAATTAGAAAGGACTTTGTTGGATAACTAGTACAACTTATACCTGAAAGAGAATAAATTGTTCAGTGTATCTAATAAATGGTTAGTCTTTGTTTGAAGATCTTCAGTAATGGGAAACCCATTATTTTTCTACCCCTCCTGTTAACAGCTCCATACTTTTTGGAGGCAGTACCATTTTTTTCAGGTTTGCAACTGAGGAGTCATTCTTGAGTGTTCACTCTTTCTTAGCCTTCCACATCCAGTTAGTAGCCAGGTCTTTATCTCCAGAATCTATTTATTCCCTTTATTCACAGCATAACAACCCTAGTCCAGGCCATCATCACCTCTCACCTGGACCATTATGTTAACCTCTTAATTGGTCCCCTTGCATCCAGTTTCCTCCCTTGCTAATCCTTCTATACAGCTGCCATATTTATACTCCTAAAGCATACTCTGCTGAATAAACTTACATAGCTTCTTGTTATCTGAAAGGTCAAGTAGAAACCTTGTTTGGAATGTTAAAGGGCTTCACAGTCTTGGTTCAGCTAAATTGACTTATTTGCTGTTCTCTGTACAAAACATTCAATTTTCCACCTCTATGTTTTTGCACAGTGGACTCTTCCTCCTTGCTGTGCTTTCTCTCCTCAACTCTGCCTCTTAGAACCCTTAGCTCATTTCAGAGCTCTGCTCAGGTGCCGCCTCCTTTAGGGGTCCTTACCGATTCCCTCATTTGTCATATTTAAGCCCTTTACTGTATTTGTTTTGTATAGGTAGTGTATTTACTAATCTCTGATCCTGAATCCACTTAGTTAACTTTAAGTTCTTTGATGGCAGGCACTGTTTCATTTTTCTGTTTATGTCTTGAGTGCCTAGCATAGTACCTGGCACATAGTAGACACTTAATAAATGTTAATTGATTGATTATTTTTAAGATTTGCCCTATTTGAAGACCAGAGATACAAAGACAAGTAGGCAGCCTCTGTACTTGAACTAGCTTACATTCTTCCTGGGGTAGATAACAGCATATGCACAAGTAAGTAAATACAAACTATACACATGGTAAATACAAATTAATTTCTGTGGACCAGTAGAGAGCATTGGCAACTGGGGGTAGTTTTTGAAAGATCTCACGCAGTAGGTGGTATTTGAGTTGAGCCTTGAAGGAAACTAGGTGTTCCAAGAATGAGAGCATGTGGGGGCAGCTAGGTGGTGCAGTGAATAGAGCACTGCCCTGGAGTCAGGAGGACCTGAGTTCAAATGTGGCCTCAGAGAGACACTTAACACTTACTAGCTGTGTGACCTTGGGCAAGTCACTTAACCCCAGTTGCCCTGCCTTCCCCCCTCCAAAAAAAGCAAAAATAAAAAAAAGAAGAAAAAGAAGAATGAAAGCATCCTAGGAATGAGGGATAAGCCTTGTGTCCAGGGAACAGTAAATAGTAAATTACACTGGAATGTAGAGTATGTTAAGGAAGTTAATATAAAATAATGGGACAATTGACTGGTGCCAACTGTAGATGTAAAGGGCTTTAAATGACAAACAGAAGAGTTTTTTTGAAGCTTCTTGAGAATGGTCATGATATAGGTGATTAATAAGTACTTGTTAAGTGAGTGAGTCAGATCTGGGTTTGAGCATTATCACTTTAGAAGTGATATAGATAGGGGATGACTTGGATAGGGGAGAGACTGGAAGCAGGGAGACAGTGAGAGGGATACTGTAGTCTAGACCAGAATACTTTGTAATGTCTCATGAGAATCTATTCCAAACCTTCTCTCCTCATGCATCCTCTACCTTCCTGTATGCCACATCCCAGCTAAGAAAATGGATACTATTTCACATGAACTCCTCCCTTTCTCTTTCTTTTAAAATCCTTTGACATCTTCTGCCTTTCTCTTATTTTCTCTAGTCTCTGAACAGGTGCTCTTTGCCAGGCCAGCTCCTCTTCATTAACCCTTGATACCATCCCTCTTTGTCTTCTTTAGCTCATTGTTCTCTTATTCATCCCTCACCTTTCAATCTTCTACCTCTCCCTATCTACCAGTTTTTTTCCCCTTCCTTCCTTTGAACATGACTTTTCTCTCATATTTCTAATGAGCCTTCACTAGACCCTAACATCACTTCTGTCCAACTTGTATCCAGTATCTCTTCTCCTTTTCTCATCCAATTTCTTAGGGGAGGTGGAACTAACCCCCCCCCCCCTTCTCTCTCTTTAAAGTCTTCCTTCCTTTTAGTTTTTCTCATTCATCCATCAACCCTTTGTAGTATAGCTTCTGATCTCATCATTCAGTTGAAATTCCTTTATTCAAAGTACCAGTTATCTCTTAATTGCTAAATCTGATAGTCTTTTCTCATTTCTCATTCTTGATCTTTCTGCTGCATTTGACATTGTTGACCAGTCTCTTCCTGAATACTCTTAATTCTCTGGGTTTTGTGATTATACTTTCTCCTGGTTGTCCTCCTACCTGTGTGACCTCTTTTTAATCATTCTCATTTTGCTGGCTCAGCATCTCTATCATGCCCCTCTAATTATAGATGTTCCCCAAGACTCTGTTATAAGCCCTCTTCTTTTTATATTCCCTTTTATGTGACCTCATTAGCTCCCATAACTTTAATCTCTATGAATATGATTTACATATATTCAGTTCAGTAGACAATTATTAAACACCTGGCATATGCCAGGTACTGTACTAAGTGCTGGGGATACAAAAAGAGGCCAGACAGTCCTAATCTTCATGGAGTTTGCAGTCTAATGAATATACGTATCTATGTGTGTATGTATTTATCTATGTATGTATACCTATACACATAATCCAATTCTCTCCCCCAAGCTTCTGTCCCATAGCAGCAACTACCTATGGAATATTTCAAGCTGTATTTCCTAAAGATAACTGAAATTCAATAAGACCAAAACAGAATTCATTATCTTCTCCTCAATCCAATATGCCTCTCTTCTAACCGTCCCTACTTATGTTAAAGGCACCCCTGTTCTTTCAGTCTCCTAGGTTTGTAATCTCAGCATTAACTTTGATTTGTCACTCTCCAAACCCCCACATATCCATTCACTTGCCAAATCTTGCCACTTTTAACTCCACAGCATCTTTACTCATAGTCATCATCTTAGTCCAGGTGATGAGGTGCTTGGGATCTATATCTGTAACATCAATTTGTAAAACCAGTCTGTAAAAGCACATCTCCCCCCCACCCAGCCTCTGAGCATTAACTCTGACCCTTCCCCCTACCTGCACTCTGCCTAGCTTCAGAGCATTAACTCTGCCCAGCAACAACTCATGAATTTTTTATCTCAGCTTGGAACACTATCAATCCTTCACAAAAGTATCTATAAACGTTCCAGCTTAGGCAACTATTATCTCCCCCTTGCATAGTGTCCTGTTGCCCCCATGAATCCTTCAATACCCCATCTCTAGGTTAACTCCTTAAGCAGTTATCTCTCTGCTAACCTGGGTTCCCAGACATCAATTCTGTCAAGCATGACACTGATAGGTGGCAGACTGGGCACTTCTCAGTCAGCCCTTGACCGCTCGCTGACTTAGTGACGTTTCAAGCCTAAAACCACACCTCCAGGTAGACCCCCCTTGGGCTTTTTCCCCAGTGAATCATGGGTAACACGCCAGTGCAGTTACATAAAAATTGCTTGTTCTTTTAAACACTGGCCCCACCTTAACTCCTCCCTAATCCCACCCTCTTCTCACCTGGTCAGCCTAATTGACATCTAATGAATAGCCTTAACTCTTTAAAATCTATGGCTGTGTCTTCTTTAAGCTTGCAGGTCCCCTAAGGATTTTTGCCTCCTGTAAGGCGTATAATAAATTTTTACAACTCTGACTCCAATTTAGCTTGAGTTGAATTCTTTCCAGACTGAATCGCAGGTTCTGGTCTTAAGATAAAGATCAGAGTTCCTGCTGAACCTAATAGCCAACCCTCATCACAGGCTCCTTTGACCTCTCCCCTACACTATTATAATGATTTCTCAGTAGACTTCCATGTAATTTCCCTGAGTCAGGTCTTTCTCCACTCTGACCCATCTCCTTCAAGCAGTTGACAAAGTGATTTTCCTTTAATGTCTAATCTGACCAGTCTTATCCAGTAAAGATCCAGTGACTTACCGTTGCCTCTAAGATAAAATCTTGTTTGGTAATTTTTTTTGGAGGGGGGAGGGTAGGGAAATCAGGGTTAAGTGATTTGCCCAAGGTCACACGGCTAGGTGTATGTGAGTGTGTGAGTGTGTGTGTGTGTGTGTGTGTGTGTGTGTGTGTGTGTGTGTGTGTGTGTGTGTGTGTGAAGTGTCTGAAGCTGGATCTGAACTCAGGTTCTCCTGACTCCAGGGTTGGTGATTTACTCACTGTACCACCTAGCCACCCCTCTTATTTGGTATTTAAAACCATTCATAATTAGCCCTGTTATATTTCCTCTAGTCTCAGGTTGTTGTGCATGACCCCATTCTTGCCTGCCCCCTCCCCCACTGGGTCCCTGCCCTTCCCCAGTCAGCTTACTTGCACAATAGCAGCTGGGCTTCCGGGTCAGGGAGACTTGGTGCCGTCAGGAATTTCAAGGTATGTACTGACCAATAACTGTTTTTGGCCTCTGCAAGTTTCAGCTTACGTAATACCTAACCATTGGCAGTGTGGACTCCCTTTAAAAGCTGAGGTTTTACCTGAGATCACTCCTGGGATGGTGGGGTGGTACCTCGTCAGCCTGCCATGTGGCCTGATCAGCCAACATGGCATATAATAAAGGGTCCAATTCTAAATTGTTACTTGGGGCTTGCTCTTGTTTTCTGGGTACAACACTACCAGCAAAATTTCCTCTTTATGTAGATGATAGGTGATCCAATCTAGCTATCCTTCCTATCTTTTTTTCTCCTTAGTGCCATTTCTACTTGTAAGCACCTTAGGAATTATGATATTGGGGTCAAGGTATGGTGGTTCCAGTGTTCTTGATGGAGAAAATTTGTTGTAGTAATTCTTACAAATGTATTCTGTTTTTCTTATTTTTATAGTCCTTTTTCTGTCTTAATCCTTGAATGGCCTTGGGATGATTTTGTTTATCTTGCCAGGCTTTCTATAGATGTTTTATTGTGGATTGTGAGGTTTTCCAGATAATCCTATTTGTTGATAAAATTGATGTGATCAAGCCCCAAGACTTTTTCAGATCCTCTTGGAAAAAATTTGCAATCATTCAGTGGGAGTTTGTCTTGTCTATCCATATCAGAAAGACCAAATGGATGAAGAATGTTTTCAGCATTTGTCTGAATAGATACTCTGTAGAGCTTATGTGACAGTCTATGTATCCAAGAGAAAATACAGACAGTGAGTTGGGTCTAGAGTTGAAAAAGGAGGAGAGTGTGGGGTGGCCAGGTAGCACAGTGAGTAAGAGCACCGGCCCCAGAGTAGGGATGATCTGGGATCAAATCCAGGCTCACATACTTAGCACCACACCCAGAAATAACTGGCTGTGTAACCTTAAGCAAGTTACTTAACCCCAATTGCTTTAAAAAAAAAAAAAAAGGAGAGTGGACTAGCTTGGCTTTCAGAAAATTGCAAAGCACTTTTTACTGGCCTTCAAGCTTCCCATAATAGCACAGGCCCAATTTTTCAATAAAAATTTTTTGACACTGTTGCTGTATGGCAGAGAGGTCAGTGGAAAGGTAAATGATGAATGTGAAAAGGCTGCATCATATAACCAATGAGGAAGTGAAGAATAGGAGTAAAGGATGCTATCATTATGACAAAAGAAGGTGGGCTAGTTATGTAGGCAGAAGTGATGTGGATAGCCAGAGTGCTCCCCTAATCTTCCTTAAATGTTGGAAGAATTTGAGGAAGGCCTTTAACATGTTATCTGGAACTGCTGTGGTGAATTTATAGGTAGCTATAATAAATTTCACGTAGGATGGGTTGTAATCTTCATTACTAGGAGGAAATCCTGAATCCATGAGATAATAAATCCAGTCAAATAAATTATGTAAATACAGTGGAATGTGAGTTCTGTTCCTCCTGCAGTAGGGATTGTTTCATTTTTGTGTTTGTATTTCCAGTACAAAGCACAACGTGTAGCACATAGTAAATGCCTAATAAATGCTTATTGATTTGAAGCAGAATAGAAACAAGCAAGGGAGTAGAGCTGGGGGAAAACTAGAATCAGCACTACAAATAGGAAAGGTAGCCAGTTACCTGAGGTGTAATGAGACACCTTTTAATGTTAGCTTTATAAATGCACATGTTTTAATATGCTAAACTTTGTAATCATCAACAACAAAGAATAGAAAATACATGAAACAAAATTTTATTTTTGTTTTTGTTTTTCATGTTGTTGAGTTGTTTCAGTCATTTCTGACTCTGGGGGTTGTCTTGGCAAAGATACTGGAGTGGTTTGCTATTTCCTTTTCCAGTTTGTTTTTCATACTTAGCGTTTTTTTAGAGCTAGGGATTGGACTTATGATTTTGTTGGATAGGGATGAAGAAACTCCCTGTATGAATATAGATCAACAGCTGTTACTCTTTTGCCAGAATAATATTCCATTAGATATACATACCTTGTTTTTCAGCCATTACTCAGTTGTTAAACACATGGGTTGTTTCTGTTTTTTTAAATGATCATAATGTTGCCATGAATATTCTTGTCTGGTCTATTCTCAATGTGTTGTCCTAGCAGTAGGATGACTTGATCAAAGGGTACAGTTGTAGTTATACAGGTCTTACTCTATAGTAAGGTACATATTTAATGCCTGAGAATTCTGTTCTCCTTAGCATAGTAAATGGCACATATTTTATGAGTTTTCATGTTTAATATGAAGACTTTGAGCCTCCATTGGACACAGGAAGCATAATTATCAATTCTTGCCTAGTGTAGAAACATGCCTTGGCCTGACTCTGCTTTAAGTAGACCTTGATGGCATTTAAAAAAATGATGTCTGAGAGGTGGTGGATTCAAGATATAGAATGAGACATGTTTTGGATATGGCCAATTTTGGGAATTTGCTTGACTTTTTCCTTCTTTTTCATTTTACCTTTCCACTTCCCTCTCTCTTTCTTCTCCATCTCTTATTTCTCTTCCTCCTTCTAAGCACTTGTTAATTGGATGAAAAAAATGAACAAAATGGAATTACTTTCTGACTGGAATAAAACAGATGTAATACAACCTGAAAAAGCCTACTAGTGGAGGTCCTCTAGGGAAGTTCAGTAGCCAGTGAAACTATTATAGCTTAATAGAAAATTGAATGTTACAATTATGAATGAAAAAGCTAAAGATCATGAAGCAGCTTTGGAAATTATATACCCCCCTCATTTTACATGGGAGGAAACTGGAGCTTAGAAAAGTAAAGTGACTAGCCTAGGATAACACAGTGGTAAAACCTCAAACCTGTTTTTCCATTATACTACAATTATTCATACTGTTCACTCTGTACCAAAAATAGGTTAAATTGCATTTAGCATTCTTTATTAAGGCAGGTATATATTTTATTAGAGTCATCATGGAATATTAGAAAGTATACTGGAAACTCAAGAAACCCAGGTTTGAGTTCTTGTTTCACCATTATTCATTCATTCAGTAATCATCTATTAAGGCCTCACTATGTGCCAAGGACCATGTTAAGTGCTGGGAATTCAAAAAGAGGCAAAAGATAGTTCCTTCCCACAAGGAACATGCAATCTAATTGGGGAGATACCATGCAAAATACATGCAAAACAAGTGATATAAAGGATAAATAGGGCATAACTGAAGGAAAACACTGGAATTGAGAGGTGTTGGGGAAGACTTCTAGTTAAAGAAGGAATTTTAATTGGGACTTAAAAGAAGCCAGGGAGGTCAGTAGGCCCAGTGGAGGAGGGAGAGTGTTCCAGGCATGAGGGACAGCTAGAGAAAATGCACATAGCCAAGAAAGTGTAATCTTGGGCAAGTGACTTTACCTTTCAGTCTCCTTTTCCTTTATCTGTAACATGGAATTGATTGTAAGAAAAGTGCTAGAGAAATGAGAGCTATTTTTTGAAACATTTTTATTTAAAGTTTTGAGTTCCCTCCCTTCCTTCCCCCTTCCCTGAGATGGTAAGCAATCAGATGTAAGTTATACACATGCAATTATGTAAAACATTTATGTATTTTTCATTTTGTATAAGAATACTCAAAAGAAAAAAATATAGGAAAGAAAGTGAAAAATAGCATCCTTCAGTCTATATTCAAAGCACATCAGTTCTTTCTCTGGAGTCGGATAGTGTACTTTATTGTTAGTCTTTTGTAATTGTCTTAGATCATTGTATTGCTGAGAATAGTGAAGTCATTCACAATTCTTCATCGAACAATATTGCTGTTATTGTGTACAATGTTCTCCTGATTCTGTTCCCTTTACTATGCATCAGTTCATGTAAATATTTCTAGATTTTTCTGAAAATCACCCTGCTTGTCATTCCTTAGAGTTATTATTTTTAGAAAGGTTTTCGTTAAATACATTTTAAGAAAAAAGTTTTAGTAACTTTAAAAGGGTAAATTGCTGGAAGCATTTCATTCCCTGATGATTATAGCTACATGAGGTGTTATATGTTTTTGATGATGATTTTTATGAATAGTATCATTGTAATCTCCTGGTTGTTAATTGGAATATCTCATTATTTCACTTAGTGACTTGTTAATATATTCCAAAGACTGTTCAGTTTTTAAAGTGACAGTAATTTGTAGCTTGGTTGAAATAGTTGTAAAGAAGTTATCTTGTACTTTTATCTTTTTGTTCCTCCATCAATAGAATCCAACCTGGAAGAGTCTTGATTTTGGAATAATACCTGACCATCTTGACACATCAGTATCCTGTTTTGTGGTAAGGATCTGGGGTGGAAAGAAGGACCTCTACCAGCTGCTGATTGAGTGGAAAGTCTCTCTGGATGGACTAAAATACATGGGTCAACAGGTAATTTTTGGATTGATGTTTACACAAGGTTCTAATTACTCTGTTAGCTTCTTTACTGCATTGCCACTCACTGCATGCTTCTGTGTGTAGGGAGAATCAGTCAGTCAGCAGCCATTTATTAAGCTGCCATGTTTCAGACAGTGTGGTAGGCATTGAGAGTATGAGTCCAAAGAATGAAACAGTTCTTCCTTGTAGTGAGCTTACTTACATTCTAATAGGGGAGAAAACAAATACGTATGAGTTTATATGGTATAACTATAAAGTGAATAAATACAAATATCTGACCAGGGCTCTCTGGTCTGACCTGATTCTCCCAAAGCTCCTGGGCCTTCGTATCTCTTCTTTCTATACTCTCTTCCTTGGTGAGATAATTTTTTCCCATTCATGACCTTTATGTAGATGTCTCCTTAGCCCTGATCCAGGACTCCAGTTTTGTATCTCCAGCTGCCTGCTTTCTGTCTTCACACTGGTGTTCCACTGATACTCAAAATGAAATTAATTTATCTTCTCATTTAAACCTGCCCTTCACCTAAACTTACCTGTTTCTGTGGAGTATACAATTATCATATCAGTTTCTGAGGTTCATAGCCTCAAATTCATCTTTGATTCTTCCTTCTCCTTCAAATGCTGTTTCTAATCAGCTGCCAGATCTAGTCAGTTGTACCTCCACAGTCTGTCTCTCAAGGGTCTTGAGATGAAGAACATGGGAGAATGGAGAGCTTCAGAGGACCAGGTTGGTAACTAAAGTGACTTTCTTTGTTTAAATCACACAATGACCTGGAGCAGCGTTCATTTAAAAATATATTAGGACCTCTTTTTATTTTTGTTGTCTGTCTATAAAGAAAACTTAATAGGTACAAGAAGAACTAATTAACCTATTTTAGTGTATCTTTTTTCTTTTAGATTCATGCTCGAAACCAAAATGAAATCATTTTTGGACTAAATGATGGCTATTATGGAGCTCCATTTGAGCACAAGGTAAGTAGTGTAAGCATTTCTCTGTATACAGCTATACATTACTATACAAAATGTCTTTCTGAAAATCTTTCATTTGAATTTCAGGAAATGAGTTGTATTTTAAATACCCTATTTTATTGGTACAATTAAATTCTTTAGGGGATTTGTATTGAAATGAAGACTCATTTCTAAGTCAGTTTATCAGTTCCTTATGGGTCTTTTTGGGGGGGTGGAGGTAGAGAAGAAAGGTTAAATCTAGATTTTGGTATATATATAGAGGGGCAGCTAGGTAGTACAGTAGAGTGCCAGTTTAAATCAGGTCTCAGATGCTTACTAGCTGTGTGACCCTGGACATGTCATTTAACCCTATTTGCCTCAGTTTCCTCATCAGTAAAATGAGCTGGAGAAGGAAAATGGCTTCAGCACTTTTGCAAAGAAACTCCAAAAATGGGTTCATGAAGAGGCAAACATGGGGGTGGCTAGGTGGCACAGTGAGTAAGAGCGCTGGCCCTGGAGTCAGGAGGACCAGGGATCTGTTCTGGCCTAAGATACTTAACACCCACACAAAAAAACTGGCCGTGTAACCTTGGGCAAGTTACTTAACCCCAATTGCTTAAAAAAAAAAAAAAAAGAGTCAAACATGACTGAAATGAATGAACAACAAATATACATAAAGTGTTTTCATAAAGTAGATTTCATTGGCATAAATTTATAGGTATTGGTTATTTGTTACTATTGCTTTCCATCGTATAATAGAAAGAGAACTCGACACAGGGTCAGTAGATTTACTGATTACTAGCTACATAAACTTGTGCAGCTCCCTTCACTTTCTGCTTAATTCCTTATCTATAAAACAAAACAAAAATACCTATAGTGTTCATCTTGGAGGCTTGTGATGATATAATAAGGTGACCTGGAGAGATGATAGGTTGGAGGGGGGAAAGAGCACTGGCTTTGTACAGTCAGAGTCTGGGTTTGAACTCTAGCTCTGCTGTCATTGGAAAAGTCATCTCTCGTTCGGCCTCAGGTTCCATATTTGCAGATTGGGGGATTTGGGCTAGATGGTCTCTAAGGGCCTCTACGATCCTGTCAGTTTAATATTCTGTATTCAGTAAAGAACATTGAAGATTTTAATCAGAAGAATTATGCTCTTCTAAGACTCCTCTAACTATACTGGTGAATTTTGAGTACCAGAAAGATGTAACATACTGTATAGCATATTATAGAATGTAAATTATGTTGCAGAGTGTGTGTGTGTGTAGTTACGACAGTAAGAAATATCTTCAACTAATATTTCAGTTACTAGAAGGAAAAAAGGTCCCATTAGCAGCAGTACCTGAAGCATCCACAAGATGGTGCTGTCTCCCCATTTAAAGCAGGTGTCCTGGAGCATGGGTTGAAACCACCTAGGTGGTTGGGTTTGAAATGAGAATATTTTGAATTCTGCTGGTGTTTAAGGCAAGATGATTATTATATTAACAGCAAGAAAATAACTCAGAAAAGGCTTTCTATTTTAAAATTAATTTTGCATACAAGTAGGCATACTGTACTGCTCAGGACGGGTTATAGCAGCCATTTGCTCTGCAAATTCAGTATCCTACATATATGAGAAAGCAGTAAATGACAAAGAAAAATTAGGCTGACTACTAAGAAGTTCAAACATATGTCCTTGGGTCAGTACAGAGTAGTAACTGTCTGCCCATTTATACAGCACTTATAGTTCATAGCATTCTTTAATCTTATCTCATCTTTGAGGTAAATAAAATAGGGATTTTTACCTTTATTTTATAGAAGAGGAAACTGAGGCCAAGAGTGGTTAAATGATTTATGTTTAGTTAATTTTTACAGAACTGAGAAGTGAATTTAATGACTGTTAATATTCATATCACTGTATGTTGAATGATTTCCACATCCCATATGTATAAGTAGTGAATTCAGAAGTATGGGTTAAGTGTTCTAGTTACCTTGTTTTGTAACAGCAGAGAGAAAGATGTGGTATGATTTTTGTTTATGTCTCCTGGCACTGAAGCAATGTAAAAATAAGTACATCATAAAAATAACTTAGAGGTATATATACTTCAAATTTGTCATTTTTCTTTTTTTGACTTAGAAGAAACAAAGATTGGATGAATTCTTGAATTCTGCATATAATAACTTGATCTGGTTATTATAATGAATATGCATATCCGAGTATACCTAAATCCAGGGTGATATTCTTGTCTTTAGTCATGTGTGCTATTGTGTTTTAACTCTAAACAAGTGGTGGCTGGAAAGCATTCAAATTCTAACCACTCTACCTGCTTTATGCAGTCTGGTCATTTCAGAGCACCAGGCTAAAACTTATGAATTAACCAGATGCTGCCTGATCCATGAGTATAGGTTATGTGAGTATCAAAAAATAGACTAAAAATGCTGTGATAAATACATAGAGTGTTCCACAGGACAAACTCAAGGTGTTAGTATATTTGAATAAATGTGCTGTGCCCGTAAGTTTACCAGCCAATTGAAGTTCATTAAAATTTCAAAGCACTAATTATGCCTTATTTTATATAATGCCAAATCCTTTTATTCTTATTTAGTTAAGATAGTTTCTGATAGATGTTTCAAAAACCAGTTTATCCTAAAATTCATATTTACAAATCCTGCTGCTGCCAGGGAAGCTCCAATCATCTCTTCATATGGTCTAAAAGAGATTCTGGGGAAATGCCATACTTCCTTTTCAAGAGTGGGGCAAAACCTTACTCTTTTTCTTGTAAGAGCACACAGTCTGAGTTTTTTCGGGTTTTAGTCTTGTAAGATGCAAAGCCAACTTGGTGTCTTGTTAGGTCCCATAAAAAGGAAAACACATCTAGAACCTTAGTTGGGGCATCATGGCATAGGCTAAGAACACTGGACTTGGAACCAGAAAATCTGGTTCGTATTCTATTATTGAATCACTGTAATTTTGAGAAAGCAAAGTTCCTTTTCTGGTCTTAGTTTCCTCCTCATTTTTAAAGTGGAGATTGGACTAGATAATCTTTCTATTTTTAAAAAAATATTTTGTTCTAATCAGCCAAGATCTACTTTCTTATCATCCCTTCCTTCCTTCCTCCCTCCCTCCTTCTCTCTCTTTCTCTCTCTCTTCTTTCTTTCCTTCTCAAATCCTTAAAACCCAGTATACTCTGAAGCTCATAGATTGGATCACAATAGGGTCCTACCCAAGCTACATTTATTGGCTGTATTTTGGGCCCTCCTAGGTTACAGTAAATGTCAATGGTTACTGTTTCTCCTTGGAACAGCAACCCTGAGGGTCTTCCTCTCTTAGCTTGATTTTTTTTCCTTCTTTCCTAATTAAAGGGGCCATCCCTTGATTGACTTCTTAAAGAGGCCTATCCACTGAATGGGCATTACCTCACTCTAAGTGCGTATGTGAAAAGACTTAGCTTAAAAGGGCCAGGATCTCTCATTGCATCCTCGGTCATCTCCAGTCACCGTGATGAATATCTGGCCACTGGATCCAGATGGCTCTGGAGGAGAAAACGAGGCTGGTGATTTTGCACAGCCCTCCCTCACTCAAGTCAAAGTCAACTGCAAATCATGTCATCATTTCCCTGAGGCCAAGTCCTCTTTGAGAATGAAGGACAAACACAACCCCTTTCATTATCCCTGACTGAGAATACAAGAAAAACAAACCCCATTACAAACAAAACAAATTTCCACATTTGCCTTGTCAAAAATATATTTGTTTCATTCTGCATTCTAAATTTTTCACCTTTCAGGAGATGGGTAGAACATTTCATCATTAGTCCTCTGGAATCCTGGTTGGTCCCCACTGATAAGAGTGTGCTTATAAAAATTAAACAGAATAGTATTCCATTATATTTATATAGTTTGTTCATCTGTTCTTTAATTTATGAGCCCTCCATCAGATTCCCATACTTTGTCACTTCAAAAAGAGTTATATTTTTGTTTATCCTTAGAGTTTGCTTTGTTTAGGACTAATCTCTCCCTTATTCTTTCTAACCCCTTTCCTTTCTATTATCTTGTTGAGTAAAAATTTTTTTCTACTCAGCTGAGTATGTGTATATGTATTTGTCTGTGTCTGTGTATGTGCATATTCTTCCCTTTTTTTGACAAGGTTAGATGAGAGGGAAGTTCAGGTGGCAGCCATTCCTGCCTACCTCCTCCCTTTTTTTTTTTTTTTTTGCTCTTTGGAGGGGGGCGGATAGGGCAGTTTTGGTTAAGTGACTTGCCCAAGGTCACATGGCTATTTGTGTGTGTGTGTTGTGTATGTGTCAAGTGTCTGAGGCCGGATCCGAACCCAGATCCTCCTGACTCCAGGGTTGGTGCTCTACTCACTGTGCTGCCTAGCTGCCCCATACCTCCTCTTTTTTGATTGTATTTGTATTTACCTGTCTACTCTGATTATGTGAGATAATTTTCCCCAAACTTTCTTTCCTTTCTCTTCCATCCCTGCCCCCATATTCCTCTGCCACTCTCATTCCATTCCTAAGATCATGAAGACAACAGTTATTCCTAGTCCTTGTCTAATTGAACTCCCTCTATAAACCCTGATGATTCTAGGGTTCAGAGGAGACACATGCATCATATTTGAATGTAAGCAGTTTATACTTGTTTTAGTCTCTTATCATTATTTATTCATACTTAACCTTTTTATGCTTCCCTTCACTCCTGTAACTGAACCTTAAAGTTCCTATGTAGCTCTGGTCATTTTATTAGAAGTGCTCAGAAATCTTCTATTTCATTAAAGCTTCACTTTTCCCAATGAAGCATTATACTCAGTTTCACTGGGTAAGTTAGTATACTTTGCTATAAGCCTATAATCTTTGCCTTCTTGAATCTTGTATTACAGGTTCTCTGCTCCTTTATAGTGGTGGCTCCTAAATAGTGTGTCATCCTTTCTCCTTAATACTGGCATTCTTTCTTCCTAGTTGCTTGCAGTATTCTTTGACCTAGAAGCTCAGAATTTTATCTATGATGTTTCCAGGAGTTTTCATTTTGGGGTTTCTATCAGGAGGTAATGCTTTGGTTCTCAGAGATCTGGGCAGTTTCCTTGTATAACAACTTGCAATAGGATGGATGTTTAGGCTTTTTTTTTTTTTAATGGTCATGGTGTTCCTTAATCTGTTTTCCAAGTTATTTGTTTTTGCTACGAAATACTTTATATAATCTTCCAATTTTTTGACCTTTCAATTTTGTTTTTAATATTTTTATTGCCATGGAGTCATTGGCTTCTAATTGATCTGTTCTAATTTTCAAGCAGTTTGTTTCTTGGGCAAAGTTTTGTATCTCTTATGTCAAACTGTAAATTCCCTTTCCAATTCTTTCTTCAATAGCTGTCATTTCTTTTCTAATTTTTTCCTCCAAGTACTCTCATTCCATTTATAAAGCACTTTTAACTCTCAAAAAACCCCAAACTTTTGCTTCATGTCTTCTGAGAATTCTAGGTGAGTTGTACTCAAGCTGTATTCTTTTCTGAGGCTTTGCTTGTAGATGTTTTGGAGTCATTTTCCTTTGCATTTGTGTCTCTAGCATCCCTACCACCATAATAGCTCATTATGCTGGGGTTCTTTGTTTGCTTTTTCTTCTAACCTTCTTCTTGACTTCATACTTGATATTAGGGTTGGTATCTTCCACACTTCTGGAGGGAAGTTCTGGGCTGGTCCTGCTGCTGCTTTCTTGGAGTGCTGTATTATTGTAGGATCTCAGGGACCTACTGGGGATCTATAAGCTTTCAGTGCTTCCAAAAGGGATTTGATCCATAGCAAAATCTGATTATTTCCCGATCGGACTTCTGTAAGTTCTAATTTGGGGTCTGAGAAACCAAAGACTCCTGCTTGACTGTCACTATCAACTAACGTGGAAGCTGTGTTACCTCAGAGTGGCAGGATTTGAGGATCCTTTTTGTTCTGTGTTTTCTGCCTTAGTTATGCCTCTACAGACTGGGCTGAATGCTGGACTGAGGGCTGAGCCACACCATCATATCTGCTGCTGCAGCTGTTGGCTACTGAATTTTCTTCTTTCTCTTCCTCATTCCCTAAGCTGTGCACAGTTCTCATTGTTTTTCCACCCTGGCTCTGTGATCTGGGACTGCACAATGAGCAGCAAAGCTGCCAGTTGGCACCTCTCCCTGATGTAGTGCTCCAGTGGTTGTCTGTCCCTATCACCAGCGTTTGCAGAACTCTCTGTTTGTTTCCCTTTACTCACCTGGGCTGTAGAAAGGATTCACTGTGACTTTTTCTGGATTCTCCATCAGCATTTGATCGGTGCATTTTATGTATGTGTTTGGAGAAGTTGTAGACAGGAGCTCAGCTTCATGGCTTCCTTCTACTTCGCTCTCTTGGCTCCTGGACTAGATAATCTCTAAGAAATCTCCTAATTCTGATTATCTGTGTCTTTATCAATAAGTAATGATAGTGGGGCAGCCAGGTGGCACAGTGAGTAAGAGCACCGGCTCCAGTGTTGAGAAGACCTGGAGATCGAATCCCGGGCTCAGACACTTAGCACCCACCCAGAAACACCTGGCCGTGTAACCTTGAGCAAGTTACTTAACCCCAATTGCTTAAAAAAAAAAAAGTAATGATAGCACTGGTCTGCTTCATAGCATTCAATTTAACAAATTTGTATTAAATAGCTGCTGTCTACAAAGCATTGTGGTCACCTAAAAGAAAAATTTCTTCTGTATATCTGGGAATCCTTTATCCTTTATCTAGTTTGTCCTATTTGTCTTTCCATAAACACAAATTAGCATTTCACTACTCTTTCAATAAATTGGAAGGATATGAATACCCTTTTTTGATCATTGGATTTGGAAATATTGAGTTTTAACTGAATTGCTTTTTAAATTTTATATTTCAATCTCACAAGAATTTTGTTCTTTGCCCCTGAAATATATGGGAGTATATTTGTGTGTGTGTGTATGTGTGTGTGTAATATATTTGTCACTCTATAAATGTGGTTCTTAAATAAGAGCATTCCCTCCCTGAGCCAAATTCAATGAGAATAAGGTTAACCCATTCCCTTTTGCTTTCCTGTTCTTCCCCTCCATTGTATCCATTTTCCCTTGCCTCTTCTATATGAGATAGTTTACCCGATTCTGTCTCTCCCCATCTCCTCTCATTGTATTTCTCTCTCACCTCTTAATTTCACTTTTTAAGTATCATCCCTTCCTTTTAAATTGATCCTGTGCCCTATATGTATAACTGTAAACAAATATACACACATTCACATATGTATTCATACTCCCATATGCCCTCATATATATATATACACACGCACACACATAAATATTTCTCTATTCCCTTCAACTATTCATTCTGAGAAAAGTTTCATCAGTTACAATTATCGGTTTTCCCACATAGGAATGTAAATAGTTCAACTTTGATAGGTCCTTATGATTTCTTTTCCCTGTTTACCTTCTCATGCTTCTCTTGCTTCTTGTATCTGAATGTCAGATTTTCTATTCAACTCTGGTTTTTTCATCAAGAATACTTGAAAGCCCTCTATTCCACTGAATGACCATATTTTCTCCTGAAAGATGATACTCAGTTTTGCTGGGTAGGTGATTCTTGGTTTTAATCCCAGCTCCTTCGCCCTCTGGAATATCATGTTCCAAGTCCTTCAATCCCTCAGTGTAGAAACTGCCAGATCCTAGGTTATCCTGATTGTGTTTCCACAATATTCAAATTGTTTCTTCCTGGCTGCTTGTAATATTCTTTCCTTGATCTGGGAATTTCTGAACCTGGCTATAATATTCCTAAGAGTTTTCTTTTTGGGATCTTTTTCAGGAGGTGATCGGTAGATTCTTTCCACCTCTGTTTTGCCCTCTGGTTCTAAAACATCAGGGCAATTTTCCTTGAGAATTTCTTGAAGGATGATTTCTAGGTTCTTTCTTTGATCATGGCTTTCAGGTAGTCCAATAATTTTCATATTATCTCTCCTGGATCTATTTTCCAGGTCAGTGGTTTTTCCCATGAGATATTTCACATTGCCTTCTATCCTTTCATTTGTTTGGATCTGTTTAATAGCATCTTGATTTCTCATAAAGTCATTAGCTTCCATTTGCTCCAATCTAATTCTGAAGCAATGATTCTCCTCAGTGAGCTTTTGAGATTGTTTTTCCATCTGGCAAATTTGTCTTTTTAAGGCATTCTTCTCCTCACTGCCTTTTTGAGCCTCTTTTGCTATTTGAGTTAGTATGTTTTTTAAGGTGTTATTTTCCTCAGTCAGGCTGTTGACTCTCATTTCATAATTTTAATGCATCATTCTCATTTCTTTTCCCAATTTTTCCTCCACTTCTCTTATCTCCTTCTTAAGGTCCTCTATGGCCTGTAACCAGCTCGTATTTTCCTTTGAAGCTTTTGGTGCAGGAGTTCTGACTTCACTGTCTTCCTCTTTTTCCATGCTTTGATCCTTTTTGTTCCCAAAATAGGAGTCTAATGTTGCATTCTTCTGTTTGCTTTGCTTCCTTTTCCTGGTCATGTTGCCACTCAATTACTTGACTTTTGGGCTTTTTGCCACAGTAGGACTCTACTACCAGACAGGGGAGCTTCATATCAAACACTGGGGTTTTCTCAGCTGCCAGAGGTATTGGATGGGTGCCCTCTCTGAAGCCTCCACACGCTCTGGCAAGCTGGTCACACACCCCAGGACCTCTACCCTAGACTGCAATCCAGATCCAAGCAGGTTAAAGCAAGAGCGATTACCCCTCAGACTGTTCATTTGGTCCCCCTACACTCTGCAGGCCAGGAGCTGAAGCTGCTGCCACTGTCCTCAGCAGCTTCTCGCCCTGGGGGCAAAAGCCGATGCACTCCCAACTACTGTGTCCCAAAGTCTACACTGCACTGACCTCTCACTTTGTCCTTAACATCTATGTGTTGATAATTCTGGACTTCCACAGCTGCTGGTGATCTGGAGTCCCTATAGCTGGAGGCTGGTCAGGCCCGCCCTGGGGCTAAAATCTTGGCATGGAGCTGGGCTTGGATCCCAGAGCGCTGTACTGGCTGATTCCTGCCGGCCTGTCAGGCTGTCCTCAGCGGGATGTTAGCTTCTCTGTGTCATTTTGTGGGTTCTGTAGCTCCAAAGTTTGTTCAGGGTCCCCTTTTACATGGATTTCAGGTGGTGAGAGCTGGAGCTGCGCAGAGGTCCTGTTTCTACTCCGCCATCTTGACTCCCTAAGCAAGTCTTTATTAAATGTCTGCTTTGTGCAGGCATTTTGCTATGTGCTGGGGACGAAACAAAACTGAGTCATTCCCACTCTTAAGGAATAGTATACTTGCTGGGGAAATTGATTTTACCAACCAACCAGTGTCTTTACTGCCTTTATGTATGCTTCAAAAGAATGAGAAGTGCAACTTTTTCAATTGCTTGAAATAAAAACTGTGCTTTGGCTTGTGATTAGTTATTCTTGTGCTTTTGTCACTTCTTTTTTTTGAGATTCAAGGTTTATCTACACCTTTTCTCAAAGAGTTCTATAATTTCTGGTCAGTTTTAAGACTATGGAAGGAAAGGAACAATCTCCTGGGTCATAAATTGTGGTAATAATAAGTGTTTGGGAGTTCATTTATCTTATGACAGAATCTGTGATCCTGTCGATCATTAAGCATTTATTAAATGTCTGCCTGTGCCAGGCACTGGGCTTAGTGCTGGCCATACAAAGAAAGGATGAACAGAGATATCCTATATTTCTTCCATAATGGAGTACTAGTCTTCTGGTTTTTGTCAGGACTGAGAACAAAGGGTGTCCGGGTCTTGAAGGTGCTCAGCCGAAAGAGTTCTTTGAACTTTTGTTGGGCTAAGACTGGTTGAAACTTAGACTATATAGAAGTGAGCATATGTTGGAGTAGAGAGTTTGATGATTCAGTAAACATTGGTTTTATAGTATCTTTGCACATAAATTTGGTACTTGCCTTTTATTTTTGCAAATATGCTTTTTATTTTTACTTTAAAGGCACTTAGAAGGAATGAAATAATAACACCTAGTTGCAGGGCTTTAAATAGAATTTTGAGTTGTAGCGCTATGGAAAGAACCCTAGATGCTTTTTTCTACATTTCCATTATGCTCTTCTTTTCCCTCCTTCTTTGATAGCTCCTTGTTATTCTCCTTTGCTGGATCTTTATCCAGGTCGTACCTTCTAACTGTGGTTATCCCTGGCCCTTTCCTGGTCCTTCTTCTTACTCTATACAGTTATGATTGATGATCTCATTAGCTCTCATTATCTATAATTAGATACAATTATATCTATGCAAATGGTTCTGAGATCTATTTGTCTAGTGCTAACCTCTCTAGTGTCCTCTAGTCCCATGTCTTCAGCTGCCTCATGGATATCTCAATAGATCTCTCATAAATATCTTAAACTCAGCATGTTCCAAACTGAAACTTATTATCTCCGTGATTCCAAACTGTCCTCTCCTCTAAATTTTCCTATTACCGTCCATCTTCCAGTCACCTAGGCTCTTAACCTTTGTGTCAACCTTGACTTCTCACTCTCACTCCCTTCCCTCATCTGTTGTCATTTCTTGTCCATTTTACCTTTTTAGCATCTCTGACATCTTGAACATCCCTTTCTCTGATAACTGCCGCCAGCCTTGTGTGGGCCCTCATCACTGTTTGCCTGGACTATTGCAGTAGCCTATTGGTTGGTTTCTCAGCTTCAAGTCTCTTCCCTTCTCCAGGCAATCAATCCTCCACTCAGCTGTCAAAGCTGATTCTAAAATCCCAGGTCTGACCATGTCACCCACTTATTCAGTAAACTCTGGTGGTTCTCTGTTATCTCCAGAATCAAAGATGAAATCTTCTCTGACTTTTAGTCCTTTATAACTTACCTTTACAATTTTCTTATACCAGACTCCCCTCTACATACTCTGATATGATCCAGGGACACTGAATCTGTTACTCACACAAGACTCCTGACTGTTACTCACATGTTTTTTCACTGAAAGATCTCCAATGCATAGGATTTTTCTCTCCTCTGCTTCCTGACTTCCTTGGATTCCGTTAAGTTCTAGCTAAAATCTTAACTTTTGCATAAAGTGCCTTTCCTTTTCCCACTTAATGCTGGTACCTTTTCTCTAAGATTGTCCCACATTTACCATATATGACTTATTTGTACATAGTTTGCATATGTTGTCTTTCCCATTAGACTGCAAGCTCCTTGATATCAGGGTCTGTCTTTTGACATTCTTGCTATTCCTAGTGCTGAGTGTAGTTCTGGCACATAGGAAGTGCTCAATAAATGCTTATTAACTTGACTCTGTGTTAGAAAAATATAGGTTTGAGTTCTTGCTCTTTCTGATAAAGCCATATTACTAAGACCATGTAACCATCTTTGTTCTCCAGGTCTTCAGTTTCCTTATCTATAATTTTGGAATAGTAATACTTGTACTACTTATTTACTTACTAAAACAGTAAATGAGATAATTAAGTATTTCACAAAACTTATAATTCAGTGTACATATATAAGCTATTATGTCAGCCTCATGTTTTTATAATGGACTCTAGTCACTGGATAAACAGTCCATTTTACTTATTTAAACATTTTCTTTTTTATTGTCACAAACTTGACAAACGTTAACAAACACAAACATTTCCCAGCAGAAAGAAGAACAGAAAAAAGAAATTATATATGAAATTGTGAATCTCTGTTTTTAAAATTTAAAAATATTTTTAAAATTTAAAACTTTTAAAAATGTCTAGTTCAACATGAAAATTCTGTTGCTATTCTATATCCCCTTTTGAATTTCTGTTCTCTTCAGTGTATTTTTTAAATGATTCATTATTTTTTCTTTCTTCTAATATCCCTATCATTATCTATTCATTCCATCCCAGCTTTCCTTCCTCTCCCACTCCCTTCTTTGTAGCAAATAAGTATAGTCTTAGAAAACACATTCTTTGTGTCTGAAAACAGATGTCTCATTCTGTACATCTAGTTTATCACCTCTCTGCCAAGCGGCAGGGTACCATTCATCATCAATCTTCTAGAATGGTGATTGGTCTTTGTGGTGACCATATTTCTAAGGTAATTTACAACAATGAGATATCATACCAGAACTTTTTGGGTGCGGCCAAAACAGTTTGAGATGAAATTGTTTCTCTTCATTGTTCTTTGCACACCAAGTCTTTAGGATAAAATTAGTCTCCATTTAAATTTGAGTCCTTCAGAGGCACATTATTGCTGATAATTTTTACTGCATTGTGGTTAGTAAAGGATGACTCTTTAGTGCTCTGATGGCCCAACATGGGTTCAGACCTCAACTAGTCAGTTTCTTTTTCTCTTTTCACAATCCTGAATCAGGAATTGGTTCCTTTCTTCTAAGGTTCTAACAGACCCCAGTCTGATCTTGGAGGTCATGACCTCAGACTTTCTCAATTGACCCATCGTCCCTGATTCCAGTGTTCCAAGAAGTATGTGGTCAGGTACTCTTTCCCTGTTCATTCACCTAGTAGGGCTGGTCCTGTCCTTTGCTTGCATTCTGTAGGGCAAGGGCTGGGATCTGGGTTCCTTCTGGGGTGGGGCTTCATTTTGGGGATGGGCCCAAACCAGCCATACTTAATTACTTTGTCAGTTTTACTTCCAACTCTGTCAACTTTGCCATGATACCTAGTGCATTGCCTTCTCATATTAGAATATAAGCTCCTAGAGGGCAGGGGCTCTCCTTTGTAGCTTATATTTTTATCCCTAGAAGGTAACACACAAAACCTGGTATATAGTAAGCACATAACTCTTGATTCTTGCCTCTCTGCCTACTTGTTAGGCAGTATGTTATAGAGAAAAGAGGACTGTATTTTGTGTCAAGAGACTTGCATTTAAATTGTTGTTCTGTTATTATGTGTATATCCTTGGACGTTTCATTTAACTTCATGAGCCTCAGTTTATTTGTAAAGTAAGGGCATTAGACTGGGTGATTCATTACACCTTAGATTATTATAGAGAATGAAGTATTCTTTACAGAAAAAAACAACAGAGGGGCTTTGAGGTAAAAGAATAAAAAGGACCCCAGGAAGCAAAAGAGTATCTTAACCTGTTTCAGGGAGTTTGGAGGGTAGAAGAATAGGACAAATAGAAAGAGATGAAGGCTCATTGAACACTGAGAAGTAAGTAATGGGTATGAGTCCTTTCTATAGAAAGAGGCTATTGGGCACACTGTAGAGAAAACACCTGCTAGCTTTCCAAAAAATAATGATGAGGATCCATAGATAGCATAAAGAAAGAGGTTATTATTCAGTAAGGGTCAGTAGAAGAGATGAAGAGTGATGCTCTTGAAGGGGGTGGAGGCAGCTATTTGGTTAACCTGGCATCAATGCTAAAAGAAGTTGATCTCCTCAGAGAACATATCTGGGATGTGACAGACCCTGGAGATTTGTCAAACTTGATCACTACACACCCACTTCACATGAGGACAAGCAATGCTGGCAGAAGGAGCCTAGGAAACATTAATAGGGATTATGATGTCCTTGGCAAGAAACTGAGTATCTTAGGGACATGGGTGGTGTTTTCAGCACTGCTAGTGATTGAAAGCAGGGGCTTTGGGAGATAATGGTAGATTTGCAGAGTGAGCATTTAGTTAAGAAGTTGGTATCTGAGAGTAGAATTTAGATTTCTAAACCACAGTTTTAAGATATAAGAATTATGTGCCCTTGAGAAAGGATTAAGTGTACCTGGCAGGGGTTGGGGGGGGGTAGGGGAGACGAAGGAGTTGCCTAGGGTCTTATACATCCATTCAAGAGAACTTGAAACTGAGAAGGGAAAGGTAGGGAGAAACTGCCCACTGTCTTTGCTAGTCTAGATGGCATAAAAGAGTGAAAGCTACAACATAGGAAAAAGACATTAGGAAGACTGTCTTATAATTCATAGGAGACAGATTTCAAAAAAGGAGTCAACATTAAACCTGTGATCTCAGATGTTTATGTGCAGATGCATAGATTTTGGGTAATAATCATGGTATACTAGACATAAAAATGCCAGTAGAAAAATCTGACCTCATAAATATGCTTGTGATTTAATGGGAATAGAATTTATTATAGATATAGAAGGCTATACCTTATTCAAGAATAAGTCAGAATGTATAAAAGGGAGGGTGGGATAACAATGAATATTAAGCAGCTGTGCTTATGTGAGGAAATTTAGAAACTGGGATCAGGGGTAGCTTGGGGAGCATTGTGGTTGAGAGAGATTGGGGAAAGATAAAATACACATGATATTTTCATGGGGGTATTAGTAAAGACCATCTGGGAAGAAAGACCAAATAGATGAGGACCTCAGGAAGCATGTAAGTGTTCCTCCAAGGTGGAACAGTGATGTGTAACTTTAGTCATCAGGACATTTGCTGATCTACTGGAGCTTTAAAAGCAAAGCATCTAATAAATTCTTGACTTAGTGATAATTCCGTCTTTTGCAAGATAGAAGAAATGGAGAAAATTTCTATTCTGAACATCATTCTGATCATCTAGGAAAAATTGATTGCTGAAATATAAAAGATGGCACCCTTCAGGGGATGTAACTACTTCATCTTAGAAATTTTAATAGAGGAGAGAAAAGTTGGGCATAGTCTAATTTGTGGTCTAGATTTTGAGAGAATATTTCAGAACTTTCGGAGGAAGGTTGGATAGAATCCATAGACGAAGTACAATTCTCCAAAATTAGTCAGCCTAGGAGGAATAGGAAGCTCTCCAGAATGAAAGATGCTATAGAAAACAATTTCAACAAGGAAGGAAAAGGGGAGCTAGGTAAATCGATTGATGAAGTTGTGTATGGGAACTTATTAACCAACATGGATTATAAAAAGATGAGTATAAATGATGAGAATGAGAGCAGATAACATAAAATGAACTTAAAAGTGTAATACAATGTTGCAAGAACATTGTAAAGAACACTAACTCAGAATGAGCTGAGGCTGATAGTGAATAATACTTAGGTTGACAAAAAAGGATGTTGGTATTACATGAGATGATGATATTTGGTGATAGAGTGAAGGTAACAGCTGTTTGTTTTGTTTTCATTTTCTCTCCAAAAGAGAAGGATTTTTTTTATTAGAAAAGACAACAAAAATTGCTAATAAGGTGTTGAAATCCAAGTTATTTAAAGTTATAGTAAGAAAACATCTAGTTGAATTCTGAAATTGTTATCTTTTCTGGAGGAACAAGATCCCAGAATATTGAAAGAACTGGCCAGTGTGATTGCTGATCAGTGGGGTTACTACATGAAAGGAAAATTTTATAATTTAAAATTTTTTTTTTTAGAAAAGGTAAGATTGGAGACTTCAGTTTAAGCACTATGATTTATTGTTGTTTAACTTGACTTTAATTACTAGCAAAATTTTGCCAAATGCTTTAGGAAAACTTTTGACATAGTTATATGAATTTTTTAAAACAGGATTCAGACATATGTGCTAGATTCTGTGAAAAATATACGTTTTAGGAACATCTAGGTGGGATGGTGGATAGAGGACTGGGCCTGGAATCAGGAAAACTCAATTTCCTGACTTCAAATCTGGCCTCAGATACCGACTTACTGTGTGATCCTGGGCAAGTCACTTAGCAATGCTGTTTGCTTCAGTTTCCTCTTCTGTAAAAACGGGGGTAATAAACCTGCCAGGGTTGTTTTGAGGATCAAATACAATAATATTTGTAAAGCACTTAGCATAGAACCTGGTACATATAAGTCACTATATAAATGTTGATTATTATGAATTCAAGGAGATTTGAAATTGGTTGAGTAGTCATTAGTGGTTCCATGTTAACTTGGAGCAAGATCTCCAGGGAAATGCACCAGGATACATAGGGGCAGTGCCTTGAATGCAACAGTTACTTAAGACATGCTTGTTTCTCTGCTCTTTGCCATTTTTATCCATCACCTGAAGGAAATAGTTAAGTAGCATGCTTACCAAAAGTCTTAGATGACACAAAACTGAGGCTTAGATAGCTTATTGGATGAGAGTCAGGATCCAAAATGTAAAGTCAAATATATAAGTTAAAAATTAATTTCATAAATACAAGATAGCAAATGGTATGACTAGACAACATCTTCAATGAAAAAAGATCTTCAAGATAAAGTATAAGAATCAGCAAGCAGTATGACCTGGCAGTATAAAGAGCTAATGTGATTTCAGGCTGCAAGGTGATATTTTGATATCCTCTGTCTTTGTCAGACACAGAGTATTTTGTTTATTTTGAGATGCCACCTTTTATGAAGGACACTGATAAATTGTAAAGTCTTTAAAGCAGTAGAACCATCCAGTATGATAAGGATCCTGGCATCTGTTATAGGAGAATCCGTTGAAAGAATTGGACATTTTTTTTTCTGGCTCTTCTACCTCACGAGAGGTTTTGAAGTAAATGATGGAGAGCTATTTGTTGGGGCTGTTTTAATTTTAGAATTCAGTTTTATTTTATTTTTATTTCCAAATTCTTCCCCTCCCTTCTCTTTCCCTAACCTATTGAGAAGGCAATAAAAACATACAACAAAAACATTACCAATATGTATAGTCATGCAGAACAAATTCCACATTATCCATGTCAAAGAACAAGGAAAAGAAAGAAAAAGAGAAGAAAATATATTTCAGTCTGTGATCTGTGAGTCCCTGTCTTGATATGGATAGCGTGTTTCATCATGAGTCGTTTAGACTTGTGTTTGCTCATTGTGTTGATCACAGCTACCAGGTCTTTGAAAGTTGATTATCTTATAAATTGCTTGTTCTGCTAACTTTGCTTTACATTAGTTCATAGAACCCTTAACAGATTTTTCTGAAACCATCATTTTTAATACTACAATAGTATTTTATCAAATTGTTTAGCCATTCCCCAGTTGATGGATGCTCCCTTAATTTCCAATTCTTTGTCACCACAAAAGGAGTTACTATAAGTATTTTTTATGCAATATTTATTTGATATCTTTGTGGTATAAGCCTGGTTGTGGTGTTGCTATGTCAAAAGGTATGCACAGTTGAATAGCTTTTTGGGCCCACATCCATATTGCTTTCCAGAATGGTTGGACTTTTCACAGCTCTACAAATAGTGTATTAATGCACCTATGTTTCTTAGGCCCTTGAATACCAGTCATTTCCCTCTTTTGTAATTTTAACCAGTCTCATGGGTGTGAGGTGGTACCTCAAGTTGGTTTTATTGTTGTCTTAGATACCTTTATTGATGTTTTCTGTTTTTGATATCACCATAGTATCCCATGTATCCCTCTCCTCACCCCTTCCCTGAGAGCCATCTCATATGATAAATAGTAGGGGTGTTGTTTTTTTTTTAAAGAGAGGATTGATATATTGACACAGTCCAAAAACATGTGCAATGTGTAAAACCTGTGGACCTCCCACTTTCACAAAGGGCTGCCCCTTTGGGAGTGTCTTCTTGTATCTCTTCATTTAAGTCCCACTTGATCTTTATAATTTTTGTTACATTTACCTTTGGGTTTTTTTTTTGGTGGATTGTTGTTCCTTTTATTTCTATTGTTGCAGTTACCATGTATATTATCTTTTTGCCTGTGTTTACTTCACCCTGCATCAGTTCACATAGCTCTCTCTTACCATGCTTTTCTGTGTTTCTTACACAAATCATTTTTCACAGTGCAGTAGTATTCCATTACATTCTTGTACCACAATTTATTTAGCCATTCCCCAATTGATGGACATCTACTTTGTTTCCAATTCTTAACTATAACAAAAATGGTGCTGTAAATGTTTTGGGGTAAATAGAGATTTTTCTTTTTAATGGCTTCCTTGGGGTACAAGCCTAGTAATCAGTCTCTGGTTTCAAAAGTATGGTCATTTTGGTCATTTTATTTGCATAATACCAGATTGTTTTCCAAAATGGTTGTGCCCTTTCACAGATCGACTAACAGTGTATTAGTTAATACCTCTCTATTAGTTAATACCTCTCTAACATAGACCATTGCCATTTTTTGTCATTTTTGCCAATTTGCAAGGTGTGGTGAAACTTTAGAATTGTTTTGATTTGCATTTCTCTTATTATTAGTGATTTGAAACATTTTTTCACGCAGTTAGGAATACTTTGCAGTTCTTTTGAAGAACAATTTTTTCATATCCTTTGACCATTTATCTATTGGGGAATGATTATTAATCGTATATATATGTATATGACTAATAGCCATGTATGTGTGTACAGATACATGTATGCATATATGTATTGTGTATGTATTGTATCTCTCTTTCAGATAAAATGGAAAAATAAGAAACCTAAAAGAAAGTTGAATGTATAAAAGGACTTTTTATTTTTTATTCTAAACTATTGGTCTTATACTTGCTCATAATAAGAAATCCATCAAAATGTGCATTTACATTTCTTGCCTTTTCCTCACTGGCTCTAGATACACTAATTGATTATGTGCTGCAGAGTGACTGAAATTAACTCAGTTTTCTATTGGCTTACAGTTCTTAAGCTAGTAGGTATACCTATTACTGATTGCTGACTACCATTCCTTCTCTTATAAGAGGACTGATAGGCCTAACATCTCTGAGGAATTTCGAATGACTCACTTAAAATAAATGCACTTGAGGTTTTGGCATTTGTCAATATCTCACAGATAACTGAATGACAGATAAATGAATTGTTTCTTTCCATCAAAATTCTTTATCAGGCAGATTTGGGAATTTTTCAGTTGGTGAAATTAGATAGTGTTGAGAACATGCCTTCTAGCACATTTCAAGAATGTCAGTTGCTAAGTGTTGGCTGAAGCAGAAAAGATACTTTAATAATTTTCTTAAGTGTTCATATGGTAAAAAAAATATTAGAGCTGGAAGGACGACCTTAGAGATTATCTCTGACCCCTTCATTTTACAAATGAAGAAACATAAGCCTAAAAAGGTAAGTGACTTGTCCAGAGGTATATAGCTAATTCATATCAAAGCAGGAATTTTATTTGGGTTCTTCATTCCCATTTCAGTACTATTTTCAATACACCACCTTGTCTCCAGATATTATGGGTGTGTGTGTGTGTGTGATTTGATTGTCCATGAATATGTTTGGCCGTTCCTCTAAAAAGAATGATTTGTTTGAGAATTATTCATGTTAGTATTAATTTGAAACTAACAGCTAATTTTCAAGTTAAAGCTGCCATCTCCCCTATAGCCTCGTCTTGATACCTCCACTTCAATACTAACTTTTTAGAAGGAGTTGCTTATACTTGTCACCATCACTTCCTTATTACCACTTATTCAGTTCTTAACCTGTTATTGTAATCAGTCCATCTCTTTTTTCCCCTACTACTAATACATTTCCTGAATAATAACCTTTAACTCCATGTCTTGAATGTTGATTATCTTTGAAGATAGACTTCAGCCTACTTCCACTCAGTGATTTCTCTCCATTGACCTTTGGGTTGCCCATAATTTTGAATTTTTGGAGATTGTGGTGTTTCAAGCTCCTGATACTATATAGCATCACTTGGAGTACATTAGTGTTTTTAAAAGCTTATCTTTTGTTCTGGGGAGCCGCTTGGGGTTGTTAAGAGCAATTTCCCAAATTCAGACATATAAATAAAATTTTGTGGACTGGCCTGGGAAAATGGCAAGTGGATCAGGGCTGTTCTTCAGGGAGGTCTCTAATGGAGTGCTTCAAGCTTCTGTTCTTGTGCCTTTTGACGTTTTTACCCATGCTTTGGATGAAGGCATATATTAAAATGTATGAATGATATGTAATTGGGAAGGTTAGATACCAAAGTGAATGACAATCCAGATCCACTTTTGAAATTGTCTCTGTGGGGCGGCTAGGTGGTGCAGTGAGTAGACCACTGGCTCTGGAGTCAAGAGGACCTGAGTTCAAATGTGGCCTCAGACACTTAACACTTACTAGCCGTGTAACCTTGGGCAAGTCACTTAAACCCAATTGCCCTCCCCCCTCCAAAAAGCAAAAAAAAAAAAAAAAAGAAAGAAATTGTCTCTGAGGTAAATGTGTAAGTCATTAGTTATCTGGAAATCTCATTTGTCTGCAACATCCGGCCATGCTAGCTAACTTTAAACATATATACTTCAAATGTATTCAAATAAATATTTCCTAAGCATGTACTTTGTGGCAGTTAGAGTGCTAAGTACCAAGGTTAAAGGTTGCAAAAATGAATGCCAAAAAAGACCTTGCCCACAAGGAGATTCTGATATAGAAAATAAGTTGAGTTCAGGTCTTAAAATAAGTTAGATACAAAGAAGACTATGATCAGGTCAAAAAAGAGAATCCATACATGGGTTCAGAGAATGTTTGAGGTGTGAGGCATAACTTTCTGTTTAAGGGGCAGGAGGGAAAAGAATTAGGGGAGGCTTTCTTTCTTGGAGGAAAGTGGCATTGAATTTTAAAGGACTTAAAGTAAGAAAAGGTTATCAAGAGGAAGAGATGAGGGAGTACATTCCAAGAATGGGGGAGAGTTTATGTGGAGACAGTAGGAGAGGTCAGGATGAAATCTGGAAACTAATAGTACATTTGGGCCAGAATTTAGAATAATGTAAAGTGAGGTCAAAGAGGTAGGTTGGAGTCAGATTTTGAAAAGCTTTGAATGCCAGGCAAAATAATTTGTATTTTATCCCATAGGAGGAAGGTTACGGTTTTTGTATTAACTAGAGAATTTGAGGTCATTGTTAATTTGACTTGTTGATTGATGTCTTTCAGGGTTGTTCAAATGCCCAGAAGAGCAGTCTTCTCCAGGTAGATCAGAACTGTGTTCGTAATTCATACGATGTCTTCTCTCTGCTTCGGTAAGAAACTACTTAAAATCTCCCCTCCTCCTCCTTTTTTTTTAAACATTTTAAAGAGCCCTTCTTTCCTTGATTTTATGACATTTAAATGTGAGGAAATGTCTCTGGGAACTTTAAAAACTTCATCAAGCTTAACATTCTTTAGTGAGGGCTCCATAAATTTTGTAACCCTAGTGATTTCATTTTATCTCCTTACATAAGGCCTTTGGAAAACCTATTTCCTTTTTCTGGATAGTGGGAGAGAGTAGATGGAAGCCAATTGCAGTAAAGCAGAGACAAGAACATTCATGTTTCCTCTGAGCTGTGGAGATCAGCAAATATGGATGAGGACTTTAGGCTTATCAAAGTTTTAACACCTCCAGCATAACTAGAAAAACCCTCCAGCAACCACAAACATGGCTTGTGGTATTGGCTGGTTGCTCATCCTAAAGGTAATAGTGATGTTTGGCAAGCAGGGAGCACTGATGCCTGTGTTTGGCCAGATACCTGTGCTCTTCTTTATTTTACATAGCCTTGCTTTTGAAAGGTTCAGTTTTGTTTTGTGCTTGGTAAAGGATATTGATTAGATAAGTCTGCTACCAAAATAAATGCAGTTTAGAAATGAAGTTGACTGTCATTCAGTCTGTAATTTCCTGGGATGGTCGTATTGTACATCAAAATAAGATTTTGGCAGCTGATTTTCCCAATATTTGTATGTCATCTTTCATATATTGACTGAAGGAAGACCATTTAAAGATTCTTGGGGAGAAATACTTTACAGATACTGTAAATTGAGATGTCTTTGCCAAAAATGCCTTTTTATGTACAGAGGTGATAGAAAGGTTGAGTGCAGGGACTTTGTAAATAACATTTAAAAGACTGTGTTTTGTTTAAACTAATCGCTTCAGTTTTCCAAGGCAGTTTTTCACTAGCCATGTGCTTTTCTTGGCCTCCTTAGAAGATAGTATTATAGTACTCATTATATAAGTACTTTTCTCATGAGAACTCTGTGACCACAGGGAGTGCAAGTATTGTTTGCATTAGGTTGATAGTAAGCCAAACTTTTTCCTCCAAATGTGGTTTGTATACAACTTAATTAGCCTCTATGGTTGGTGTTATTCTTCAATCTATATTCTTATTGTGACTTTATTTCATAAATATTTTAATTTGGTAGGGTTACCTATATTTATTCTATGTGGTAGAGATGAGGAAATTGAGGCCTATAGACTTAAAGTACCTGGCCCTGGGGTCATGGTGGCTAATTATCAGCAGACTCTGTACTTGAACCTAGATCCTGTGATTTCACACCCAGAGCTTTTTCTGTTATACTAAGCTGCCTCCTAGGATGTGGCATACCACAGCTGACAAAGTTTCTTTACCTCTGAAGTTTTTCTGCAGTCTGTAGTCTCCCTGTTGATTCTCTTGATAGCTAGCCTGCTACAATGTTTCTGAAACTTAAAATTATGTTTAAAAAAAAAATGCCCTGGCACCTTTCTTGATGTCTCCACATTACTTTTCTACTGCACCCCCACCCTGGCCATATTAAAAAAAATACATGGTTAAATTCACTTTGTCTATTCTTCTCCCCATTATCAATTTCTCTGATGATAAAGACTTTCTTATTTAGTGTTGACAGAAACTGTAAGGAATGTAATATATAAAGAGAACACTACTGAAGGAAATGCCTTGGAGACAGCAACAGCAGCAGCAGGTTTGGGAGCTCCCAGCCCACAGATGGTAAGAGGTTTGGGAAAATGGTCAGAAAAAGTTACAGGGGGCCCTTAACTAACAGTGGACTCAGGACCCTGTTGCATTGACCATATGTAGTTATAGGGCAAAGAAGAGGACTAATGCTTTGACGGGGATGGGATGACGGGGACCTTTGTCACAGTTTCAGAGTGGAGAGGTACAGTAGTGCATATGACTTGGAACCAGGTAAGAGTTCAGGGCCACCAGGAGAGCAGTGGCCACATGTCTCCTCAATAACACCACTTTGGAAGTACTGAAAAACTACAGACCCCCCCAGAACTAATTCTCAAAACAGTAGCTGAAATGAAATAAAATGCTTTGGAAAGTACCTCACCCCACCCCAGGAACAGAGTCCAACCTTAACACAGAGTTAAAAGTCAACAAATGGACTGGGAAAATGAACAGACAACCAAAAAGAGACCTGACCATTAAAAGCTACTATAGTGACAGGTAAGATGAAGACACAAAAACAGAAGAAGACAACAACCAAAGGAAAAGAAATGCTGTTTGAGTACAAGTCTAACATAATTTCTGGAAGAACTAAAGAGAGTAGAAGTGGCAGAGGAAAAATTGGGGGAAAATGAGAATTATGCAAGAAAATAATGAAAAGAGAATTAGCAGCTTGGTAGAGGAGCCATAAAAAATACTGAAGAAAATAACACCTTAAAAAAAAAGCAACCAGAATTGGCCAAAAGACAGTAGAGGCACAAAAATTAACTGAAGGACTCCTCAAACAGAATTGGCCAAATGGGAAAAGAAGTACAAAATTCACTGAAAGAAACAAGTCCTTAAAAAGCAGAATTGATCAAATGGAAAAAGAGGTACAAAAGCTTACTGAAGAAAATAATTCCTTAAAAATTAGAAAGGAGCAGGTAGAAGCTAATGACTCCATGAGACATCAAGAAACAATAAAATTATAAAATAAAAAGAATTAAAAAAATAGAAGAATATGTGAAATATCTCATTGGAAAAGCAACTGACTGGGAAAATAGAGGAGAGATAATTTAAGAATTATTGAATTACTTGAAAGCCGTGATCAAAGAAAGAGCCTAGATATCATATTTCAAGAAATTATTAAGGAAAACTGCCCTGATGATACCTTAGAACCAGAACTTAAAATAGAAATGGAAAGAACTCACCCACCATCTCCTAAAAGAGATGCCAGAATGAAAACTCTCAGGACTATTGTTACCAAATTCCAGAGTTCCCAGGTCAAAGAGAAAAGATTGCAGGCAGCCAGAAAGAAACTCTCCAGACGTCATGGAGCCACAGCCAGGATCATACAAGATTTAGTGACCTCCATGTTAAAGGAGTAGAGGACTTGATATATGCAATTCAAGGGGGGTTGGAGCCAAGATGGCGGCTTAGAGGCAGGAAAACTCCGTATACCTCCTCCATAACCACCTCAAATACCTACAAAAAATGACTCTAAACAAACTTTAGGGCTACAGAACCCACAAAGTGACAGAGAGAAACAAACCTCCTGCTGAAGACAGCCCAACAGGCTGACAAAAAAGGGTCCATCTCAGCACTCTGGGAGCTGAGCCCAGTCCTGTGTAAGTTCATGGTTTTAACCTCAGGGAGGCCATCACCAGCCCCGACTAGAGGGACTTCGGGAGAGTAGATCACTAACAGCTGTGCTGGTTTCCAGAATTATCAACCCATAAATGCCAAAGACAAAGTGAGAGATCAGTGTGGACTTTGTGGGAACAGGGGGTCTGGCAGTGCAGTCTGGCCTCTGCCCCCAGAGGGAGAAGCAGCTTAGGCACAGTGGCCACTGCCTCGTGGGTGCTTCAGAGCTCCTAGCCTGTAGATTGTAGGGGACCAACCGACCAGTCTGAGGGATAATTGCTCTTGCTTTAACCTGCTTGAATCTGGATTGCTGTCTAGGGTAGAGGTCCTGGGGTGTGTGGCCAGTATGCCAGAGACAGTGGAGGCTTCTGAGAGGGCAGCCAACTAATAGCTCTGGCAGCTGAGAAAACCCCAACAATTTGGGACAAAGCTCTCCTCTCTGGAAGCAGAGTTCTACTGTGGAAAAAAGCTCAAAAGTCAGATAATTGAGTAGCAACATGAGCAAGCAAAGGAAGTAAAGCAAGTGCAGCAATCCGACTTTGGTTTCCTTTTTGGGGGGACAAAAAGGATCAAAGCATGGCATAGGAGGAAGACAATGAAGTCAGAACTCTTGCACCAAAAGCTTCCAAGAAAAATATGAACTGATTACAGGCCATAGAGGAGCTTAAGAAGGATTTTGAAAACATAAGAGAAGTGGAGGAAAAACTGGGAAGAGAAATGAGAATGATGTAAGAAAATCATGAAAAGAAAGTCAACAACCTGACTGGAGAAAACAATACCTTAAAAAATAGACTAACTCAAATGGCAAAAGAAGCTCAAAAAGCCACTGAATAGAAAAATGCCTTAAAAAGCCAAATTTGCCAGATGGAAAAAGAAGCTCAAAAACTCACTGAAGAGAATCATTCCTTCAGAATTAGATTGGAGCAAATGGAAGGTAGTGACTTTATGAGAAATCAAGATACTATTGTACAGATCCAAAAAAATGAAAGAATAGAAGGCAATGTGAAATATCTCATTGGAAAAACCACTGACCTGGAAAATAGATCCAGGAGAGATAATTTAAAAATTATTGGACTACCTGAAAGCCATGATCAAAGAAAGAACCTAGAAATCATCCTTCAAGAAATTCTTGAGGAAAATTGCCCTGATGTTTTAGACCCAGAGGGCAAAATTGAAGTTGAAAGAATCCACCAATCACCACTTGAAAAAGATCCCAGGGGCGGCCAGGTGGCTCAGTGAGTAAGAGCACCGGCTCCAGTGTCTGGATGACCTGGGGATCGAATCCAGTCTCTGACACTTAGCACCACACCCAGAAATAACTGGCCGTGTAACCTTGAGCAAGTTACTTAACCCTGATTGCTCATTAAAAAAAGAGAGAGAGAGAGAGAAAAAGATCCCAAAAAGAAAACTCCTGGGAATATTATAGCCAGGTTCTAGAATTCCCAGATCAAGGAGAAAATATTACAAGCAGCCAAGAAGAAACAATTTGAATATTGTGGAAACACAACCAGGATAATATAGGATCTGGCAGCTTCTGCATTGAGGGATCAAAGGGATTGGAATATGATATTCTGGAGGCCAAAAGAAATATGCAATTCTAGAAGACAAAGGAACTAGGGGTATAACCAAAGAAAACCTAATCATCAAAACTGAGTATAATCTTTGAGGGGAAAAATGGATATTTAATGAAATAGGATTTTCAAGCATTCCTGAGGAAAAAGAGCTGAATAGAAAATTTGACATTCAAGCACAACACTCAGGAGAAGCATAAAAAGCTTAACATTGAAGAGAAATCATAAGGGAATCAGTGAGGTTAAACTATTTACATTCCTTATTGAAAGATGATATATTTAACTTTTAAGAACATTATCATCTGCTGGAATGTAAGCTTCTTGAGGGCAGGGAGTTTTATTTTTTGTCTTTATATACCTGAGGCCTAGTATAATGTTCTGAGCATAGTAGGTACTAAACACAGTAGATACTTAATAAATTATTGATTAATTCTACATACTACCACCAGATTAACCTTTCTGAGACACTTTTTTTTTTCTATTGTAGAAGTTCATTGATTCAGCAAACATTTATTAAGCACCTACTCTGAAGAGAATACTGTATTAGTTGGGTGAGATACAAAGATTTAAATAAAGACATAGTCTTTTTCCCTCCTCAGAATACAGAGATTCTTTTCATTATTAATAGTGGGATATGAAATGATTAGCTCAATCAGGAAATTAAATTAGTACACAAGAGATATGCAAGTAAAGTTACATGTGCAGTGCCAGGGGTTAAAAGTTGCTACCAACAGGACTGAACTAGAAAAGGATTATTTGAGCAGGTGCAGTTTGTCTATTATCTTTCATTCCTCTGAACACTTAGTAGTTCAAGTTTAAGTAGTACTTTATTGTCTATCCTATTTATTTAATCTTTCTATATACTGCTTGTAATGTCAGTTGTTGTTGTCTGTGTATTATTGTCTCTGTTTATGAACTAGTTTCTAAACTGTTTGAACCTAGAACTAGATTTAAACCTTTCTTGTATCCACTAGCACAGGATATTTAGTTAGATACTCATTGTTTACTAATTCTTTGCAAGGTGTGGTTAGTCAAGTAGACTTCTGAAATCCAAAAATGAGTTGTACAACTATTAAGGTCTGTGTTTAAAAATAAATGGTTAAATTTTTTACTTTTCATGTGAAAAAAAGTCACAACATCATAGAAGATTTTTGTTGTATGGAACAAAGAACTAAGACATTTTCATGATTGACAAGAGAAAAATCTACCTACTGTAAACATGTTAGGCATTCCAAGTCTGATGCTTTACCACTAAGTTTTCCCTTCTAGACTTAAAAATCATAAGTCCTAAATGCCAGTTTAAAATAAAGCTTTCTCTTTTAATATAAGTAGATCTTGATGATGGAAAAAGTTGTCATATAAAATTACTCTGTGGAGCCACTTGAATAGACTCAAAACATTATTTATACATAAATAAATTCATCACTCTGAGTAAAAATCTTGACAAAGTACAGTATGTGTTGGCATATGCCAGTAGCTAGTGTTGAATGTTGCAATTCTAAATTTTTTTTAAGTGTTGCTTAGGAGGTGAAGATAGGTGCCTCCAGTGGAAAGAATGTATGGAAACAAATAAATTTTTTCCATGAAAAGTGTCTCTCAAAATTAATTTGCTAATGAGGTATAATCAGTGACCTGAAAACACCAATTTCCAGTGATAATGAAATTGATAAAAACATGAAGTATTGCATTTAATGCTAAATTCTCCATATGAAGAATTGTTAGTTATTTGGTCTTGAGTTGTCTGGGATAGGAGTAATTCAAGAAATCTTGGGTGGAAGGAGTTTGTTTGAAGAAACAGAAAGTTCCAGGGTAAATGAAAAATAAGTAAACTTGCATCCTACAATTTGAATATATATCTGCCTGAATATATCTTCTTGAATATATCTGCTCTCCACAAACTTTAGATAAATATTCCTTTCCTGAACTTTTTTGATTAATTTTATTCAGCAGAACAATCTGGATTTTGTTATTATTTTTCCAACACCATCAAGTTGTTGAATTTCAGAGCTGGAATGGACAACAGATATAATTTAATCTAACCACCTTCTTTTACAGAGGAGTAAATAAAGGTTCATGAATGAATGAATGAAAAAGCATTTCTTAAATAATTTGTGCCAGGCACTGTGCTAATTGCTAGAGATACAAATAATACAAAAGAGACCCACAAGGAGCTTACATTCTAGTAGGGAGAGACTTCCAGTCCTCACTGGTGTCCTTCCCCTCACACAGCTCCAGCCCCTGCCTCCAAGCACAGAGAGGGGGCTGGGCAACAAAACCAACAAGGTGGGGTCCCTGGGGATCCAAGGCACTTCATCCCACCCACCATAGTCACAAGTCCATCCTCCCCCTGGGTCTCAAACTGTGGGATGCAGCCAGGAAACACACTCCGTGCCCCTGCTTTGCTGTTCAGTTCTTATCTTTTCCTGTGGCTGAATTCCGAACTCCTGGGTTCCTTCTCCTCCCGCAGGCGGCAGCCGCTCCTGGCTTCTGCCCAGGTCCCGATGCAGGCAGCTCACCATTCCTGCTCTCAGCTCAGCGAAGTCCGCATGCAGGCCATTCTTCTCTCCTGCTCCACGGCTCCACAGAGTCACAGCTAACACAACTGGGAAACAAACAATTATCCCAGCCCCCATACTTTCCTTTTACTCTGCAGATCCTGTTCGTGACGCCATTTTGTAGCGGCAAGCACCCCAGTGTCCCCAGGGTGGCTGCTCACACAGGTTCTTGGATCTGCTTTGTTAAAGGAAAGTAACTCAAAATGGGTTAACAAGCTTACTTTAATCAGTCAGACATATATCGTTTACCTTGTTCAGGGGAAAAAGGTCAGCACCCTGAACTTCAAAGCATACAGGCAGAATTATCAAGACAGAAACAGATCAAGTAGACAGATTTCCAAACTGTCCAACCATTACATCCATACCAAATCAGCATCTGGGTTTTTCAAAGCCGGGGGACTCTCAACAACGGCTTCCCAGAATTCAGATCAAATCACAGAACACTTCTCAAAGTGAGTCCCAAAACAAAGCTACACATCAGGGCTTATATAGCCTTCTCCTGGCTCAGAGAATGTAACAACCTTATTGACTCACTGGCCAATCAAGAAGTATCTACTGAAAAACAAGCCTCCCACCCCAGGCTTCAGGTGCACTTTAGCCTAGGGGCAGGGAAGATCTTCCAAATTTGCATTCCCATTACACACAGTTACAGGGAAACTTAATGGAGTCATGGGGCAATGAAATGATTCTCCCTTTGCAGAAGGTATGCAGAAGAATGATAGTATTGATTTGATTACTGTTAAAGAGTAAGAGATAAAAGGTGGAGGATATAAGAGTGTATGCTCATGGATCTGGTTCCATGTCAAGTGAATAGGCCTCAGATGGAGAGATCTTTCATCAAGCTGCATGATTCCATGGCAGGAGTTGGAGATCCTGCTTGGAACTTTCCTAACTAGGAAGCTGGAACAGCATAGTAAGAAAATAGCAAAAAATGGAGTATTTTATATACCACACAGAGAGTATATAGAAGAATGCTTTATCCAGGGTCACATACCTAGTAAAGATTTCAGAGAAGTTCAGACCTTTTAACACCAAGAGCAATGTTTTTTTGTCACTCATCTAGGGTGTTTCTTCAGAATTCCTCAATTTGTGATCCCCCTATCCCCACACAAATTTTATAGAAGAAACTGTAGCCTGGAAAGGTTGGATGCCCTCTTCAAGGCTACCTGCCTAGTTGGTAGCAACGCTAAAGCCAGAAAACAGTTCTCTTGATTCTTAATCCTTTACTTAGGGAGCCATAGTGGTATATTGACAAGTCTTCAGAAGACCTGGGTTTGAGTTTTTTATCTACTATTTATTAACTGTGTGACCTTAGACAAGCCACTTAACTCTGTTAGCCTCAATTTCCTTACATATAAGATGGAAATAATCTTTTACCACCTTCCTCAGGATTTATTGTAAAGGAAGTAATTTGTAAATCTTATGGTCATATAAGAATGTGACTTGTCACTATTATTATTTAATCAATGAATTAGTAATAAGCATTAAGGCTTAATATGTGTCAAGTACTATGCTAAACACTGAGAATACAAAGTTAAGCCAAAAGCTTCCCCTGCCCTCAAGGAGCTCGTATTGGATGAGGGAGGTAGTGTGGAGACAAGGTGTACGGGATAAAGGGTAAAGGACCTATGCAGTGTAGCTGGAGATAATCTCAGAGGGAAGGCACTGGGGTTGGGGATGGGAGAGGAGAGAAGAGATCAGGAAAATCTTTTGCTGAAGTATGATTTTAGTAGAGTCTTATATAAGAGACAGGGAAGTGAAGAGGCAGAGATGAAGAGAGAGGTCATTCTAGGCATGGTAGACAGTAAGTAAGCACAGAGTGAAGAGATAAAATGATGTATGTGAGGAACGACAATAAAGTCAATATGGCTGTATCATAGTGTATGTGGAGTATCAGAAGACTGGGAAGGTAGGAAGAGGCCAGGTTATAATGTCTAATGTCATGAAAAGGAGAGTTGTGTCACAGTACGGTATGCCATTTAATTGAGTTGTCACCAAATAACTTCAGATAATCTTATTCTAAATTGCTTGCTGTTAATTCACGATCATTTAAAATGGCAGTGGATTCATTGTGCTTGTGTTGTTGAATTAATTATACATTGGGTACAAGATAATTGAGAAAATATTATGAAGTGTCCTAATAGAAGTGGCTTTAAAAAAATACTCTTTATTTATTGGTGAGTTAAAGCCCTTTTCATCTTTTTTTGTTAATTTTTATCAATTATCTTTAGAGTGCTGATAATCAAGTAGAAATGTTGAAGCCCAAAAGCCATTCTTTTATAGATTAGTATCCAAAAGACACAAACAAGCAATTCTCAAAAGAATTGTCAACTATTAATAATCCTTCATCTGAAAATTTGTTCCAAGTCTCTGTAACAAGAGATGCAAATCAAACAACTGTTTACCTTACACCCAGCAAATTGACTCTGGCTCTTTTATCACCTTTGCCAAGGTTAGAGAGATTGTGTAAGTACAGTATATTGTATTTTTGTCAGTCACTCAAGCATTTATTAAATCCTTGCTATGTGTCAGGCACAATGCTAAGCATTGGAAATTAAAAAAAAAAAGAAGCAAAACCCCCCAATCCCTTCTTAGAAAGAGCTCATATTCTGATGAGGTAGATAATATCCAAATAATTATGTTACATACAAGATATATACAGTGTAAATAAATGATAATTTTAGAGGCATAGAATTGTGTATATGTGTATGTATGCATGTGTGGGACAGGCTTATTACAAAAGATGAGGTTTAGGCTGAGTTTTAAAAGAAGCCAAGGAAACTAGAATTTAGAAGTGAGGAAGGTAAGATGTTAGGTATTGGGGACAAGTAGTACAGATTCATGGAACTGGGAGAAGGAATATTTTGTGTGAATAACAAGTAGACCTGAGTAGCTGGGGAGCAGGGGTGTAGTCAGGGGTACGATGTAAGAAGCCTGGAAAGGTAAGAAGTACCCAGGTTGTGGAAGACTTTAAATGCCAAAGCATTTTGATAACTGTTGGGGTCCCGGTCCCAACTCCAGCCTTATCTTACCTTATCTTACCTTATACCCGGTCTTCGGACGTCTCCGGCTTCTTGTCTCCAAGAAGAACTTACCCCCACAGAACACCCAGGACACGGAAAGTGTGATGCAAAGCTGTTTATTCCGTTACATCTTAACAGCACCACAAGCAAGCACAGGAACAGGCACAGGAACTAACTCACTTCCTGTATCAGCAATGCCATATTCACAATGCCTATGGAGATTACAAATATGCTGATATAATTATCCATCACAAAATACAACATGCTTGCCATATGGGGAAATAAACTAGATAATTTATTAAGATACCAAAAGACTGAGTCCCAAAACCAGAAAGTGAAAGCCATCAGAGTAGTTATGATATTGGCACAGGTAGATAAAGTAGAAAGCACCCACATTTTCAAGCCTTTAAAACAGAACAGGCTACCTCAGGCAAAGGTCCTCCTCTTCCCACTCACAGCAACCACCCAGCGTCCGGGAAGCGTGCTCCCAGCAGCTCCGGCCCCTGGCAGTCCTCAGCAGAAGTCCTTAGCAGAAATTCTGGTTAACTCAAAAAGGGCTTTGCGCTGCCGCTGCCTCTGCTGCTGCCGCCACCGTCGCCGCCACCACCAGCCACCGCAGGAACTCCAGCTTGGCTTCCGCTTCCTCTTGCTCCGCCCCTTCCTGCTACGTCAGCAAGTCCAATGGGGCATGGAAGATCTTTAAATCCCATAACCCTTACACTTCCAGGTAGAACTGGAACTAAGCAGGAACTAAGTAGGAACTAAGTGAACTAAACTGGAACTAGAACTAAGCAGGAACTAACTAAGCAGGAACTAAATGAACTCCTCACTTCCTCTCTCTCCCCAATTTATAAGCCTTGCGGGGGCACGCCTTGCGGGGCCAATCATGTTATTTCCCGAGTACGTTATAAGAGACCAAGGAGCAACGTCCTTTCCGGAAGTCCTCTACACACTGCCACGCAGAGTATCACTCTCATGTCATTGCGCCCAAAACTCCCTTATCCCTGGTTCGTTAACCTCCAGGCAAAGCTGTCCCAACAACGTCCCTCAGAAAGCCACGTGCACCCCCTCCGGCTGCCCCCTTGTCACCTGTCATGTGGGAGCCAATCGTGCACTCTCCCGAGTGCAGGGCAAAGGAGTATGTGTTAAGAGGAGTCCGTGTTTATGGGGCACGCTCAGTGCCATGTTGGCCTTTCCCAACCCAGCAGAGTTGGCCCCCACGACCCTGCGCTCAATGCCATGTCTGCCTTTACGGCCCAGCAGAGTTGGCCTCCATATCTCCAAGCCCCTGCCCCTCAGAGGTCATGTGCACTCCCTCTGACATCTTGTGACTGCCGCAGTGTCTCTCACACTCGCGGCCCCAACAGATAACCATTAAGTAGCTCTGGAGTTCTTTGAGTAGAGCTCATAGTATTGTTGTTGTTTTCAGTGATGCAGGCTGTGAATATTTTATATTTATAGAAAGTACATGAACATATAATTAACCTATATTTGGAAAGATCACTGGTGTTTTCTTATTTTGGCAGCAAATAACATGATGCTTTTTGATAAGAAAGATGTGGTTAGGCTTGTGTTTCAGAGGAAACAGTGTTTTGCTAGTAATTCATATGCTGTTGTGAAGTGTTTGAGACAATAATTATGAAGACATTACTTTCCCTCTTTGTAGAGAAGCTGGAACTGTTCACTTCCTTTGGTATATCTATCTTAAAAATCATACATTTTATTTAACTGTGTGTAAACTTTTTTTTTCTTGTTTGATCTGAGTTGTATTTTCCATGTTCTTTCCTCTAATTTCTTTGTTTCTCAAATCTCTAGTTTTTTGCTTGATGTTGAATTGTTTTGATTCTTTGTGTCCTCTTTTTTTTTTTATTTTTGCTTTCAGTTGCCACTTAATGGAATCTAGAGTTTCTACTGTACTTTTAAATTTTCTGAATTATATTCCACATGGATTTTTTGGGTAGTGTTGTTGTTTTTCAGTTGGGCAGTATGACATTGAAGTTTTCTATTGTCAGCCAACAAGCATTTATTAAGTGCTTACTGTGTGCTAGTGTAAAGCCAAGCATGAGTAGCTTTCCAGAAGACTTCTGCTGTGAACAGCTTTAAGGTTCTGATCACATAGTATAGGGAACTCTCTATTCAGCAGTAAATTAAAGCAAAACATTCACAGAAACAAAAGTACAGCATTCACAGTGTTATAACATGTTATCACTAAAGTGGCCACATAGTTTTCACCAAAGTGGCCCCATAGTTTTAAACAAAAGATATCATTCAGTAAGTTCTTAACTCAGTCATCCTTAAGGAGCAAACCTTCTTAAGGGACACAAAGTACAAAGGTCAAAGTTCTCCACACCCTAGGTCACATTGTCTTAATCTCTGGAGTACAGAGTTCTTCCATGGGTCCAGTTCCTGCCTGAATCCACCCAGTCGTCACCTGGATTCACACATAGGCAGCTCTCAACTCCTTGTCCAGCTCCTTGTCCAGTTCCATATTGAAGCTCACAGTGTCCACTCTACCTCAAGTCCTTTGCAGTTCCTGTTTCAGGGAAGACAAAGCTTAACAGAGCCACAATAGCATTCAGGCACATTGCCGGCACCATCATCAATTCACCATCTCCCTGTGAAATCAACACACACCCACCAACAAGGTCTGAGAACTCAACACACATCATCAGTACAGTCCCAGGACCTCTGAAACCCTCTTTCATGGCTTCCAGTAAGGTCCCAGGGCTTGTGTACAAAGTATTACAAACAAAAATCAACAGAAACAGAACAGACAAATAGAGGGCCTGGCCACCACAAAGTTTCTGTTCTCAATTATGCTCTTTCTCAGCTTGAGCTTCTCCTTATATATGGTCATTAGCTCCTCCCTGTTCCACCCTTTCCTATTGCATCAGCAAGTTCCTCCCACTGTGGGGTTCATAAGTTCTGTTCCTTAACAAAGACTTGATATAATCATGGGCATTCTTCTTAAAAGAAACTTGAACTGAAATAAGGTGCTAAATAAGTAAATAGCTGAAACAAGGTGCTAAGTACTTCTTTGCTTGCCGTTACAGCTAGGCACAGTATTTAAGGGCTGGAAATATAAATGCAAGCAAGACAGAACAAAAGAAAGACGGATCCTGCCCTAAGCAGTTTATATTAAATTGCTTTTACTATAGAAAGCACATAAATGAGGGGTTACTGTAAATTCTTCAGTATTCTACAAAATTCTTCATATGTGTCTGTGTATGCATACAAAAGTGAACTGCTAGTTGTGATAGCTATAGTAGTTTTTGAGAAACCAAAGAGTTGAAAGTACTTCCATTAGATAGGAAAAACTGCCCTCTGAAAAAAGAGGTCAGCTTAGGAGAAGAGAAAAAAAGGGAGAAAAGTTGGATTAATTTTTTTTGTATGTTATAATTTTTTGTATGATTATACCAGATTGTTTGATAATTGAAGGTCTCACATTTACTTCTGTGGCATGCTTGCCATCTTTCTTAGAGTGAATTTTTTCTGTCCAAATTGAATGTAGAATACTCTGAAGGAAAAAAAAAATCTCTTCCATTTCTCCCTCCCAAATGTTTTCTACCATAGTCGTCTTTTTCCTGATTTTTTAAATCTAAATATATGTTCTTTATACTGTCCCTTTTCTTTTGAATAGAGCATACCTATCTAGAGCCATATTCCAAGCATGGGTCTTACCTCACCAGGTCTCCATAATACTTGTGAGTTCAAATTTTTCTTCTTTCATTAGGACCTCTAATTCCTCTTCCTCTTTGCCTAAATTTTGTACCATTATGTATAGACGTTTGAGGCCATAGGTTTTACCAGTCGTTTCTTTCTTGAATTTTGTCCCCCATAAACATGGGTCTGTAAACTGTTTATTTTTCTTCATTATAGCTACTCTCTGAGGTCTCTATTGATGGATGTGCATAATCAATTTTCTCCTTTCCCTCATTCTTTTTATTTGAAAGTTCATTTGTTTTGATTTGTTTCACACTAAGTAAGTACATTATTACCAACCTTTGTTATTTTTAGTGAGTGTCTGTGGGTACTTGTCTATTAGTTTGCAAGATCCTTGAGGACCAGGATTATGCCTTATTTATCTTTGTTTATCTTTAAGCACTAAACTCTGGGCTGGACATTGAATTGAATTGAATAGATAATTGAATGAATATTGAATAGAATTGATGTCCTGCTCACAGAAATTTCCTTCCTCTAAAAGGAGCTGTGGTTTGGTCAGCATCAGAGTGGGAATGTGGTGGTTACCCAAATAACATCCTGTGGTTTCATCTTGTCTAATCTTAAACACTCAAAGTGTTTCCCTTTTGGCATGTCTTTCCTTTTGTGGCTAGCCCCTAGATGTCTGCACCCTCAGAGTTAAACACCCTTGTGCATATCTTGAAAGAGACACCTATTCTAATGGGTCCTGCTTTAAGGGGACATTTTCTTTTGTCTTTTAGTTGTTTTTTGCTTGCTACTGAGTATAAGTGCCTTCAGAATCTTAAAGATATTATACAATGTGTTCAAAAACCTGGCAGCCTAGTGGAATGCCGAGGGAGGAGCAGGCAGGAGAAAGGAGAACTTTGTGATGTGCTGCTTTGTTTTCTGGAATCAACTTCAAGGGTTCTTAGCATTGGCATGGTGATGGGAACATTCCTCTGGGAGTTCACTTGTGTTTAGATTTGTGTGCACTTAAAACAACAAAATTGCCACTCTAAAAGGAATTTTGTGTTTGTGTATTTTCTTCAGATAGTTGGCACATAGAAACTTTGTTGAGCCAGGGAAGACCACTCAACTCTGAAACAGTATCTCAGAAACAAAGATTATTTCACTTAGATGATTGGGCAGCAGGTTTTTGATCCAAGAATGTCGATTCCACTGAGTAGTCTTTGACTCCAGTTAACAGTAACAGTGTTCTCTGCTGCTGTGTCATGAAAAGGGACACTGTCACAGTGTGCCATTTAATTCAGTTGTCATTGAATACTGTCCAGCTCTCTTGATTGATGAGGTCATTTCTAGCCTGAGCCCCTATTTCATGAGGCACCATGTTAACTTCACTCCAAACATGACTCACACTGGACGTTCTCATCTTCTCACTAGTCATCTTGCCCCAGCCTGGGTACTGTATCCCTTCCCCTTTCCAGTTCCCCTTTATATGTTGGCTTCTGTCCTTACAATATAATTTCTTGGAGTTGAGAGACTTTCTTGTTTGCATATACTGTATCCCTAGTGCTTTTGCACAGTGCCTAGTGGCTAATAAATGTTCTATTTTTCTCTTTTTTTCTTCCTGCCATCTATGTATTTATCTGTCTATCCATTTATATCCATCTAATGTTTGTTAAGTGCCTGATATGTGCAAGGCAGTCTGCTAATCAAAGGGAAACAAATATTATTATTCACTAGATGACTGACCTTTAAGTTCTGTTGTGTTCTGTGATTTTATAAACCATCTTAGGAGGTGTGATTAAAGGAATTGGACATGTTTAGCTTGGAGATAAGACTAAAGGGAGGTAATGATACCTGTCTTCAAGTATTTGAAAGACTGAGTACAATAAAAGAGGTTTTTTTTTTTTTTACTTCAGAAGGCAGAACTAGGACTAAGGAATCAGATTTCAATTATGTCTAAGAAATAGCTTCATGATAACTGATAATGGAGCAGTATGCTTCATCAATAGTGAGCTTTCATTGGAAATATTTAAGTAGAAATTAGATGACTATAAGGGATGTTGTGAAGAAGATTTTTGTATTAGGTGGGAGGTTGAACTAGATGACCTCTAAAGGTCCCTTCCACTTCTAAGAATCTGAGATTTTGTAAGCTATCTGTAATAATAAACATTAATTTTTAAAAACTCATTTCTGTAGCACTTTAAGGTTAACAAAGTACTTTCTCTTTTACAGCCCTGGGAGTTAGGTGGTGCAAGTATTCTTTTCATTTTATAAATGAGGAAAATGAGTCTTGGAGAGCTAAAATGATTTCTTCATTATAACTTGTTTAATGAGGAGCGTAGTTTAGACTTGGCAGGGGTGGGCTTAATAGCATGTTAGCTCAGCTTCAACTTTGGGATGAGATGAGGCATTCATATGTCATTGAGTAGTAAACAAAAAAAGGTCTCCTTAGCTTTGACATAGCAGGGATGCACACCTAACATTGGTAATGAGGCTCTGTAGATATGGCCCCCTCGTCTCCATGTGGAAACAAGTCTGTCAGCAGGACTGGGTGCTTGACTCAATGCTGCCTTAAAGCCTTGGTATAGTCATCCACGCAATTGGAGGGGCCGGAAGTCATCTGGGTAGGATTTTTATGCCCTTAGGTTAGAAGAAGTTAAGGACCAATCAGATTTCGGGATACCTTTGTCCTTTTTTAAGGAAAACCAGTCTCTGTTGTAAAGAAACAGGAACCCAAAGGCTCAGTAGATAGAGCTCTTGGTCTGGAGTCAGGAAGACCTAGGTTCAAATGTAACCTCAGGCACTTACTAGCTGTGTGACCCTAGGCAAGTCAATTAACCTTTATTTGCCTCAGTTTCCTCACCTGTAACATGGGAATAATAATAGGACCTATCTCCCAGGGTTTTTGGGAGGATCAAATAAGATAATATTTGCAAAATGCACAGTAGTAGGCACAGAGTAGGCACTTAGAAAATTTTCCCTTGTCTCTTTTCTTTCCATATTCAAACCCAGGTCTATTGGATCCAAGTATTTTGTGTATGTCATGTAATTTTTATTTATAGTATCACTTTAAATTTTAACCAAGTTCTGTAAGATCATTCCAAAAGTCTTTTGTAACTAAAATATTCAGTGATTCTTTGAATTTTGTATTGTTAGGATACTCTTCAAGTATATGAAGGATATTCATGAGGAAGAAAGATTAATTTTATATTTCTTGACCCCAAAAGGCAAAACTCATAATGGCAATGTGAAGTTGCAGAAAGGCAGATTTTGGCTTAATTTACAGAATGTTATGAAAGTGAAATGAGGTGGGTTAGTAGATAGGGGGTTTCCTCATCACATGCAGGGTCTGGATCCCTTTGTCATGGACGCTGTAGAAGGCAATTCCTTATTCAGCTTAGTTTGTACTAGATTATTTCTTAGGTCTTTCTGATACTAAGATACTATAATTCCTTGTGAAGAATTGAATTTTATTTACTTGCAAACTCATAATCATAGGATTATGGAGCTGTAACTAGAAGGGATTTCCAGAGGCTTTCTATTTAGTTCAACCCCTTCATTTTATAGATGAGGAAACGAATTTCTAGGGAAGTTAAATTACTCATCCTAAATCATACAGGTAATAAGCATCAGAAATGCGATTTGAATACAAGCCCTCAGACTCCAGAGCAGTTCAACTTATACTGAACCTGATGAATCACAACAAAGCAAATGCTATCTTAAATCATATAATTTGTCATGTTTTTAATTACTTTTAAATATTACTCAATTAACAAGTATGTCAAGTGCCTATACTATGTCCAGTCCTGAACTAGGCTTAGTGGGGATGTGGAAAGGGATTAAGGAAGGAGTGAGAAGCATAAGCTCAAAAGGAGCAATGGAGTCCATTATAGAGCCAAGAACATTCACATAAAATAATTATTGGATAAGTTACAGGCACAGTCTTTAAGATAGTAAGGTACTGTTTGCATTTAGAAGGATAGTAGTAAGTGTAAAGAGGTTAGATAAATGTGAAATAATCAGGGAAGAGAAGAAAATGGGAATTGATCTGGGTCTTTAAAAATGCGTTAGTGAGAGTGTTGGTGTTATGTGGCGAAGAAAACAGAAAATGACATGAGCAAAGATGTGGAGATAAGTGTGCATCTGTGGAAAGTTAAAGAAAATAACTTGGCTAGTGGATAACATATCTTGGGGGAAATAGTAGGGAATAAATTTTAATGAGTAAGATAGGGTTAGAGTATGGAAAGCCTTTACTGGTTCCAGCCTCCTGCTTCCTCCCCCTCCCCCCACCCCAGCTGTTAATATCTACCAACCTAAGGTTATCTTATATCTGTTTTGTCTGTGTAGACATGCATATATATGTGTATATTTGTGTATACACAACTATTGTGTCCCCTATTAAAATGAATGTTCTTTTCTCCTTTTTTCCCTTTTCTTTTCTCCTTCCTTTTCTACCCTTTCCCTTCCTGTTTCCCCTCCCTCATTTACTCTTCTCTCCTTTTTTATCTTTCTATTCCTCTCTCTCTTTCCTTTTACCCTTTCCCTCCCTGTCTCTTCCCTTCTCTCCATCCATCTCTTCCTCCCCTCTCCCTCTTTTTCCCTCTCTTCTATTGACCCATGGTAGAACGGTCCAAGGACTTTTGAACTGAAACTAAGTTTAGGCTACTTAGCTTCTATAAGTGTCTTATACATACATATTCAGTGTTCTTCATAAGAGTCATTTAATATATAATGCATATATTTTAAATTAAGCTTACCAAAATGCATATGGACATTATTATAAGAAAATCTGGGAGTAATTTAGCCTGCTGTTAAGCCAAATGTGGTTCTCTTGAAACTTCATTTTCCTGAAGTGAAGCTGTTACTTGAGATGCAATTTGGAAATGCCAGCAGTTGATTGTTGTTCTGTAACTGTGTTGCATTTCCAGTGTTTGTTTTTTAGGGCATTTCTTGGTTTAACCTGTCACAATGAGTGTCACATGCCTCTGTTACCACTAGAACCTGCCCAGTAAGTTTCCCACCCACCCTGTTACTATTTACTTTTCCTATTGGAGTATGGGCAGTTTTGTGACTGTCAGTAGTATTCTGTCTGATTCAACCTTGCTAACATTAGGAATTAAGCAAGGGCTGGACGTTGTGTCCTGCTTTGTGAAAGGTCTAAACTGGAGAATGTATAAGCTGCTGTTATTATGGTAGGCTTCTGGTCTTTTAGGACAGTCATATTCCATCCATGAAGTATTTATTGAATGTCTCCCATGTACTGATCATGGGAATCATAGAATTTAGAATGGAAGGGATTTTAGACTATCTCCTCATTTTACAGAGGAAGAAACTAAGACCCAGGGAGGTTAATGAGTCTCCTAAGATTGGACAGCTCAGACACGGGGAAGCTGAAATTCAATCCTATGTCTTCTGATTTTTGGCCATCGTTCTTTCTTGAACCCATATGACATTAAGCATGATTCAGATGTTAAAAAGGATTTGTAGTCCTTGTCTTGAAGGTGTTTACATGTGAAACAGGTAAAAGTTATGTGGCCATGTGCCAACCTAAGTGGTAGGAGTAGTCTGCCCCTGTTTAGGCAATATTTGTGGAGTCTTTAAAAATGGCAAATCTTATATTCTTTGTGGTAGTTAATTCAGAGAATTCTCAGTTGTATAGTCAAGGAGTTTATTTCCAGAGTAAATTCTTAATGGTTTGGAATCATTGGTAGTCACTTTAGGTGCACTGTATCTTTCTAAATCCTGTGGTACAACACATCCTTGTACAAATGAACAGTGATAGTACAGTGATGGTAATGACAACTGAAAGTACTTAATTTGTTTCATTCTGTATAACAACTTGGATACTTATATTTTAAATTTAAAATAGGGACAGTGTGAACTTAAGAGGTGCAGTATTTCTGTTTGGTAAGTGCAAATCTCAGTTCATATATGAAATATTTTGTTGAAATGGAACAAATTTTTTTTTTGTGCTTTTTGGAGGGGGGAGGGCAGGGCAATTGGGGTTAAGTGACTTGCCCAAGGTCTCATGGCTAGTAAGTATTATGTGTATGAGGTCGAATTTGAACTCAGGTCCTCCTGACTCTAGGGCTGGTGCTCTATTCACTGCACCACCTAACCACCCTGAATAATTCTTTAAAATGGAAATTTATTCTTTTAAAATTGTTTCGAAACTAAAGAATATACAGTGTTACATCATTGGTATGATTTAGTAATTGCTTAAATTGTACCTTTTGCAATAATTTCAGTTTTGTTAACATTTTCCTATTAAATAGAATTTTTATGAATCTGTCAAACTTATACCTATGTTTAAGACTTTCTCTGTTTGTATATTTGTTGTTTCATGTAAGATTTTTCAAAATTAAAATTAACCAAAAATATTATTTAGTCAACTGTAAGCAAAGATAGATCAACAAATCTGACTATATTGTCTATTAAATATGAATATGTAAAGCAGATTAATTTTGACAAAGTGACAAATTTACAGAAATTAAAGCTGTAAGACAGAAACTATTGTGTTATTATTCATTGCTGCAACAGAACAATATGTAGGTGTAATTTTTCCCTTCTTTTAAAATGCATTAATGTAATTAAAATGTTAATCCATTATTATTTTCCTTTTTTGTACTGTAATTTTTATTTTATTTTACTGGCATTGTATATGTTCAGCTATGAAAATATTCATCGCATTTCTTCTTTAGTCATTATATTATTAGTTTCGCTTCTATGATTAATTCTGAAAGTAATTTTTCTTTTATAGAGGAGGGGAATGTTTTAAAAAATCTGATTTGGATGTCAAATAGGATAGTCCTGACAAACCAAAGGTAGGGAAATTGCACAGACAGGGAAGACTAGGGGAACACATCCTTTGCCTATTCCCTATTTACTTTCAAGTATTCTCAAAAGTGACTCTTCAGAAACTGATGGTGACAGCCCAGGACCCTGAACCCAAGAGCCTTGAGAGTATCAGTTGCCCCAAACTACCAGTCTTGCTTCCACCCAACACCCATAGCCTTCATGGAAGGGAGACATCATTGTAGAGAAGGGGCCCAGGTTCCTCATCAGTAACAATACCAGCTGCTGTGCAACATGCTTGGCAGTACCCCTCGGATAACCTTTGCTGTCTAGCCCAGCCCTCTCAGTCATTATTTGGGGAAGCAGCTCTTATGGAGGAAGGGCCTCCCATAATGACCACCTGTCAGCCATCTATTGGATACAAGGCAGGCAAGTGAGTCTACCTGAAGCAGCAGGGCACCCTGGAAGAGAGATGGGAGCCAGTACATGCCAAGCAAGTAAAACTACGACCACCATCACTACCATGGCTACTATCCTTTCTCACATACCAGTGGAGATAGCTCAGTATCCTGAATGTAAGGAACCATAAGTCGTTTAATATTGCTTCCAGTCTATAGTTGTTAGCCATCATTCTGGGAAGCAGCCCCTATGGAGATGTAGCCTGGCAACAGCTCCTGCAGTTGCTGTAGCCCCAGCTACTGAAGACCAGAAAACACAGTTCTTGCTTCCAGAGTCCTTGGCATTGTTAGATGTTTTAGTATCAGAAACTAATTTCAGTTTATCAGTAGAAATGACATTAAAGAAGAGACATTACCATCTCTGCTGCACCCTAAAGATTTTAAGGCTTTCTTATCAGTCTTGCAGCTGAAACCTTCCATATGTTTTATCTAACCCTTAGTATGTGAGCTCCTTGAAAGCAGGGACTGTCCTGCTTTTCTATTTTCTCATAGTTTCTTACAGAGATCCTCATAGGGCATGGATCCTAGGCCCCCTCACTATCTTGGTTTACCCTCCTTCTAGTGCATTCTGCTTTGTTGATGTCCTTTCTAAACTATACCATCCAGTATTCTCCATGTAGTTTTGCCCAGATAATAGACAGGACACCATTACCTTCTATGTTCTGGACACTGTGCTACTAATGTGGTCAAAATTCACTTTTTTGACCACCACATTACATTGTTAATTCTTACTGCCTTACAAAACCCAGGTCTATTTTATATAGACTGTTGTCTCCCCTTGTCAGAAATAACGTTTCTCTGACCATAATATAGGCCATGCAATATTATTTTCTCCCCCAGTACTAATGAAAAGAAGATTTTTTTTTTTACTTTGGAGTTGGTATTATGGTGATTCTTCAGATACCCAAGGGACTAGATAATATTCTTTTTCCTTATGGATTCTTTTCCCAGGCTTGCAAAATCAAGGAACATTCTTGAAACCAGGCAGCCAGTTATAGAGATAGGGTGACTGCTTCCCTTCCCTGAGGTGGAATCGAGATGTTTTGTGTTATTTTTAAAAGCCCCAGAACTCCAAAACTTTATTCTCCTGCTAAGTTACAAAGGGAACGTTATTGCACTGTCTTGATGTAGCAAGGGCTCTGAAATTTTATTTGGATAACACTGAAGATTGGAGGAAATGTGACTCTGTCTGTGTGTTTTAAGCCCCTAAGGTAAGATCAGAAATCGTCTGGGGTAGTAAGAGCCAAATAGTTGAAGTCATACATTAATTATGGTCATGAATCATTTTTATTTTCAAAGTCTTAGCCATTTGACAAGGTTGTTTGCATAGTACCAGTGAGTTTCAGACAGCACTTTCTTCCTTCCCCTTCTCTTTTTAAAGCAGTAGACTATTTTGTTGTTTCCTCTAGTAGCAGATATTCCAATTAGGAATGCCTTGAAATTCTTACTGATTATCATGAATTTTACCTATGATGATATTTATTTCTCTAGATTAGTGTTCCTTAATTTATTAGCCATATGTTTAGAATATAATTATCTTTTTAAATTAGTTTTTTCATTTACCAAACATATATTTTTCTTCCCACATCACCTTCTTTCAACTATGAAAAAGAGAAAAACAAAAAACCCTTATAACATAATTATAATTAAAGTAAATTCTCATATTGATATATCCAAAAATTTGTGTCTCATTCTGTATATTACTACATCACTCTTCTGTTAGGAGGTTGGTAGCATTCTTTGTCATCAGTCTTCAGGAATCATAATTAATCACGGTATTGATCAGTTAAGAAATCTTTTTAAATGATTTGTTTTTACAATATTGATGAAACGGTATAAATTGTTCTCCTAATTCTTATCAATTCACTCTGCATCAGTCCATACAAGTCTTACCAGAATTTCTGAAACCAGATCTTAATAATATTCTATTACATTCTTATGCTATCATTTGTTCAGCCATTCCTAAATTAACATGTGCCCCCTTAGTTTCTAGTTCTTTGCCATCACAAAAAAAAATATATTTATCTTTTAGTGATATGGTTTGCATGGCTTAGAAAAGTTAAAATATTGATTATTTTGAAATCAGTATGCTCATTCATTTCACAAGCATTTTTTAGTACCTGCTCTTTGCCATCTACTATGCTTGGTGCTAAGACAGTTAATAATACAAATAATCTTTTGTGTTTGTATGACATTATGATTTACAAAGCACTTTCCTCACAATTTTCCTTGGGAGTAGGTGCTTCAGTCATTTAATCAACAAACTTTAATTTAAAGCCTGTTATGTGCTAGACCATGTTCTAAAGGAAGGGAATACAAAAGAAAAAAAAAGAGGCCCTAATCTCAAGGATATTAAGTGTTATTATTCCCATTTGACAATTGGGGAGAATGAGACACAACAAGGCTAAACAACTTACTCCTAGTTACAGTGCTAATAAATGTCATAGGTAGGATTTGAATTCAGGTCTGTTCATTTTTACTTCTAATACTTTTTTGTTACATCACATACTCTTGAGAAACATAATTTTGTAGGTGTGACACAAAATATACATATATTCATACATATATAAAAACAGTTATAATATGAATAAGAAGAGTACAAAGTGCTATGCTGTCATATGAAAGAAATACTACTTCTAACTAGTTCCACCAGAGAAGACTTTATAGAAGCAATAGTATTTGAACTTGGTCTTGGAAGGAATGATAGAATAGAAGGCAAATAGACCATTCTATATAGAGAGATCACATGAGACAAGATGTGGAAAGTGTGGGCTCTGTTCTGGGATGGTAGAAGAGTTCTTCCCAGTCACTGATCTGTAGTGAATTTTTACTGGGTCATAGGCTTTTAACTGCCAAAGATCCTTACATTTGAAAACAGAAATGTTTAAAAATCTGACTCTTTTCCTTCTCCCTATGCCCTATTCTTGCAAGTTCCTACTCCTCTGAGAAGCCCAAGATAGTAATAAGGCTGCAGAGAATAGGATGATTCATAGAGAATTTAGAAATCTTTCCATTCATCAGTATAGTCTGGGTGAGGAACACATTCAGCGAATACATGAGAGGTAATTGTATGAGAGAAAGCTGAGAAGTCAGCCACCATTTCTTTGTCTTTTTCAGATTTAACTCTGTATTCATGGATCTAGATGAATTTGGGGACCATTGTGTCATTACAGTAAGGAACCTGAATTCTGTTCTTTTAAATACCCCAAAGTACAACACTGAGAGACAGCATAGTAGTTGTTGCAGGATTTGGAAGCAAACAAACACACACCATAACCAGAAGGTTGGAGAGTAGGATAATGTTTCTTTAATGGGATTTCTTGGGAATTCTGAGAAAACTGTTAAAAGTCTCTGTCCATTAGAAAAATGGGGATAATGAGTAGTAATGAGCTGAGGAATTCTCTGTAGCCATATAGCAGTTTATGAAAATTCAGAGTTTGGTGGAAATGTGTAAGTGCATGGATTCATAATTAGTATTGGCAGAGGAATCAGCCAATGTTAGATCTGATGTGAAGAGATCTTTGTTGCAGAAATAGCATTAAGTGTGGAGTTGTAATCATTTTTGTGATGTGTAAGTATATGAAGAATACATGAAACAGAAAAGTCTTAAAATCAAAGTTCTCATCTGATTTACCTTTTAACAGTTATCCTTGATTTGAGTCAAATGTTGAGATGAGGTGTTACTATGGACCTAGTAGCTATTTTGGATCTTATTCCCCTGCACCAACACCTTTTACATTGTTAGCTCTTGTTGCTTCTCCCTTTCTATTGGACTTTTTTCTTTCTCACCCCACTCCCTATTTTGTTTAGAGTCCTAGCTGTCTAATTCAGGACTTTAGACTGGGAGCATGTTATTTTATTTTATTTTTTAGCATTAAGTAAATATTATTCAGTAATAGTCATAATGTTAGCTGTTAACTTTAGATAAGTAACTTTTCTGAGTTTCAGTTAGTTCATCAGCAAAAGTGAGGGACTTAGGCTAGTTGATTTCTAGCACCCTTTCCAAGTTTAAAATTCTTCAAGTTTATAATTTTATAATAGTGTCACCTGTTAACAAACATCACTGCTTATATTTTGGTCATAGGGGTTGTTGAATGAAAGAAGGAATACATATTTATCTACAAATTGGACAAAAATAAGACCATTAAATGGAAATTACATGGAGATTTTAGCTCAATATATGGAAGAGCTTCCTAACAATAATGAAATGAAAGAATCTCAGATTTGAAATACATGTTACAAGGCATTTAGTACAACCTATGTCTGTACTTAAATGAAAATCTTTTTTTTAACATTGCTCCCTCCCCCCAAAAAAAGTGATACATAGCTAATTTCTCAGATTAAATCTCTATTAAGTATGGAGTTGTATGCCCTGAGTTTTAAACTGCCTCCAGAAGTCTTCGAGGGCTTGATGATCTTTTGTTGGTACTATCATTGAGGATATGCCTGTGACAGATAGGAGTTGTATTAGATAACTTCTGAAGTCCTTTTTAGTTCTATTATTTTAAAAACTGTTCCCTATAATTTTATTTGTGGCATTGAGAATGAACTATGTATGTTGGGAACTCTCAGGATAGCCTTTTTCTCCCCCTGTAATTCTTATAGCTGTTATGAATACTTTCAAATATGCTGAAGACTGAAGAAATTTATCATTTTGTTTCCCTGAATTAATAGACGTACTTTTCTGTCATGTTTATATCTTTTTAGCCTATGAAATAGAATAGTGCAGATGGTATTGGTTTCTGAGTCAGATGACTTGAGTTGGGGATCTGATGCTCCATAATGTTCACGTATGACCTAGAGTAAATGTTAGCTTCAGTGTCTCAGTGTTTTCATCTATAAATGGAAATAACAATATTTGTTTCACCTTCTTTATAGGCTTGTTATGAAAAAGTGTTTTGTAGAGTGCCGTATTATTCTTTGTTCTGACTTTGGTACCTTTTGTTAGTCGATGGAATAAGTGATCATATTTATGAGAGGCTAGCCTAGCATGAGAGGAGCTTTGTCTGGAACCCTGTGTTGGAGCCCTACATCTGACATTTCTCAGCTGGAACAGTGACTCCCATTCTCTGAGCCTTATTTTTCTTACCTGTAAAATAGGAATAATAATCCTTGAACCAGCTCCCTCACAGCAGATTGTAGTAAAAAAAGTGCTATCTTTGTAAACTTAAAAGGGTAGGAAAACCATGAATTCTCCTCTCCTTTCCTCTGCTGGGTCAAGAAGCTGGGTTTCATTCACTGTAACTTTTATTTGCAGGCTTCACAGAGCTCAGTGTGCAATTAAACAGACTCAGGTGACTGTTCAGAAAATCGGAAAGGAGATTGAAGAAAAACTACGACTTACATCCACAAGTAATGAGTTGGTAGGTTCGGGTATTTTTCCTTCTTCAAGCATCTTGATTTCCTAGTCGTCTCAGCACATTCTTTGGAATGGGGTGGGGAAGAACGGGCCAGAACTTTTCACCTAGACTTAAGTTGGCTTTTAAAGGTTCAAAGTAAACTATCTTCTCTGCTAACAACATAAGAAGCTCATTCTGCTAGGGGAAGCTTTGGAATACATCAGAATTATCTAAGAGAAGATTACAGGCAATGTCATTTATGCTATACAGCATAAACTGTATAGTGAATGAAAAAAGCTGCCAGGAGAAAAAGAGACTGAACCTCATAAGCAGTTGACTTTAAAATTTGCTTGGACATGGTATAATAGGTAGTTTTAGATTTGTTATGTTCCCTGAACAAAGAGACTGGATGATCCTTTTTTCAGAAAAATAGAAACTTCAATTAAAACAAACAGGATTAAGATGAAATGTGGCCTTAGGCTTGTTACTTCCCTTTTGGGATCTCATTTTCTTTCCCTTTTATGGTGTGGTGGAAGTAACATATATATGGATTTAGAAGACTCGGGTTTGAATTTTGGTTCTTCCATTTGTCACCAGTTTGACCTTAGATAAATCATTTAATCTCTCTAAGACTGTTTCCTCCTCTGAAAAATAAGAAATTGGGCTAGATCAGGAGTCAGCAACTCTAAGTTAAGACTGGTTTTAACAATTTTAAATATAATAGCAAATTTTCATTTAAAAACATAAAAACCATTTTTAGTTTGAAGGCCCAAACAAATCCAAGGCCTTGGATTTGATGATCTGTCAGGTTTCTTTTAGTTCTAGAATGTATCACTAAATTATCTCTGAGGTCCATTTTATCTTTGGATTCTAAATTCGATGTTAGCAACATTATATTAGTGACATTTAAATGGAGCATGGACTTGTAGTTGGGAGATTTGTACTTGAACCCTTTGAATCCAGTGCAAAGAACACTGGACTGGGATTTAAGAACAGTAGAAGGACAGGATGTTTCTTTATTTGAGGCACCAGATACAGAAAATCACTTCCTCTTAAATCTCCCTTCACCTTCCATGTATTACTTTGTGTGAACTGACTTCTCTGGGCCTCTGTTTCCTCATCTTTAAAATAAAAGGTTTGAACTAAGCACATAGTGGAATGATAAGTCCAGTAGGTCTAAAGAGTTATACTTCCTTCTTGGCACTGCCTTACTTGGGATTTGTCAAGTTACCAAAGACATGATCTACTATATTTAGCCAACTAGATTGAACAATAGTTTATTATGGTAATATCTATATCCTTGTTCCAGTTCTCTGTGCCTGAGAGGGGCCATGCATGTGACTTGAATCAAGTGGCCTAGTCACTGTAAGGGCCCAGTGGTGCCCACATGAGTCTGCCCTTGGTTTTAATCCTGGCATATGCTCTCCAGGATGAAGACCATATTTTATGCTTACTTGTAAATGCTTTGGACTGATAGATGGTGTGCTTTGGGGGGAACAGTAAATGAAGCACCTCCTTAAAAAAAAGAAAAATAAACAGGACAAAAGTCCTAGCAACTTTTAAAAATTAGAGCAAGTATGATAACGTCAGGATCATGAATTGGTCAGTAGGTTATAATATATCCAGAAGTCTATTGAAGATAGCACCAAACAACTATAAAAAGAAGATTGACTTCTCAAACAAGGCAAACTTTAGGATTATGCCCACTACAAAACATCTGTAAAATTATGTCTGTAAGTAGAAGCTAAGAGTTTATAATCCATTTTCTTGTAACTTGTCCCTTGGCCTGACATAGTATGTCCCATTCACTTGCATTAACATTTTTCCCAGGTTCTTGGCTACTGCTATTCTCTTATGGGAGTATATATTCTATGCCTATATCTAAGTTCACATTCCTAGTTATGTTTTCTGGCTTGGAGTATAAAAATTCCCTGGTTCTTTCACAGTTTACATTGCCTTTGGATTTTTAAAAATATTTTAAAAAATAAATTATGAACTTGAGAAATATCAATATGAATATTTCCTCATATAAAGAAAAGAGAAAGATGAATTATATGGAATTGATTTTCTTATATGTAGCATGTTGAATGGTAGGTCCAGCATTGTCCCACTTGTCTTTAATTCCCCTCCTAAACTTCCTTCTATGTATTTTCAAAAATATGCTGGGGGTAGCCTTGATAATCTAGAGCTTTTAGACTCTTAACCCCTTGGTGAAGCCAAGGCAACAGCCTAAGAATCCATATCAATCCTTATAAATTATGACTTACTCCTTCCCTCTCTGGAGGGCAACTGTACAGGTAATCAGGCAGCCTAGAGTTCAGCTTGTAGGGAGGACTGCCCAAGTCCTTCATTTCTCAGGTATTTACTGGAAACTGGTGGAGACCAGGGTGAACATCATATTCACAAAAGGTAGAGCCATCTTTGTACCAAGCATCAGAGATGTTTGAAGTGTCCAAATAAATTAGAAAATGTCCAGGTAGTGAGAGTTGGCCTTGTTGGGGGATGGGAGATTTAATAAAGACACTACTCACAGGGAGACCAAAGATTTTATTTACAATAAAGGTGCTTAAGATTATAGTGAAAGGGCTTGTCATATTCTTAAATATACCATTTCCACTTAACAGTGGAGGTGTTCTGGATCCCATTACTCTGTATGCTTAGAATCTTGAATAACCCACCCAGGGATGGAAATGAGAGAATGTTCTTAGGTTGGGTGCTCAGGGACTACCAATGTAGTATATTAGATGGTAGCCTCAGAAAAGTTACAGCTTCAAGGGCTGTTGGTTTGAGTGCTTTATAGTGGCAGCCAGGTGGCACAGTGGATAGACTATTGGGCCTAGAATCAGGAAAACCCAAGTTAAGATTTGGTCTTAAGATACTTACTAATTTATGATTATGGGCAAGTCATTTAACTTCTGTTTGTCTCAGTATCTTGAACTGTAAAATGGGAGTAATGATAGCATTTACTTCCCAAGGTTATTGTGAGGATCAAATGAGAAAATATTTGCAAAAGTACTTAGCTCGGTGCCTGGCAGGAGTTTATCCTGCATGGACTAGGTATACTCCATCTAATGAGTCTAACCAAAGTTTACCAATCTTGAAAGGCTGAAGGTTAAATCTCTACTCACTGAGAGAGGAGACAGGAAATGACTGCATACCTCAACGACAGTGGGAATAGTTGAAAGACTTCAACCAGCATGCTGTTTTATTAGTATGATGATGGAGGAAACCACAATAGGATAAGGCACATTGTCCAGATTATATTAAACAATACTATGACAATATGTAGGAGAATTTGATATTGATGTGGGAACACTGTAAGAATATTTCCAGGTCAAAGTCAGTTATGCTTGACACTTCTAGAGAATGGAGATGGGGGGTGGGGGGAAGAGCTATTAGCTAAATCAGTGACACTATACCTGGGGGCTCTTACCACCATATCAGAGAGGCTATGGGGGATGACTGTCTTATTCAGGTCCCAGTATTGTCATAAGGCACTAGTTCCCAATGTGATCTTCTACGTTGGCCACACCTGGTTATTATATGAAGCTGTGGCATGGTGGGAAATTCTGGTGTTCTTCACATATTCTTGCAGGTGTTGAGATTTCAGCAGTATTTTAGGGAATTAAGTTGTTTTTTTAAAGTTTAGCATGTTTAGCACAGATAAGGGGTTCCAATTTTTCCTACCCAAACCAGGACCACTCCCCACAAACCTAACAGTGCCAGTTGACCTTTTATTTCTTATCTGAACATTTGTGGTACAACAGAAAGAGTTCTGGACTTGAATCCTGGGACTTGAGCCATAATCCTGACTCTATGACTCAGTACATTTGTGCCTGTAGGCAAGTCACTTCCCATCTCTCATCTGTAAAATGAGGGAATTGTACCACATGACCTTTGAGACCCCTCCCTTTAACTCTAAATCTTTGGTCCTATGATCCTGAGATTTCTCTCTCATGTGGTGGCTTATTCCATATTGCCTACTTCTTTGGGATTTCTCTCCCTTCCCTTCCCTCCCCCTCTCCTCCCCTCCCCTCCCCTTCCCTTCCCTTTTGGAGGAGGGAAGGCTGGGCAGTTGGGGTTAAGTGACTTGCCTAAGGTCACACAGCTAGTAAGTGTTAAGTGTCTGAGGTTGGAGTTGAACTCTTGTCCTCCTGACTCCAGGGCCAGTGCTCTATTCATTATGCTACCTAGCCGCCCCCAGGGGTTTCTATTTCTTTTTTTTTTAATTAAATTAAATTTTAAAAAATTTTTTTAACTATTTCCACCAGATTTTGAGTTACAAATTTTCTCCCGTTTTTCCCTTACCCACTGCCCCAAAATAGCAGTTCCACAGGATATTCCCTTCTCCAATCTGCTCTCTCCCATATTTTCTCCCATACCCCTTTTGACAGTAGGGCATGGTGGATCTCTATGCCCCAGTGCCTATATATCTTGTTTCCCAATTACATGTAAAATAGTATTAATAATAATAATATATATATGAACATTTGATTTTAAAACTTTGAATTAAAGATTCATTTGTCCTTCCTTGTCACCCACCCTTACTTGGAAGATAAGCAGTTCAGTATATGTTATACATGTGTAGCTAATGCAAAACAATAACATAGTAAATATATTGTAAAAGACAGACTATATTTCCCTCCCTCCTATCCCACCTCCCACTTGTTCTGTTCTCTTCTTTGATCCTGTCCCTTTTCAAAAGTGGATGCTTCCAACTTCCCTCCCCTTCAGCTTGCCCTCCCTTCCATCATCTCCCTTCTGATCACCTTCCCCCCTACTCTCCTGTAGGGTGAGATACCCTATTTAGTGTGTATTTCATTGCCTCTCCAAGCCAAATTCAATGAGAATAAGGTTGACCCATTCCATTTTGCCTTCCTATTCTTCCCCTCCATTGTAACCATTTTCCCTTGCCTCTTTTTATGAGATAGTTTACCCCATTCTGTCTTTCCCCATCTCCTCTCATTATATTTCTCTCTCACCTCTTAATTTCACCTTTTAAGTATCATCCCTTCCTGTTAAATTGGTTCTGTGCCCTCTGTCTATGTATACCTGTAAACATATATACACACATTCACATATGTATTCATATGCCCATAATCCCTCATATATAGACATACATATATTTCTATTCCCTTCAACTATTTTCATACTGACAAAAGTTTCATCAGTTACAATTATTGTTTTTCCATGTAGGAATGTTAATAGTTCAACTTTGATAAGTTCCTTATGATTTCTTTTGCCTGTTTACCTTCTCATGCTTCTCTTGCTTCTTGTATCTGATTGTCATATTTTCTATTCAACTCTAGTTTTTTCATCAAGAATGCTTGAAAGTCCTCTGTTCCACTGAATGACCATATTTTCCCCTGAAAGATGATACTCAATTTTGCTGGGTAGGTGATTCTTGGTTTTAATCCCAGCTCCTTTGACCTCCAGAATATCATATTCCAGGCCCTTCGATCCCTCAGTGTAGAAGCTGCCAGATCCTATGTTATCCTGATTGTGTTTCCACAATATTCAAATGGTTTCTTCCTGGCTGCTTGTAGTATTCTCTCCTTAATCTGGGAATTCTGGAACCTGGCTATAATATTCCTAGGAGTTTTCTTTTTGGGATCTTTTTCAGGAGGTGATCGGTGGATTCTTTCAACTTCTGTTTTACCCTCTGGTTCTAAAACATCAGGGCAGTTTTCTTTGAGTACTTCCTGGAGGATGATTTCTAGGTTCTTACTTTGATCATGGCTTTCAGGTAGTCCAATAAATTTTTTTAAGCAATCGGGGTTAAATAACTTGCTCAAGGTTACACGGCCAGTTATTTCTGGGTGTGGTGCTGTGTATCTGAGCCCAGATTTGATCCAGGTCATCCCAACACTGGAGCCGGTGTTCTTACTCGCTGAGCCACCTGGCTGCCCCTAAGCAATTGGGGTTAAGTACCTTGCTCAAGGTTACACGGCCAGGTGTTTCTGGGTGGGTGCTAACTGTCTGAGCCCGGGATTCGATCTCCAGGTCTTCTCAACACTGGAGCCGGTGCTCTTACTCGCTGTGCTACCTGGCCGCCCCCCAATAATTTTTAAATGATCTCTCCTGGATCTATTTTCCAGGTCAGTGGTTTTTCCCATGAGATATTTCACATTGCCTTCTATTCTTTCATTTGTTTGGATCTGTTTAACAGCATCTTGATTTCTCATAAAGTCATTAGCTTCCATTTGCTCCAGTCTAATTCTGAAGCAATGATTCTCCTCAGTGATCTTTTGAGATTCTTTTTCCATCTGGCAAATTCATCTTTTTAAGGCATTCTCCTTATTGCCTTTTTAAGCCTCTTTGCCATTTGAGTTAGTCTATTTTTAAGGTGTGATTTTCCTCAGTCAGGCTGTTAATTCTCATTTTGTAATTTTCTTGCATCGTTCTCATTTCTCTTCCCAATTTTTCTTCTACTTCTCTTATCAGCTTCTTAAGGTCCGCTATGGCCTGTAATCAGTTCATATTTTCCTTTGAAGCTTTTGGTGCAGGAGTTCTGACTTACTGTCTTCCTCCTGTTCCATTCTTTGCTCCTTTTTGTCCCCAAAATAGGAGTCTAATGTTGGAATCTTCTGTCTGCTTTGTTTCCTTTGCCTGGTCATGTCGCCCCTCAGTCACTTGACCCCTGGGTTTTTTGCCACAGTAGGACTCTGCCACCAGACAGGGGAGCTTTCGTCCCAAATGCTGGGGTTTTCTTAGCTGCCGGAGGTATTGGATGGGTGCCCTCTCTGAGGCCTCCACACACTCTGGCAAGCTGGACACACATCCCAAGACCTCCACCCTAGACTGCAATCCAGATTCAAGCAGGTTAAAACTAGAGCAATTACCCCTCAGAGTGGTCGCTTGGTCCCCCTACACTCTGCAGGCCAGGAACTGAAGCTGCCAAATAGCACTGGTTGGCTGTGCAGGCATCTCAGCGGCTTCTTGCCTGGGGGCAAAGGCCATGCACTTCCACTTACTGGGTCCCGAAGTCCAGACTGCACTGACCTCTCACTTTGTCCTTTTCATCTATGTGTTGATAATTCTGGAAATGGCCACAGCTGCTGCTGATCTGGAGTCCCTCCTTGGCTGGTCAGACCTGCCCTGGGGCTAAAACCACAGACTCAAGGGCCTGGCCTCAGCTCCCAGAGCGCTGGGCTGGCCGATTCCTGCCGGCCTGCCAGGCTGTCCTCAGCAGGAGGTTAGCTTCTCTGTGTTATTTTGTGGGTTCTGCAGCTCCAAAGTTTGTTCAGAGTCCCCTTTTTACATTGATTGGGGAAGGTGGAACCCGGAGCCTCTTGGACGTTGGGCTTCTACTCAGCTATCTTGACTCTGCCCCCCACAGGCACTAGGGGTTTCTAACCTGCCTGACTTCCTATATCTACATTGTAACAGGATGGACAAGGAATTTATCTTTAGAGGGTCACACCTGCCCAATTCCCACCTGAACTCACTAGAATAGAGATAGAACTCTCTTATCCTGATTGCATAGGGCGACAAGGGCTCCCCAGTTAGCTCCCTCAACTTTTCCCTCTGGACAGATTTTTATCTTCCTGGCCCCCAAATCCAAGAGATGGGATCCTCTGTCCTAGATGAGTGATAGGGAATGGATTAGAAGCCCCTTTCATCCCAGTTCCACTGCTTCTCCTTTAGTTTATACCTAATGACTCCTGTTTCCTCAAGCAACTGGATTAGATTAGAAAACTAAGTGCCGGGGCGGCCAGGTAGCACAGCGAGTAAGAGCACCGGCTTCAGTGTTGAGAAGACCTGGAGATAGAATCCCGGGCTCAGACACTTAGCACCCACCCAGAAACACCTGGCCGTGTAACCTTGAGCAAGTTACTTAACCCCAATTGCTTAGGGGTGGCCAGGTGGCTCAGCGAGTAAGAGCACCGGCTCCAGTGTCGGGATGACCTGGATCAAATCCAGGCTCAGATACTCAGCACCACACCCAGAAATAACTGGCCGTGTAACCTTGAGCAAGTTACTTAACCCCGATTGCTTATAAAAAAAAAAAATACCTAAGTGCCAATATCCTTGCTGTATTAAGGCAAAAATAAGTCTTTTTTGTTAACCTTTGAGTGATTTGTGAGTGCCTCATTTTATCCCAACAGTGATCCAGAACTAGAGTGCTAGATATTAGGACTACCTAGGAGACACATGTGACTTGCTCAACCCGTTTCCTAAGGCCTCTGTAGAATATGTGGTGCCCACAATATGCTTTTACAGATAGGGATGCATGTGTCCCACTTGTCAGTAATTCCTCCATAAATGACTCCCTATCATAGAATGTTGGAGGTTTTCCTAGAATTTAGAGCTGGGAGGGATATTTGAGATCGAGTATATAACTTATACCTAAAAGAGCTGGGAGAGATCCCTGGCTTTGGTGTTAATGCCTATTCACAAATTCCCATTCTGTTACTTCACTGTGTGGCATCATTAATTAGTCAAGTCCTTTAACCTCTCTGGTCCTCCTCTTCCTCCTCTTTAAATGAGATTAAGAGACATCTGAGGTCCCTTGATGAATAAATAATTTATTTTAAAAATTACCATTACTGCAATGTCCCTTGCTAAGTGCTGGGAATAAAACCAAGAAAAGTGCTGGTTCTCTTGGAGCTTGTATTCTAAAGATTTCAAACTCCCATTAGAAAGGGGTAGGGGGAAGCTTCCAGTTCCAAGTCTAATGGAAAGACCCTTAAGGTGCAGCAGCAAAGTAGATAGTAATATTGTTTCTATAATGTCATTTCCACTAATCAAATCCCACCCCATTTTGATGTTAAATTGCATGACAGTGCCAAAAACTTTGGTGACCAGGACTTTGCTTTTGAGTCTTTAGTCAATATGGCTATATAGCACCTTAAGGAGAAGTGTCTGGCTGCATCTCCCCAGTGATTTCTTCCCAGGATGATGGTAGTGGGCGTCTATAGTTCAGGGTCCCTTCCAGCTCTGAATCTAAGAGATAGCCAAAGTTGGTGCCCTGTATGCTGGACTTGCACAAGAAACCTGAGTTTGACCTATGTGAGGATGGACAAATCACTTAACCTTTCAGAACTCATATGTAAAACAAGGATAATAGTACTTGCACTTTCTACCTCTTAGGGTTGTGAGAAAATCACTCTTCACACTTAAAAGTGTTGTATACTATAAATTTGAGTTATTATCTTAGGATTTTATAGTAAGGATGATCTGATTACTACTTTGGAAAGCTGCCAGAAATCTTGGGAGGGTTGTCATGAAGCAATTCTACTTAAATGGAAGTGGGAATTGGGATTGAATGTTTCTAAACTATCTCCTCCTTTATGAAAATTAATGAATCCTACCATTCTATGACTGCATTCTAATAAAGAATCCATTTCCAGGCCTTATCTTTTAAAGGGGCAGAGGAGAAAAACAAAGGCAGGCTAATTTTGACCCTCTTTTATGTGTGTGTGTGTGTGTGTGTATGTATGTATATTTTATTCCACTTATTTCAGAATCTTTGTCTAGGAATAAAATTCTGGGTTTGTGGCTTCTTGTTTCCTCACCCAATGCAGATCTGCCAAATTACTTGTACTAGGTGACAGTATATAATTTATTTCATCATGGAAAAATGTGTTTAACTTTGTTTTTATTAAACATAATTGGTGATATTTTACAAAAAGCAAAATGACAGACTGTATGAGTTTAAAACGTATAGCTTCATATGTTCACTGTGTAGCTCAGGACTACCTATCCCACATTAGATTTCCTCATCCTTACTTGAGGTATTGAATTAACTCTCAGTTATCCATATATTTATATTCATGTTTTGGTTTGTTTTCTGGAAAAATTTTTGAATCCTCTGTCAGTCACACCCATATTCTTCCTTTTCACAAAGGCAGAAAACTGCCATCCTTTACTGCTGAGCTCAGTTTTTAAGGGATTAGAATCCTTGTTAATATTAACCAAAGCTGAACAAGATTAAGATAATAAACTTGCACACATGCATATATACACATATATGGAGATATGTACATATTTCCATATATATATCTCCAGATATATATCTCCATATATATAGATATACATACATACACATATATATATATACACGTATATGCACGTGTGTGTTAGAATTCAAAGCAGCATGCTTTTAAGGTCTCTGTTACTGTAGTTAATATAATAATTAGAGGTCATAAAGTCCTCTTTCTCTGAGGTGTGAGGTCTCATCATTTTGGGAGGTGTGGATAATATTGCTGTGTTCTTAAAATCTATGTGAGATGGAGAATGACGTTGGGCAGATTTTACCAAGTTGGACGGTACAGATCCAGTAGCAGATTGTGTGTCTGTTCTCTCAGGACCAGTCTGTCTAAGTAAAGTGAAGGTATTTGCTAGATATTTGATGACATTTTTTGAGCCACAGTATCACATAAAGGTAATAAAATAATAATTTCTTTTTATATGGAAGTTTAAAATATGTGAAGTTTTTACATGTAATTTGAATCTCACAATAACCTTATTAGATCTTTTGGGTATAAGCTGAATTTTGTACATGAAGTAAATGAGACTCAGAGAGAGACTGGTGACTTCTCTGTGGCTACATTGTCAAAGTTAGTATTTGAACATAGGTCACCACATTCAGCTCTTTACTGTACTGTACTGCATCTGCCAAGGTAATGAAAAGCTTAACTGTGTCAATGAAACAGGATCCACACTAAGGGGAATTATAGGTCCTTGAAGTTTTTGTTTTATTTTGTTTTGTTTTGCTTTGTTTGGGTTTTTAGTAAGTTTTTGTTAATCTCTAATTTTTTAAAACACCACCCCCTTTGCCTAGCGAACCAACTGATAAAATAAATTTGTTGTTGACGTTTCAGTCATGTCTGACTCTTTGTGACCCCATTTTGGAGTTTTCTTGGCAAAGATACTGGAGTTGTTTGCCATTTCTTTCTCTAAAAGAGATGAGGAGTGGAGGCAAACAGGGTTACATGACTTGCCCAGAGCCACACAACTGATAAGTTTCTGAGGATGGATTTGAACTCCTAAGATGATTCTTCCTGACTCCAGGCCTAATGCTCTTATCCGCTTTGCCACCTACCTGCTGTATGGATTAGTACATTAAAAAAATCAAAAATTATGTTCAGTGTACAACATTTGTGAACCTCTCACTTCTCTAAAGAGATGGTATGGGTATATCTATTCATTTCTTCCTTTGAGGCATGCTTGTTCCTTATGATATGAAATACTATTTTGGGGTTTTTTTCTGGTTCTTTTTGTTTACATTTTTGTTGTCATTGCATATATTATTTTCTTGCCTCTTCTTAATTCACTTCATCACTTCATGTATAATAGGTTTCCAAAATGGATAGTACTACCCCAGGGGGGTGGTAGTAGTCTCAGGTGACACAAATTAAAAAAAAAAAACAACCATTAAGGAGTTAAAAGAAAATAGATTTCCAGGAAAGCACTGAGTAATTTTTTTTTCAACTGGGTGGTAAGCCAAATAAGTTTGTGAACCTTTGATCTTTCCATGATTCTTTGTATATGTCACATTTCTTATAGCACAGTAATTTTCCATTATATTCATGTACCAAACTATATTTAGCCATTGTCCAAATCAGTGGGCAACCACTTCATCAGTTTTTTGATATTACAAAAAGTGTTTCTATAAACATTTTGGTATGTATGGGAACTTTCTTCTTATTAGTGGCCTCTTTGGCTAACTAATGGACTCTCTGGGTCAAAGAGTACGGACATTTATTTGCATAATTCTAAATTGATTTCTAAAACACTGATCCATAGCTCCACCAATAATGTACTAGTGTGCCTATCTTTCTCTAACACCTCCAACATTGACTGTTCTCATCTTTTGTCATCTTTTCTAGTTTGCAGTGTATGAAGTAAAGACTCGAGATTTATTTTGATTTTGATTTTTCACTTATTCATAGAAATTTGGAGCATTCTCTCATATGATTGTTGTTTCCAATTCTTTTGACAACTGTTTGTTCATATCACTTAACCATTATTGGGTAATGGATTTTTTTCTTTCCACATATCTTTCTATCATCTATTTTATGTATATATGTATCTTGGATACCAAACCCTTACCAGTGCAGAGTTATTTATTTTATCTTGTGCAGTTGCTTCTAGTCCTTGTTTGGTTAAAAATACATCTTATACTCATAGCTGTGAAAGGTATGTGTTTTGATATTAAGTATTATATCCATTTAGAATCATTAAGGAATACAGTATAAAATGTTGCTCTAAACCTAATTTCTGCCAGACTGCTTTGCAGTTTTCCTAGCAGTTTTTATCAGATAGTTAGTACTTTTCTAAGTTATTTATATTTTTTAGTTTATCAGTTACTGTTAGTGCATTCCATTGTTTCTGATTATTTCTTGTCTAGTCTCTTCCACTGATCCTTCTTATTATTTTTTAGTCACCAAATGGTTTTGACTCTTGCTTTATAGTTTGAAGTTTGAAAGTGATATTGCCCCACTGCCCTCTCCCTATTCTCAATATTTTCCTTGATATTCTAAGTCTTTTCTATTTCAAATGAATCTTGTTATTATTTCATTGAGTTCTGTAAATTTCCTCATCTCTTCTTATATAATAATCTTTTTCTTCCCTCATGGGAGCATCTATCAGTGGTACTCCCTCTACTGAAACAAAATAAGATTTACCCTTTTCTTTCCTCCTATTCTAATACCTCCTTTTGCCTTCTCATCTGTTTTCCTGTAAGCTGTCTTTTTCCTGAGAGACTACAAGAGTTATTTTCATTTCATTGTAAATTATAATTTTTTCACTTGATTTGAGTACATCAGATATTCTCCTTTAACTTCTTCCCCCTCTCCCTTTTTATGTGTCCTCGCCTTTTGTAGTTAAGTCCCACAAAAACACTGATTCACCTGTTGGTTGGGTGATATGAAGTTTAATTTTTTTTTGTTTTAGTCCTATTTCTTTACTGTTACTTCTTTTTGACATCTTTTTCTACCTTTTTCCTCTTGTGGACTTTAAGAAAGAAATTTCTTAATGGTCTCTCTGTTGTGATTCAGAATACACTCCAAGATCTTGCTATGCTTTGAAAAGATCAGAAGTGATGCCATTATTATCTGTGCATTCATTAATCAATCAAAAGGCACTTACTTTGTGTCAGAAACTGTTCTTGTAATGGGAATATAAAGAAAAAAGAAAAACAACCATTGCCCTCAAGGAGCTTACATTTATAGATCACAACATAAAAGGAGAGATGGAAGGTCACCTTAAAGGTGATGTAACTAGTAGCTTAGGGGGACTAGAAAAGGCATCCTGAAGGAGGTGACATTTCAGCTAAGTCTTTTTTACTTTACCAGAATTTTTTTTTAGTATACCTCCCTCACTACTCCCAGTGAGCTACTCCACATAACAAATATTTTTTTAAAGAAAAAAAGAGGGGCAGCTAGGTGGCGCAGTGAATAGAGCTCCGGCCTTGAAGTCAAGAGGACCTGAGTTGAATTGTGGCCTCAGACACTTGATACACTTACTAACTGTTTGACCTTGGGCAAGTCACTTAACCTGAATTACCTTGCCTTCCCCCCTCCATAGAGGAAAAAAAAGAAAAAGAGGGAAAAAAATCAGTAAAACTGATCAATACATAGAAACAGTCTGAAAATATATACAATTTGTTAACCTTGTAGACCCCCTGAAAAGTATTGAACTAGGCATATCTTCTCATATCTCTTATTTGGTGCCATGCTTGTTCTTTGTAATTTTTCAGCTAATCTTCAAGGAAGCCTGGTACACTAAGAGGGAGAATCTCATGTTTTATTCTTACTAGAGATTGCCAGAGCATTTGTCAACAGAGCCTCACAGAGTCTGCCTCACCCAGTTTGTACTAATAACTATCAACTTTTCTGCTATTTTCTTGGGCTGACTACTTTAATGGATTGGTAGTGTCATCTGTTTAGAGTTGGTATCTCAGAACTGAGAAAAAAATATTTTGGGTGAGAAATGGTTGGTCTAAACTGTTCTGTATTTAGCTGCCAAAAGTAATTTTCAGTGGCCACTGGTTCAGCTAGTTTATTCCAGTATTTTTCATTAACAGTTTTCCATTATCTCTAAATCACATATGGACTGTTTTCTGCTGGCCACAGTAATAATGACTAATACATTTATAGAGTTTTTCAAAGTGCCTTATGTTTATTATGTTTGATCCTACTAATCCTCTTATTAGATAATAGAAGAATTATTATTCCCATTTTTTAGATAAAAAAACTGAGCCTCAGAGGTTAAGTGATTTGCCCAAGGTCACTGAACTACTTAGGTAGCACAGCCAAGGCTTGGAGGTAGACCTTCTGTTTCCAAAACCCTATGCTCTTTTCACTCTATGCTATTTTCAATCCCAGTTCTATCAGTTCTACTATAATGTATGCTTTGAAAAAGCAAATTTGTTCTAATGCTATTGTTGTTAGACCTTCCTTCTAATGTAATTAAGATATGAATAAACATTTCGAGGATAAAGCAAATTTTGAGGTTTCTGCATGTTTTCTTCCACGAGAAAAAGAATGTAATGGTGCCACTTCGTAATAATTCAAGGTACAACTCTTCATACACCCACTTCTCCAGTCTTTTTCAAGGCAAAGTGCCATGTTTATTGTATATTTTCTGGTCCAATAGGAGCAATACTTGGGGAAGGGCTGGTGAGCAGCACCCTTGCCCCTTCTTTACCCTCTTATTATAGTATAAAAAGATATGAAATATGAAAGGCCTGGAGTTAACAGACCACCCAGCTTGTTTGTACAGCCCCAGTCTTGGATCATTGGCTGGGGCCACTATTTATTAGTAGTTAACCATTTAACATATGTAAAGGTGTGGTATCATTTTTATTAGGTCCCTGTCTTTTTTTTTTTATATGTCACTGATGAAATTTTTGAATATTGTTTCCCTTGCCCATATACCCTCATAAGCCCTGGGGTCTTTGTTGAGTGATTTTGTATAGCATGATCCATTTTGGGGAATACATATATCACATTATAGTAAAGCTGACTGATGTGTCTCAGCATACCTTAAGTGATGGGCCAAAATTCATGTTTGCAAAAAATTGTTGGGTCAGTGGGTTGTGTTGTGAGATGGGGAGGCCTCTGAATAATGGACATTTATCTTTGAATACAAGGAATGGTGGAAAGAACACTAATCCCATCTCTGCTACTGGGGCTTTGTTAAGTTGGGCCAAAGCACTTTCCTTTTTTGAAGGTAAGTTCCTTGAAAACAGGAACTGTTGCACATTTGCTTTGCTTATATTTGATTGACACTCACTTCTCCCTCCTCAATTAAGTTATGATGCCTTAATTAGGAAACATTGAGCTTGGCCCATACTGTCTCCTATTCTTCTGAGTCTGCATTGTACTCTCTTTCAGCCATGTCTGCCTTTTAGCTCCTTCTTTGTACTTCTTCATTCAGACTTGTAATGTTTTCTGTTTATTACTCCACATTTCTTTCATTTTCTCTATCAGTTTCACATGGTGGTTATGGAGACATATCATGTTATAACAAGAAGAATACTGGATTTAAAGCACCAAGACCAATTTGTTGTGGCCCTGATTCTTCATTCTTTAGTTGCCCTCAGTAAGTTGCATAGTTTTGCTTAGCATCAATGTAAAATAGGGAGAATAATATATATTACCTGTTGAGGTTTTTGGGCCCAAGACCCCAGAATACCAACATGCTGGGTCCTGCCAAATGAATTCAACTCAAGCCTTCTCTCAGCCAAAGAAAACAAAGTTTATTAAAGATTCTCCATATTGGATAAGACTCTTAAGGAGCCTGAGTATTTGTGATGCTTGTATTGGACAAGTGGGCTGGAACAATCTGACACAGACTGATTCTGAGCTAAAGTGAACTGCAACACCTTCATGGAGGCAAGATGGATCTTATATGCATAAAGACTCTGGGAGGGATCTGGTGGTAGTCTAGAGGAAGGGTTTGGGGAGGGTCTTGAGGAACTGAGGTCAGACTTCAGGAATGGGATTAAGGGTCTGAAATAGCTGAAGGTTACCTGGAGATGACAGACAAGGGAGGGTTAGGCTAGTTTAAGGGTAACAGATTTGAGTATAGATTTTTTTTTTCTTTTTGGTGGAGGGAAGGTAGGGCAGTTGGGTTTCGGTGACTTGTCCAATGTCACATGGCTAGTTTTGTGTTTAAGTGTCTGAGTCCAGATTTGAACTCAGGTCCTCCTGGCTCCAGGGCTGGTACTCTGTTCACTGCCACTTAGCTTCCCAGTATAGATATTTTGATAGGATCAAGGGTGGGAAGTAGCTGGACAATGGAGGGCTAAACTAGGTTAAGAGTAACAGAAATTTGGGCCTAGTGATAATGAAAGGCTTATGGCCTCATGCACATGCCTCATCCTCTGGGAAGATTCAAAGGGTTCCCAAGAGCCTAAACCCCATCATTCCCATCTATAATTGCTTTTTAAGGGAAAATTGTTTTTTAAACTTTCTTTGTCTATATAAATATGGATTGTGAGGAAAGTGCTTTGTATATCACACTTGTGAGCACCCCAAAAACTGTGTGCAGAGAAATCCTTACCCAAATAATACTCAGAGGTTTCTCAAGGTAGGAAGCAGAAAAGAATAGTTTATTATGCTCTCGAAAAAGGGCCACCCTCCTGACAAATGGTCAGGGAGGAGAAGCAGTTTATAAAAGGAAATGGCGAAATTATAGAGCCCTAACATGGAATTCTCCCCCACCCCCTCCTTACCCTTTTCTTCCATTGGTAGGAAGTCAGGTGCACAATCTAAGCATAGCAGTCTAACTCAAGTACTGGAACAAGGAAACAATAGACTATCCAATGTACATTTGAGAAAGCACTACTGTCCTTATTTGGCATATCTTGTGCTGAGGTGGTACTGGGAAGGGTCTCCATTGCCCTAAGTCCCAGATTCCTGCAAGGTCAGGTGATTTCTAAACTTAGGCCTAGTAAATGCTGAAGCCACTCTAGATTTGATTTTTCAGAATGGGGAAATTTCACTGCAAATTATCCCCCACACACTGCATCATAAAAAAAACAGGAACACGTATCTCTTAAAATTTGTTTTCTTTTATGTTTTGGACCAAGCCTGCATAACATATGGCCCATGGGCTGCTTGTGGCGCACCTGAGGATTTCTGATGGCTGTGAAAAATGTAGAGGATGTAAAAGAAGATAAAGAAGTAATAGTCTTTGTCTCTGTCCCTGCTTTCCTCTAGTCACTACTGTGCTGTCTTGTAACTTGGCTGGTGGTTTGCTACTGAGCACCATTCCTGTTTGTCATGTGAGCCCCAGCAATCAGCCATTGTCTGTCTCTAGTCTGAGAGGAGTGATGGGAAAGTGATAAAACAACAGTTACATATACACTGGGAGCTATATTCACAACTCTACACATAGGTGCCCCTGGTTGTAGGGTCATCTTAACTGGATTGAAGAAGGAGTGATATTCAGCAACCCCATGGGTAACTGAGCAGCCTTTTTTAAGTATCACACTGTTCATCTCCCAGCATAGGAAGGGGCTAGAAAAGGGCCTTCCTACTGGCCTTCTTACTATGGCAGGTGGGATCCTACCCTGTGTTCAAAACACAAAAAATAGAACAAAAACTTTTTTGAAGATGATTCTGTTCATCATCAGTACATGGGATGTGCACACCCTTATGGACAACATGAAATCAGTTAGACCTGACAGACAAATATCTCTTATTGTGAGTAAACTCAGCGGGTATTGCATCTCATTATCAGCCCTGAATGAAACAAGGCTGGCAAATGAAAGCCAGCTTAAGTCAGAGCTGGATATGCATTTTTTCTGGAGTGGCCTCGGTGACAGGAGGAGCATTTTGAAGCTGGCATTGTTTTTGCAATCAAAACTAACCTAGTCAAGAAGATTGTATACCTTCCAAGAGGAGTGAATGACAGGCTTATGACAATGCAATTGCCACTTGCAAGAAAGCACCATGCCACCATCATTAGTGCTTCTGCTCCAACCATGACAAATCTGGATGAGGTCAGAAAAAAATGTTATGAAGATTCTTGCCAGAGTCCTCCTTAATAAACTGATCCTTCACCTGGAAGATGGTCATCTACCTGAGAGCCCTTGTGGCTTCAGAAAGGGCTAAGGAGTGGTCGATGTGGTGTTTGCTGACCAGTAACTATAGGCGAAATGCAAGGAGCAAAATAGAGGTTGTACACAATGTTTGTCAGTCCGACCAAGGCCTTTGATATGTTTAGATGTGAGGGCTTATGGAAAGTTATGTCAAAATTTGGTTGCCCAGAGAAGTTCATCAGTATTGTACATTGGTTTTATGACAAGATGCTTACACAGGTTCTGGATAATAGATGATGGAACACTTTCTCAGTCATCAGTGAAGTGAAGCAGGGTTGTGTGAGATATGTTACCATACTTTTTTTTTTCTTTTTGGAGGGGGGAAGGCAGGGAAGTTGGGGTTAAGTGACTTGCCCAAGGTCACCTGGTTAATAAGTGTTAAGTGTCTGAGGCCGGATTTGAACTCAGGTCCTCCTGACGCCCTGTATTTGCCGTGCCACCTAGCCACCCCTCCCATACTTTTTAACACGATGTTTTTAGCAGTGTTGTCAGACTCCTTCAATGAAGACAAAAATGCCATCAAGGTTAGCTATTACACTGATGGTAAATTAATTAACTTGAAAGGACTGTGACTAAAGTGGAGGGAGAATTGGTACATGACTTTTTGTTCACAGATGATTAGGTATTTAATGCAGACTTTGAGGCTGAGATGCAACAAAGTGGGGATAAGGTTGCTGCTGCTTTTGTTAATTTTGGCCTAATAATTAATATCAAGAAAACACAGGTTCTCCCCCAGCTAGCATCATACTTACTATCCATATGTGAATTGTGGATTATATATGTGGTTATAGCAAGTGGAGAGACTGAATAGTGTGGATAAGTGTAATTAGTGTACCTTCCAGGCATGTCCACGCAGACGGTGAGGTTGATGCACGCATTGCCAGAGTTAGCTCGGTGTTTGGTAGGCTCTGAAGGAAAGTGTGGGAGAGAAGAGGTATTAGACTGCCTCACTGGCAGTCTGGAGGGCTACACAGCTGTTGTGTTGACTTCATACATACCTGTAAAACCCAGACAGTCTGCCAGGCCCCATGCCAAGAAACCGAATCTTTTCCACTGAATTGTCTTAAGAAAGTTTTGAAGATCATCTGGTAAGATAATGTACCTGATGCCTTTCTTGAGCTGAATTGCCAGGCATTCAAACTCTAATGCACAGAGTGCTTTTCCCATTGGCTAGCCACATTGTTTGAATGACAAACATAACGTTTGCCTAAGGGGCTATTTTATGGAGAAGTCAAGGAAGGCAAATGTTCACATGGAGGTCAGAAGAAGCAATACAAGGACACTCGAGAACTTTGGAATCGGTAATGATATGTGGAAGGCATTGGAAAAAGGACCACGAAGTATGGCATGGCCACATCAAAGAATTTGCTGTTGAAGCAGAACTGCAGTAGCTCAAAAGAAACGTAAGATGCACAAATTTAGAGACATCTCCACTTCAAATGTTCATGTGCACTATTTGTGCCTGGCCTTTGGGAGAGCCATCTGAACTCATATTGTTCTGATCAGCCCTGTTGTACACACTGTCTTGACTCCAACATAGTCATGTCATTTTGGTCCTCTTTCAGAATGAAAGACAGCCAACCAAGTATTTTTAAGTGCCTACAATGTGCCATGCATTGTGCTAAGCTTTGGGAAGACAAAGAAAGGTGAATGACAGCCTTCAAGGAGCTCACAATCTAATAAGGATAGAGAGCACTCAGAAGGAAGATGAAATGCAGAGGGGGGTGAGAAGGTGCCTCTTTGGGCAAAGGGGCATGCTAGAGACATCCAGAGACTGGGAAATGAAGAGATGGTTGAGCTGGATGCTCTCCTTAAATGGAGATTCTAGGAAGCACTCTGTATTGTCCACTCTCTAATGGGGGAGGTAGGGGCCCAGGGGCTAGAGGATACCGAAGAGGTGTGAATCCCAGGCCTGAAAGTCATGCCAGGATGAAGAGGTTCTTGGGGCGTGATGGGGACGTGTAGAGGATTGGGGCTAATTGGGAAATACCGAGTAGGACCCATTTCGAAAATGATTTATGACCTCTGTTTCTGTAATCTCATCCCTCCTGATCAACATGATGTCATCAAGTTTGTGATATATCTGTCCTCAGTAAGGGAGGCATCTTTCAGTTCTCTGCCTACCAGGATGAGGGAACAGTGACTATGAGGGAGAGTTCAGGTAGCCCTGGGAAGGATGGCCTCCTTTCCAGGTGAAAGCAAACTTGCCCTGGATAATCTCAGCCATATAAATAGATAAAATAGCATTGGGAAAGTCAGTAATCCCATCCCCACTTTGGGCCTGGACCACCTCATTTGCCTGTCATAATTGATAAAGTCAGGAGCAGCTTCAGGGCCAGGTGCCATCTGTTTTCCTCTTAGGCCACAGTTGATTGCAAGAGGGAGGAAGTATAACAAATCCACTAGCTTCCTTCATCCTTATAACTAGAGAAGAAATATCTTTCACTCCTAGTAGACCTGATATTATTTGGTGTTAAATATATAGGGTGGTTTGGGTAACTCCAAGTGTTGGCATTTAATCCCTATCCACATTAACCTGCAAAGAGGTTTCTGTGAGGGTTCACATAGATTCTGATCCCCAGGAGTTCATGGTATCCCTTTCTTCCATGATCTAGTCTCTGTAATTTCATGTGTGTGATCCAGATGAGGAAGGACCTTTGTGGGGAAGGGTAGGTTCATTAGGCTAGAATGGTGTTGAGGGGTTTCTGCTTTCCTTTGTTGGATTTCACAGTACAATTTTGCTAGTATCCCCACAGCCTAGCCATCAGTTGCTTTCTTATCTCCTCCGTTTCAGGAACCATTCCCAAACCCTATGAGACTATTACCTCCTTTTGCCTACCTAGGAAGGTGAGGAGGAGCTCTGTGCCCCAATCCCAGAATACTTGTTTGTACCGATAGCAGTATTTGTCCAAGATTGCCCCTATCCAAGCCTCTTGCCCCAGTTTTGTTTGTTGATCATTCCATATCAGAATATTGTGGTAAAAATCCCTATCAGCAGGGGCGGCTAGGTGGCTCAGTGAGTAAAGAGCTGGCCCTGGAGTCAGCAGGACCTGAGTTCGGTTCTGGCCTCAGACACTTAACACCCACACAAAAAAACTAGCCATGTAACCTTGGGCAAATTACTTAACCCCAATTGCCCTCCAAAAGGCAAAAAAAAAAAAAAATCCATATCAGCTGGGACTCTGCCCAGAAAGGGGAATCTAATTTCCCCTGAGATAGACTGGTCATTGTGTTGTAATTTAAACCCAAGGACACCAAAAACTGTTGCAGTGGGGGCTCTGCCCACTCAAATACTGTTGGGGTTTCATGATATGATGTGGTGGAACCACCTCAAAGAATTCAGAGTCCAAGTACAGGCATTTATTGAGATCGATGCCTCTCATGAAGTAGGCCAAGTTCCAAGAAGAACGATCAGCTTCACAGAAAGCAAGATGGATTTTTATAGGGTAAAGATGCTGATTACACAATCAAAATTTACATAGAATATGGGAATATGATTAATATTAAAAAGGCAGGAGGAGTTTGTTAGGGGATTAAGTAATGGAGGAGGAGGCCCCATCTATGGTTCAGTGGTTAAAACATTCTGCTTGTGATGCTCTCCATTTGGCTAGGTGTTGTGGTCCTGTCTGGTCAAGATAGATAGTTAGATATTGTGGTCTTGTCTTGGGCTAAATGAGTGATGTGATTGTGATTGAATACAAGAACATACCTGTTTCTGTGGGAATGGTTCTGGGGGCAGTGGCTGGGATCCCATCATATGGACACACCTGCTGTTTCTGTGGAAACTAAGAGTTCAGGGACACACCTGTTGTTCTAGTGAGCAGTGAGGCATATATGAAGAAGTTAGGACATGGGGGAGGGTACTGGACTGGGTAGGTGCAGTGGGGCCTATAATGAAGTTAAGAATATTGGAGCTGAGGGCAGCTTTATTAGGATTCCATCAGTTGGATGTGGCATCCCCTCTCTCCCCCAACAGATCAAATCAGTTTATCAGCACCATTTACTTTAGAAATATAATCTCCTTCCTTGCAGATCCCTGTGCGGGTAAATATAACTATTTTAGCCACCTTAACAAAGCCAAAAGACAGCCTTTATTTGGAGCATATACCAGATTCAACCAACCTGGAGTTCCTGGAGAGCTCCCCAAGCCTATGTAACTACTGTGGAGAGTGTCTCCATGCTGACTCTGTTGGACCATGACCTCAGCAGCCACACTCTAGTGACTCATTAAGTTGCTGTTCGAAGTGCTCTTGAATCCTTCCTGGTTTCCAGGTGGTAAAAGCCCACCCAGGCCCTGTTCCCTCTGTAGGAGAAATTATATGTTGTGATGCAGTAACAGGATAATCCCTGGGCTTTCCTACCACACATTCCCAAGTCTGTTCCTCACTCCTGTTTTCAAGGTCCTGTTTTATGTCTCAGATATCATTGAGATGTGGTGTGCTGGCTGAGACCTGTTGGTACAAGCTGCAGTTTGATCCTTAGCACCTTGAGCCAATCAAGCCCTGACTTCCAGGATCAAACTAGCCTAACTCATGTTGGGGAGGGTGGTGAAAGGAGGGGTGGTAACCCTGTTAGATAGTGATCCTTTCATGAGTGGCATATATAATTAACAAGCAACTCTGCTGAGGGTTAGGGTTTCAAGATAGTCCCTGCTCTCAAGGAGCAAGGCAAGAAGAATTTTACTGGGGGAACAAAACAGTGGATGAAGAAAAGGAAAGTAGAGAGAGAAATATTTGGAGTGGAGACTAGAAGGACGATTTGTAGCAAGTGGCCAGGAAGTAACTGGGTATTTTGGTTCCAGGCAAGCTAAGTTAGAAGGTCTCTTATCAGGGTCCATCTATGGTCAAGGATGGAGAGGGAGGAGGTAGTAAGAAGGCCTGGTAGGAGTGTCGTGGCTTGTGTTGATATGGCCAGAAAATACTTAGGGTCCTGAGAGTTATTCAGTTCATTTCAGATGATTTCTCCTGTCCTTCAGCTATTGTGAACTCAAACAAATAGTTTTTTTCGCTTCCACCAGGAAGCTAGATGGAGCAGTGGAACACTAGGCATGGAGCCAAGAAGACCTGAGTTTAGATCTGGCCTCAGATACTTGCTAGTTGTGTGACCATGGGCAAAATATTTAACCTTTTTATGCCTGTTTCCTCAACCGATAATAGTGCCTGTTTTACAGTGTTATTGTGAGAATCAGATTGAGATATTTGTAAGGTGCTTACCAAAATAGCTGGTATTTAAAATGCTAATATGTTTCTCTTCTCCTTCCATATCTACTTTTTTTTTTTTTGCCTTTTGGAGGGCAATTGGGGTTAAGTAACTTGCCCAAGGTTACACAGCTAGTTTTTTTGTGTGGGTGTTAATGTCTGAGGCCAGAACCGAACTCAGGTCCTCCTGATTCCAGGGCCGGCGCTTTTACTCACTGCGCCACCTAGCCGCCTCTCCTATCATCTTTCACTGGATACCAAATTTAAAATGAGAAAAAATCAATAAAAACTTTCATTTATGTGATTATATTAATGTTTAAAAGTACATTCACATAAATAATCTCGTTATTCCTCATAATAATCTTATGAAGCAGGTAGTTTATTATTGTCCCCATTTTACAGATGAAAAGACTAAACTTCAAAAAGGTTAAAGGACTTCTCCAAGGGCACATAATGAGTGACTCAGATACAACTAACACTTAAAACCAAATCTTCCAAGTACAAGTTCAGGGCTTTTCCCCATTACTTGACACTGCCTTCTAATATGAACATCAGATGGTCAGTGAAGGATCTGTGGCTCTCAAAAAAGAGTGATCTTTCAATACAGGTATTTCTATTTCTAATTAGATTTATAGCATCCTAGATTTTAGAACTAGAAGGAACTTTAAAGGTCATCTAGTTTATCCTTCTCTTTTTCATATGGAGAAGAAGAAAACCATGGAGGAGACATGACCTTCCAAAGTTAAACAAACAGGTAGTAGCAGGATTCACATTTAGGTTTTCTGCTGCTCCCACTGAAATGTAAGCAGAGACTGTTCTTGGTTTTAAAGCTTAATGAAACCTAGTTGTTTGTTGAGTATTCATGGACAGTACTTTTTTAATATTTACAAATGCTGAAGGACTCATTTTTTTTTTCTTTCTCTAGAAAAAGGAGAGTGAGTGCCTACAACTGAAACTTTTGGTTCTTCGGAATGAGCTGGAAAGACAAAAGAAAGCCCTGGGGAGGGAAGTGGCTTTACTGCACAAGCAGCAAATTGCATTACAGGACAAAGGTAAGTGAAGAAACACAGGAGTAATTATCTGTCATACTTGTTTATTAGTTTCTTTTTCTTCTTCTCTCTATAATCCATATAGTCATCTTTCTGTAAATAGGCACTAGTTGCATCTGTTGGCATCATTAGGCTTAGAACATAGTAGAGCCATCTAATTTGATTTTTCCTTTTCATCTATTACATTTTATCATAATATGTAGCTTTGAGTCAGTACCTAAGATTTTCTTTAAATAGCCCATGTGACATTTTCTAGTTATAGTCCCAAAGTCCCCACCCTCATAAGCTTGCTCTGTAAATGACTTTGTAGTCACATCATCACACACACACAAATACTCAAAACAAAAAAACCTATGTAAATGTACATAGACACCTTCTGGAAAACACATCCCAGGTCCTTCTTTTAGCTTGATTAAGTAGTGCAACCGGGGTTTCTAATCTCATATTTAATTGATGTTTGAAATATTTTAAATGGTCAGATGAATTTTTAAAAATCAGATCCATTTAAAAATATGTAGAAAATAAACTTTTAGCATCTTTCCCCCAATGTTATTTTAAGACTGGTTTGGTGGATATCTGTAATGTTAATGGGATTTAAGATCTTCACTGCCCATTAATAAGCCTCACCTGGAGCCTATTAAGGGAAGCTTGTTTAGGGGAGGCTTACTTGTAGGAAGGCTTTCACACCTTTTGATAATTTCTAATGAGGGTTATGATGCCCTCTGACTCTGAGAAGTGTATATATTTTGTTTTGGGGACTCACTTATGAGAAGGTTCTTGTAATTCCCTGGTTGAGATTCTGAGTGGCTACATGCTTAGAGTGCCCTGCCTGCTCAGATGTAAAGGGATGTATGTAAAGTGTATAGTTGATTCAGCCTGTCAGAGCTCTGTCTGTTAGTTTTTATTTCTCTGCTTGTATTTTACTCTATTTTTTCTTTTTATTTTCTCTGAAGTTCAGGTTGCTGCTTTTTCACCTGAACTAGTGAATATAATTTAAAAAAGGTTGTTGACTCCTCAAACAGCTAGCTTTCCTAGTAAAGCACATCTAAAAACCTATGCTAGCAGCTATCCTGGGTATGCCAGTGTGTTGCCGTTACAATACCTCTCTCAAGAACATGAGGGCTAGGGTTTTAATCATTTTTACCTGTCTTTCTCAGCTTCTCATTCAGGACTTATTTGGGCTGTTAACTTTCAGGGAAAAATCTTGGAGAAAAAAAATGTTATGTTGATTGATTATACAGACAGTTTTAGACTGATGGTGTCCTGAAGGAGCTTGAACTTGTTCATATTCCAAAATTTTTGTTGTTGAAGGAAAAAAAAACCTATTTTAGAAATTAATGGAAATTCTGACACATAATGGCATGGTAAATCATTAGAGAGTATGGGAAAATTTCCCCTTCCTAACATTCTTATGATGAGCCAAAGAACCCTGAACAAACACATAGAGCCCTCTTATTCACATGACTAACTATTGTAGGAAGTATCTTATGTGAAAAAGTGTATTTTTTGGAAGTATCGTTTGATTTCCACCAATACCTGGTAAAGGGCATTGCACATAACAAGTATTAAATAAATGTTTGTTTCACTGAATTATAAAAATTTAACTCCATAAAAGTAGAAGCCTCATATTACCATAAATAGCAGAGTGTTCTGAATGCTGTAGATGCTTAATAAATGTTAGTAGAATTGAATTGGTTTTCAGAATTGGAAGGACCCCAAGGGTTATGTATTCTAGCTCTTAATGTTATTAAAAATACACTCTTCAACTCTTTTGATGAGTGATTAGTAGTGGGGAACCATTATATCCTGATATGTCCCATTTCACTTTTGAAAAACTCTAATTATTAAGAACTTTTTACTTCTATTAAAGCAAAGCCTACTTCTCTGTAACTTGTACTCATTGTTCCTGTCAACAAGTCAGCAAGCTTGTGTAGTAGGGTAGAGTGCCTGATCTGTAGTTAGGAAGATCTAGGTTCTAATAATGCCCTAGAAACTTTCTAGTTGTATGACCCTGGACAAATTGTTTAACCTTTGCTGCTTCAGATTTATCATCTGTAAAATGGACATAATATTATAATACCAACCTCCCAGTGTTGTTATAAAGATCAAAGAAGATGATATTTGTAACTCATTTTACAAACCTTAAAGCATTATATAATACTAGCTATTATTACTTATTGAACTTTTACCATGCATCAGGTACTGCACTAAGCACTTTTGAAAACAATAAAGGTAAAAAGAGTCCCTAGGCTCGAGGAGCTCACATTTTCATGGGGTTGAGGAATAGGGAACAACTTGCAAATTATGTACATACAAGATATATTCAAGGTAATTGGAAGTAATATCAGAGGGAAGACACTGAAATTAAAGGACGCTGGGAGAGGCTGCTTCTAGAAATCCTGGAATGAATTATCTGTAGTGGATGTCATAAAAGTGTATGAAGAATTTAATGATTTAAAGGAACATAGAGATGGGGATTGGGGCTAATTTAATACCTTCCCTAAAAAAGTAAAATGTTTTATAGAATCCATTGTGTGTGTGTATCTAGAAATATTTTTATGTGATTCAGTATGGATATAGATATACAGACATATGTATATACACAGATATATGTATGTATGTGCCTAATAGATAAATGTAAGGAGATCGGATTTTCTGACTTGGGTTCTTGGTTGTTTTACTAATTTCCTTGTTTTACCCTCTTCAAATCATGTGGTTGGAATAATGATAATGGTAGTAACTAACATTTATGGAGTTCTCTAAGGCAGCTAGGTGGTGCGGTAGATAGAGTACTGGGCCTAGAGTCAGGAAGACCTGATACTAAATCTGGTCTCACATACCTACTAGCTGTGTAATCCTCGGCAAGTCACTTCACCTTTCTCTGTCTAAGGTTCTCTGTGCCTAAAATGGAGATAATAATAGCACCTACCTCACAAGGTTGTTGTAAGAGTAAAATAAGATATTTGTAAACCTTAAAATGTATTATTATTATTTACAATACAAATATATTTATAGCTAAAGTCTTTATAAAGCTTTAGAATTAAGGGAATCTATAAGGTTTTCTGAGCTGTAGATAAGTGAACAAACAACCTAAACCAGCCAAGACACACAGTTTCTATCCCATTTTTAAAGATCTCAGGGATAGAATCATAACCTTCCTTGGTAGCCAGCTCCTTATTTCTTTGTAAACTCAATCTTTGTGCCAGTTGAACCCAGTTTAATAGACTAAAATTTTTTTGTAGTTGTTTTACACACACTGAAGCAGTGTCCACCTATATGGTTCCTAAATGCTTGCTGAAAATTAACTCTTTAGAGTCTAATCATACTTTAGTGGCCATTCTTTCTAATTCCATCTTCACTTTTGTTCTTGTATAACAAAACATTTTCACCTTCTGATATAAAGCTGTAAAATTGTAAAGGATGTCTCAGAAGTCAGCTTCTGTACCTCTTACCTAAGTTGTGAATCCCACTAATGTCTTCCCCCCAAAAAATGGTCAGTTTTTTTTTTTACCTCCATTGATGAAAAACTAATTACTCTCTCTGAAGTAGAGAAGAAATGAGTTTTCCTGAGTCTTTAATAAGAAATTGTTTTATAGAAACTCATCCTTCAACACTGAATTTCCAGTAATTCAGTGGAAACTTTTCCTAATTCTCCCACCTCCATATCACTAGTGCTTCCTCATGAGATTATCTCTTGCAGGCACACGGTTACTTGCATCTTGTCTCCCTCACTAGAGTGGGAGCTTCTTGAGGGCAAGGACCATAATCTTACCTTTCTTTGTATTCTAAGCATATTGCACGGCACAGAGTAAGTTATTAAATAAATACTTGTTGACTGACTGACTATCCCCTTTTGGTGAGCAGAAGTGGTTTTTACTTTTTGAAAATTACTTGGAATTAGATATGTGCTGATAACAGGGTTAATCCTAAGCATGGAAGGGGAGGTGTTGCCACTTCTACTGTCCTTGGATAAAACTGATGAGGCATGGGGGGCAGAAGGAGGGTAAAGCCACTCATTTGAGGAGCTGTCAGGTTTGGCATCTGCATGTGTTAGTAGGGCCTTTGTTTGAGAACTCCTGTGCTAACCTCACTGACACAGTGGTGGCATAATAGGATACAGATTTGGGAGGCATCTTAAAGATCACCTGGTCAGGACAGTCTGCACCAGACATCAAGGTGCAGGACCTGAACTTGGATCCCAGATTTGCCTCTTGAATCCCTGTATGACCTTGAGTAAGTCACTTAATTCCTCTGAGCCTCAGTTTTTTGCTATATAAAATGAGAGGATGGGACTATATGACTTTGAGGATGTTGTAACTGGAGTATTGATTCTCATCTATCCTCTTCCTTTTGGAAAAGAGGAAACTGAGACTGAAAGAAGGCAAGTGATTTATTTATTCCTGGTTACAAAACTAGTAAGGAATGGAGTTAGAATTTGAACACAAGACCTTTGATTCCATTTTCCTGTGTTTTTACTACTTCATCAAGCAGCCTTCTTTATAGGAAAATTACCAGATGTATTCTTATGCAAAACAAATTTAACTTAGAAAGCTACCTTTACACAAGTTAAACTTAATAATGCAACTTAGAATTCCCTAAGTAATACATAGCGGTGATGAAAGTAGCTCCTGTATGCTCTTCAGTACAAATTATTTGGGTATGTTGTGATTTCATGACTTGATTAAATTAGTTTATAGAGAACTGTGATTTGCAGAAGTTTTTGCTTTACTGGTTTTGCAATGATGGAAGAACAAAATCTGTCTCTTTCATTTATAGTGGTGATTTAATGCACTTTAGTTGTGGTGGTGAAATAGTTCACTTATATAAATTATGCTGAGGACTTCTTACTCAGGGTGACGTTTTTCCCTTGTTAGTACTTATTTTGCCTTAGGGTTTTGAGCCTATGAACTTGGAGTCAGGTCTGACAAGCTAGAACTTCTGATTTTTAATCTGGGCTCTGCTACTGATTCCTCTGAGCAACCAAAAAAAGAATTATTCCACATGTTTGTCTTTTTACACATCTGTTCATCAAGGATCGCTACCTCCCAATAGCACCATATGGATTAATTTAAACTCTTAGAAGAATCCAGGTGCATGCTCTCGGTCTCCTTTCTCTCTCTCTCTCTCTCTCTCTCTCTCTCTCTCTCTCTCTCTCTCTCACACACACACACACACACACACACACACACACACGTATGTAAAAATTCTGCAAGACACAGGATGTTTTGTTGGAGAGATCCAAAAATTAGATTTTATTCATGGTGATAGCTTATTGACTTGCTTAATTCCTTTGTGCCTTATTTCGCCTTCTATGTAATAACACCTATTTCTCTGTACTCCTGAAGTGGTTTTTAAGTTTCATAGTCTTGGATGGGGGGGGAGGGTAACTTCTAGCTGGTCTAAGAACTAAACTCTTTGGTGTTACTGGTTATTTAAAAAAAAACTCACAAATAGTCATTCATTTCTAGCATGGATTAGTAATTTGGCTTATGACATTAAAGAAAAACCAGATAGCACTTCACTAGTGTCTCCTAAAAAAACAATTTTGGTCTTCCCATTACTTCAAGATGTATGCTTTTGTTTTGTGCCATCTTTCCCATTTCAGAGACAAGGGGGAGATGTGTTGGTAATTTCATAAAACCTTAGGTCTTAAAGTTGGGCATGTCTTTAAGGGTCCTCTTTCACCCTGAAAGAAATGTTAACAAACCAAAAAGCCTTAAAGGTCAGTGTTCCATGGGAAGTGATGAGGATTTTTAGTATCATCATTTGTAAGACAAGGGCACCGATAAGAGAGGGTCTTTTTTTGGGGGGGGGGGGGAATGTGTGTGTGGATTTTCTCCCTTCTAGAAAGGTCAACACATTTCCTTAGGAAACAAATGGTGGGTAGGGGCAGCTAGTACTTCATGATTGAGGAGATTAGGATGGCTAGATTGAGTACAACAACAACTTGGGGAACTTTTCATGTAAACACCTGAAACCTCAGGAAAGGAGTTCGTAGTAGATTTGGTAATGTACAGTCAATCTTCAACTTTTGAGGGAATAATTTTCCTAGAAAACAGCATGAAAGTAAAAAACGTGAATGTTAATGCATTGGACCTATGGGAAATAGGGGGTTAGGTTCCCATAACTATCCAAAACTGTTATCTTTTGATGGAAATATACTTTTTGCATAGTTTTATAACAGAATATTAATTTTGATGATACGCACTTTTCCTAACACAGTGACCATGAAATAACCCATCAAATGCAGTACAAAAAATAAAATTGGTAACATGCAGAAAACATTTTCTTGCTAGTAATTCCTTAGAATTCTTTGACCTTTTGTGCTAACATCTCAATTAAAACTAAACCAAACCATTGATTTCAGACAATATTCACTTTTTTTTTTTTTAAAGCAATTGGGGTTAAGTAACTTGATCAAGGTTACATGGCCAGTTATTTCTGGGTGTGGTACTAAGTGTCTGAGCCTGGATTCGATCCCCAGGTCATCCCGACACTTGGGCCGGTGCTCTTACTCGCTGAGCCACTTGGCTGCCCCTAATATTCACTTTTTATAACACATGAAATCTATAGTACTGTAAATGTTATACAGGAAATAAAATTCTTAAAACGAAAACTTTTTTTAACCCGAATCTTGCCTTCCACTGTGTCAGATAGTGGTATGAGGGCATTATACTTTATACTATACTGCTATAAACCTCTCTATCTTGCTTCCCTCTGAAAACCAAGGGAGAGATTTCTGGGACTTTTGTTGCTGCTATTTCAAGACACCAAGACTGGTGAGATCTGACACTGTCCTTGGTGGGTAGATGACATTGGAGATCATGTAGGATACACAAGCTTGAAATAATCTGTCAGTGGTATCTGCTTCATGTGCCATTTGAGTTCCTTCAGGGCCTCCAAGTATAGGAGCATAGTGGAAGTGCGTTGATGCTGTTTTCATAATAATTTACTTATAAATTTTCTTTTACGTTTAAATTATGTACCCATTTTGACTATCTTGGTAAATTTTTTGAGATGTTGGTCTGTAACTAGTTTCTGCCAAACTGCTTTCTGGTTTTCCTACTAATTTTTGTCAGATGGTGAGTTCTTGTCCCCAAAGCTTGGATCTTTGGGTTTTTGAAACACTAGATTACTGTGGTTATTTACTATTGTGTATTATGTACCTAATCTATTCCACTGATACATCACTCTAGTTCTTAGCTAGTGCCAGATTGCTTTGATGATTACCACTTTGTAAAATAGTTTGAAATCTGGTATGGCAAGTCCTCCTTCCTTTCCTTTCCCCCCCATTGATTCCTTTGTTATTCTTGACCTTTTGTACTTCCAGATGAATTTTGTTATTAGATTTGTTTTTGTTGGTTTGAAAAATATTTTGCAATTGTATTCATATAGTCCCTGGGTTTGTCTTGGCAGTTATACCACCAAGTGTTTTACATTGTCTGCGGTTATTTACAATAGAATTTCTCTTCCTATCTCTTACTGCTGGGATTTGTTGCTAATATATAGACATAATATATAGGTTTATTTTATATCCTGTAATTTTACTAAAGTTTTTTTATCAAACTTTTAAGGAAAAATTAATAATAGTACACACAAAAAAATTCTCTAAAATCAGGAAAGATAACACCCATATTTCTTCCTTATATGAAACACAGTCTTTACAACTAAACAATGGAAGGATAAAGTACAGAAAACCTATAGACCATTATCATTAATAAACATTGATCCAACAATTTTAAATAAAATTCTGTCAAACATACTATAGTAATTCATCCAAGTAATCATTCCTCATGACTAAATGGAATGTATGCCAGTAATACAAGGATAGTTCAATATTAGAAAAACAAACAAAACAATCATTAAAAGCTAAAACATCCCAGATCACATGATTATCTGAATAAATGTGGGAAAAGACTGTGACAAAGTACAATCCTTATTTGTAATAAAAATTCTACAAAGTATGGTAGTAGAGGGATCTTTTGTAATATAAGAAAATATTTTTAAGCCAAAAAATAGGATATTATCCAATGTGGATACTGTTGTGGTGGGTGCGCTGCCCACTCAAAATGCACTGAACCTATGGGATTGTTGGGGTTTCATGATGTGTTGTGGTAGAACCATCTAAAGAATTCAGTCAGACCACCTCTAATCCAACTATCGGCATTTATTGATATTGACGTCTCTCATGAAATGGGCTAAGTTCCAAGAGGAACGATCAGCTTCAGAGAAAGCAAGATGGATTTTTATAGGGTAAAGATGCAATTACATAATCAAAATTTACATAGAATATAGGAATATGATTAATATTAAAAAGGAGGAGTTTGTTATGGGATTAAGTAATGGAGGAGGAGTTCCCATCTGTGGTTTGGTGGTTAAACGTTCTGGTCATGTTGCCCTCCAATTGGCTAGCTATTGTGATCCTGTCTGGTCAAGATAGATAGTTAGGTATTGTGGACCTGTCTTGGGCTAGATGGATGATGTGATTGTGATTGAATACAAGAACACACCTGTTTCTATGGGAATGGGTCTGGGGGCAGTGACTAGGTAGAGGCAGTAGTCTGTGTTCCCATCACATGGGCATACCTGGTGTTCCTGAGAGTTCAGGGACACACCTGTTGTTCCAGTGAGCAGTGAGGCATATATGAAAAAGTTAGGACATTGGGGGTTAGGTAGGTACAGTGGGCCTGCTGTTCAGTTGGACCAGGGCAATAATATTGGGACTGGGGGCAGCTTTATTAGGATTCCATCAGAAACTTCAGAAGCTTTCGTGGTAAATACAGGAAGAAAGCAAAAATATGTATTCTCCCCTACTCCCCCCACTTACTTATTCTAATTGTAGATTGCATTAAGACAAGACAATGAAATTAAAATTGTAAAGATAAAAAAGTTCTAGGGAATCAGCAAAGGACCTCATGGAGTCACTAAACAGCTATAGTAATACAACCTTCAAAATAAATTCTTTTATTTTTATTTTTTCCTTTTTTATTATTTAATTTATTTTTCGTTTTCAACATTCACTTCCACAAGATTTTGAGTTCCAAATATTCTCCCCATCTCTACCTTCCCCGCACCCCAAGACAGCATGCATTCTGATTACCCCTTCCCCCAATCTGCCTTCCTTTCTATCACCACCCTCCTTTTCTCATCCTCTTCTTTTCTATTTTCCTGTAAGTCAAAATAGATTTCTATACCCTATTTCCTGTATATCTTATTTCCCAGTTGCATGTAAAAACAATTTTTAACTTATGTTTTTAAAACTTTGAGTTACACATTCTCTTCCTTTCCTCCTTCCTGACCCACCCTCATTGAGAAGGCAAGCAATTTGATGTAGGTTATACATCTGTAGTCCTGCTGAACACTTCCATAATAGTTATGTTGTGAAAGACTAACTGTACATCCCTCCATTCTATCCTGCCTTGCATTTATTCTGTTCTCTCCTTTGGCCCTGTCCCACCTCAAAAGCATTTGTTTCTGATTATTCTTCCCCCCATTTGTTCTCTTTTCAATCATCCACATCCCTCCATCCCTTTCCCCCCTACTTTCCTGTAGGGTAAGATAGATTTCCATACTCATTTGAGTGTTTGTCATTCCTCCTTCAGCCAAATTTTATGGGAGTAAGGTTCACTCATTGTCTCACCTCCCCCCTTTCCCCTCAGTGTAAAAGCTTTTGCTTGTCTCTTTTATGTGAAATAATTCATTCCATTCTACCTCTCCCTTTCTCCTTCTCCCAGTACATCCCAGTACATTCCTCCCTCACCCCTTAATTTTATTTTTTAGATATCATCCCTTCATATTCAGCTCATCCTGTGCCCTCTGTCTATATATGTGTGTGTGTGTGTGTGTATGTATGTATTCCTTCCAACCATCCTCTTACTGAGAAAGGTCTCATGAGTTACAAATATCATCTTTCCATGTAGGAATATAAGCAGTTCAACTTTAATAAGTCTGTTATGATTTCTCTTTCCTCTTTACCTTTTCATGCTTCTCTTGAGTCTTGTATTTGAATGTGAGGTTTTCTCTTTAGCTCTGGTCTTTTCATCAAGAATGCTTTAAAGTCCTCTGTTTCATTGAATGTCCATTTTTTCCCTTGAAATGTTATACTCAGTTTTGCTGGGTAGATGATTCTTGTTTTTAATCCTAGCTCCTTTGACCTCAGGTATATTATATTCCAGGCCCTCTCATCTCTTATGTAGAAGTTGCTAAATCTTGTGTTATCCTGACTGTTTCCACAATACTTGAATTATTTATTTCTTTCTGACTGCTTGCAATATTTTCTCCTTGGCCTAGGAACTCTAGAATTTGGCCATAATATTCCTAGGAGTTTTCCTTTTGGGATCTCTTTCAAGAAGCAATTGATAGATTCTTTCAATTTCTATTTTACCCTCTGATTCTGGAATATCAGGGCAGTTTTCCTTGATAATTTCTTGAAAGATGAAGGCTGTACTAATATGATAAAAATGACAGTAATTTAAAATTCATAGTTTTAATACTATACACATTCATTTATCAAAGGAATACTTTACAATACTTGATAATAAGAAAATTGTTTTAGAAAGGAGAAACGATTTAAAATATCAAGGGAAATAATGAAAAGATACAGAGGACAATGGAGCAATTGCTCTTCTCAGACATTATTATAAGGTTTAAATATTCTCTGTTTGCTTTAATTTCCTCATCTGTAAAAATATGGATAATAATACTACCTTTTCTCCCCACAATTGTTTTTAGGATAAAATGAGCTAATATTTGTATTGTGTTTTTCAAACTTCAACACATTATATAAATGCTAGCTGATGCTAATTAATATAAAATAGATAGATCAGTGGAACAGACCAGACTTGATTCAAGATGTTCATGCTAAAAATTATTTAATGGCACCTTAAGCAATAAAATATTTCCCAATTATGTTACAAATATATTTTTCCTCTATAACATCAAGCTTGTCTCTGTTGGAAACATTATAGTTTTGTTTCTGCAGTGATTTTGCTGTTTGCATAGTGATTAAATTAAACTGACCACTTTTGACTAAGAATATTGTTCTTGGAACTTCTCACACTGATACCAGATTGTTTGCAGACAATTTCAAAGATTTGACATTAGAATGCAAACTGCTTCTCAACTGATCTTCAAATGCATTCACATATCCTCATTTGTAGTCTGTACACTGTACCAGAGACACTCCCTTATTTCCTCTGAAACCCTGTATTTGTACTTTATTAGCTTTGTAATCACATGGATGAGAAGTTATTAATGTTTGTGTTCTTGCAGCACACATTTTCAGATGAAGTAATCAAAACTATGGCAATATGAAAAAATACTCTAATTCACTATTGATTAGAGAAATGCAGATTAAGACAGTTCTGAAGTACTACCTCATACCTATTAGATTGACTAAGAGGACAGCAAAGGAAAATGACCCATTTTGGAGGGGATATGGGAAAAATGAGACATTAATGGACTCTTGGTAGAGTTGTGAATTGATTCAACCATTCTGGAGAGCAATTTGGAACTATACCTAAAGGGCTATAAAACCATGCATACCCTTTGACTTTGCAATACCACTACTAGGTCTGTATCTCAAAAGAGATAAGAGAAACAAAAAGGAAAAGGACCCATATGTGCAAAAATATTTATAGATGTTCTTTTCTGGGGGCAAAGAATCAGAAATTGATAGAATACCCATCAGTTGGGAAATGGCTGAACAAATTGGGGAATGTAATTATTTTGGAATCCTATTGTGCTATGGGGAAAATGATGAGCAGGATGCTCTCAGAGAAACCTGGAAAGACTTGAATGGGCTGATGCAAAGTGAAATGTATTGTGTATAAAGTAACAACAATATTGTATGATGATCAACTGTGAATGACTTAGCTATTCTCGGCAATACAGTGATCCAAGGCAACTCTGAAGGACTTATGGCCATCCCCAGACAAAGAACTGATGGTATCTGAATGCAGATTGAAGCATACTTTTTTATTTTACTTTATTTTTCTTGAGGGTTTTTTGTCTGTTTTCTTTCACAACATGACTATTTATCAAAGTGTTTTGCATGACTACACATGTATAATATATATCAAATTACTTGCCTTCTCAATGGGAGGGAGGGTAGGGAAGAAGGGAATTTGGACCTCAAAGTTTTAAAAATGAATGTAGCCCTGATGTTTTAGTACCAGAGGGCAAAATAGAGGTTGAAAGAATCCACCGATCATCTCCTGAAAAAGATCCCAAAAAGAAAACTCCTAGGAATATTATAGCTAGTTTCTGGAATTCCCAGATTAAGGAGAGAATATTACAAGCAGCCAGGAAGAAACCATTTGAATATTGTGGAAACACAATCAGGATAACGCAGGATCTGGCAGCTTCTACACTGAGGGATCAAAGGGCTTGGAATATGATATTCCGGAGGTCAAAGGAACTGGGATTAAAACCGAGAGTCACCTACCCAGCAAAACTGAGTATCATGTTTCATGGGAAAATATGGTCATTCAGTAGAATAGAGGACTTCCAAGCATTCTTGATGAAAAAACCAGAGTTGAATAGAAAATTTGACATTCAGATACAAGAAGCAAGAGAAGCATGAGAAGGTAAAAGAGGGAAAAGAAAGCATAAGGAACTTATCAAAGTTGAACTATTAACATTCCTACATGGAAAAACAATAATTGTAACTTACAAAACTTTTCTCAGTAGTTGAAGGGATTAGAAATATATATATATATATATATATATGTATGTATATATGTCTATACATGAGGATATATAGGCATATGAATACATATGTAAATGTGTGTATATATGTTTACAGGTATACATAGATAGAGGGCACAGGACCAATTTAACAGGAAGGGATGATACTTAAAAGGTGAAATTAAGAGGTGAAAGGAATATAATGAGAGGAGATGGGGAGAGACAGATTGGGGAAAACTGTCTCATACAGAAGAGGCAAGGGAAAATGGTTACAATGGAGGGGAAGAATAGGAAGGCAAAAGGGAATGGGTCAACCTTATTCCCATTGAATCTGGCTTGAGGAGGGAGTGAAAGACACACTAAATAGGGTATCTCACCCTCCAGGAGAATAGGGGGGGAAGGGGATGATGGAAGGGAGGGCAGGCTGGGGGGGAGGGAAGTTGGAAGCACCCACTTTTGAAAAGGGACGGGATCAAAGCAGAGAATAGAACAAGTGGGAGGTGGGATAGGAGGGAGGGAAATATAGTCTGTCTTTTACAATATATCTACTATGTTATTGTTTTGCATTAGCCACACATGTACAACCTATACTGAACTGCTTATCTTCCCAGTAAGGGTGGGTGACAAGGAAGGAAGGGAATGAATCTGGAATTGAAAGTTTACAATCAAATGTTCAAATATATATGTGTGTATATATATATATGTATATATATATATGTGTGTGTGTGTGTGTGTATGTGTGTATGTGTGTACATATATATATACACATACATATATATACACTATTATTAATACCATCTTACATGTAATTGGGAAATAAGATATACAGGCACTGAGGCATAGAGATCCCCTGGAAAACTCGAAAGGGGTATGGGAGAGAGCAGATTGGAGGAGGGGCTATCCTATGGGACTGCTATATTGGGGTGGTGGGTAGGGGAAAAACGGGGAGAAAATTTGTAACTCAAAATCTGGCGGAAACGAATGATGTAAATCAGAAGTTAATAAAGCATTAAAAAATGAATGTAGAAAATTGTTTTTACATGTAACTGGAGAAAAATAAAATACTTAAAAAAATCAACCTCAAAATACAATTTTAATGTACAATAAAATTAGGGTTTGATTTGGGACATAGGGTACACGTGATTGCGTTGATTTATATAACCACATGCTGAGCAGAAGATTGCTTCTTAGATAGCTAAATTTGAGAAATTTGTTTGACCTTGCATAATTTTTGTTCATTTTCTCTTGTATTTCTAGAATCTACTATGCTTTGTTGGAGAGAGTACATGAGTTTATAGAATTTTTTGGAAATAGAAGGGGTCATAGGTGTCCAGGACTTCTTACACTATTTACACTCGAGACCTCTTCAGTGCAACTTAAACTGTAGGTCATGACCCCTATAAGGTTTAAGAAGTGCTGAGGCCAACTTCTTCCTCGGTTCCTCACTATCTCTCACTCTTCACATACAAGCTGTCACCAAAGCCTACTGATTTCACCTTTGCAACATCTCAAATATGCCTCCCTTTTCTGTTCTGACATTGCCACCTCTCTGGTGTAGGCCCTCACTACCTCACACCTGTACTACTGCAATAACCTGCAGTTGGATCTGCCTATTTCATGTCTCCCACCATTCCAATTCATCCTCTATTCAGCTGCTTAAGTGATTTTCTTAAAATACAAAAAGTCTAATCAACACACACACACACACACATACACACACACACACACACACACACACACACACACACACACACACACACCCTCTCATTAATCTTTAGTGACTTCTATCACCTCCAGGAACAAATACAAACCCCTCTATTTGGGATTCAAAGCCCTTCATAACCTAGCTCCCTCCTACCTTTATAGTCTTTTTATACTTTACCTTACTCCCCAATACCTACTCTTAGATCCAGTGACATTGGCTTATTGACTATTCCATAAACAATTCACTCTGTCTCTTGGCTCTGGGCATTTTCTCTGCCTGTCCCACATAACTGGAACACTCTTTCTTCTCTTTGACTATTGACGTCCTTGGCATCCTTTAAATACCAGCTGAAATCTCACTAGGCAACTAGGTGGCACAGTGGATAGAACACTGGTTCTGGAGTCAGGAAAACCTGAGTTCATATCTACCCTTAGACATTTACTTACTATGTGACCCTGGGCAAGTCACTTAACCCTCCATTTGCCACAGTGTCCTCATCTACAAAATGAGCTGGAGAAGGAGATGGCAAACCACTCCAGTATCTTTGCCAAGAAAACTCCATATGGGGTCACAAAGAGTCAGTCGGACGTGACTAAAACAACTGAACAACCAAAATCTAATCTACAGGAAGCCTCCCCCAGCCTCTCTGACTCTCAGTGCCTTCATGTGTTAGTTATTCCTATTTATTCTGTGTATAGCTTCCTATATATGTTTGCTTGTTGTCTCCCCTACTAGATTGTGAGTTACTTAAGGGACTGGACAGTCTTTGACCTCTTTATGTATCCTGAGCACTTAGAGGGTTGCCTGACCCATAGTAAGTGCTTAGTAAATGTTTGCTGATTGAGTTACAGATAAAGTTGAGGCCCAGGGAGATTAAATAATTTTCCCAAATCTATGTGATAAGTGGCAAAACAAGAATTCACATTCAGGTTCTCTGACTTCAAATTCAGATTTTTTTTTTCTAAAACACTGGGACCTGGAGGACAGACTTAGAAAGAAAGAACACTAGACCTGGTATCCTAAGACACTGGGTTTGTGTCCCAGTTCTGAAATTTTTTGTCCATGGAGTCACAGGCCAATCACTTCACCTCTCTGTGCTAGAGTTTCCTCATCTTTAAATCAAGGTAGAATAATAATCATCTTATGACCATCTTCTGGAATGTTGTGAAGGCAGTTCTTTATAACAGGTACAGACTCACATGATTGTAAAAGATTACTGTTATTATTGATGATAATAGCAACAATAATAATTAGTAGCATTAGTAACGGGGAAATCTCTTATAAGTTCTTCCTCTCATGCCTTATCCTGGTCTGGAGGTAGTCCTTGGTTTTCAAAGCCATGCTAATGTAGTTCAAGGTCTGTATGGTTCTGTGAAGCTGGAAAGTTTTTGTGTTCAGGGCTGCTGATTAAGTCTATAAAGCAACATACCTGCACATTGAAGAGACTCAACACTAGCTTGGCTGAAGAGTGATCAGTTTTTCAATCTCTATAATTTACTAAAACCTAAGTAAAAGAAGGACTGAAAGCAATAAAAGTGAAGGGAGTTCTCAATCAAACAAAAGCATCTTTTTTCATTAATTGTAGAAAGGTTACCCTCAATCTTAAGAGAATCTCATTTTCATGTTATAATTATCCAATCTGCACAAACTGTTATGTTTATCACTTCCATTTCAGGGAATAGTTCTCTCAGTAGCTTTGGTTCAACTGTACCATTTTCCCTTTCCCGCAGTAGGTTTGTGAGGGGAATGAAGTGACCTTCTGGTATCATAGGATTACAGCACCCTGCTAGGGCTGCCTGTATTGTTGAAATTGGAAGCATTCCTTACCAGAAGTGTAATTCATTTCTAAAATCTTGCTCTGTCTCTTTCCAGGAAGCACATTTGAGACTGAACACCTCAAGCTGCAACTGCACAAGGAATCCTTAAGTGAGCTGAGAAAGGAGTGCACTGCCAAAAGGTAAATGGTGTTAGCACGTTAACACCAGTGAACCTAATGTTGATTCACTGTGGAATTTGTCTGGGGTCTGTGCAAGATGAGGAGAGAGAGCATAATGTAACATAAAAGTCAGAATAGTACATTGGGAAAAGTAGTGGTTCACTAGTATGAGGGCTTGGATTCAGGTCCTGCCTGTGTTGATTCTTTGTTTTTTAAAATTTAATTTTTTTCTCAATTACATGTAAACAAAAAGTTTTAACATTCATTTTTAAAAATTTTATTTCCTAATTCTCTTCCTCCCTCTTTCCCCTTCCCCATAATTGAGAAGGAAAGCAATTTGACATAAATTATACATGTGCAGTCATGCTAAACATTTCCATATTTGTCATGTTGCAAAAGAGAACACAGACTATATAACTAGGGAAAGACACTATCTGCATCCAGAGAAAGAACTGATAGATGTATGGGTGTGTATACCTATTTGTGTCTAATGGTAGCCATCACTAGGGCAGAGAGGCAGAGTGTAGGGAAGGAAAAAAAAAAAGGAAAAAGTAAATTTACGTGATAATTTTGTTGTATGTTTGAAAGGAATAGCAAGTTGTACATGGATTTGCAGTTTGTGTGCAATCATCTTTTTATTATACTATGTTCTGGAAGTGCTTTATTCCATAAACTAAAAATAAAATAGATTTTTTTTAAAATGGAAAACATAAACCAAAAAAGTAACAACAAAAAAAGGAAGTAAAAAAAGTAGCCTTCAATCTGCATTCAGACACCATCAGTTCTTTTTCTGAAGGTGGATAGCATTTTTCATTGTAAGTCCTTCAGAATTGTTTTGTGTCATTGTATCGCTGAGAGTAGCTAAGTCATTCACAGTTGAACTCCATACAGTATTGTTCCTATCGTGTATAATGTTCTGGTTTTGTTCATTGCCCTTTCATCAGTTCATGTAAGTCTCCCCAGGTTTTTCTAAAAGTATCCTGTTCATCATTTCTTATAGCACAATTGTATTCCATCACAGTCATATATACAGTTTTTTTATCTGTTCCCCAATTGGTGGATCCCCTCAATTTCCAATTATTTGCCACCACAAAAGAGCTGCTGTAATATTTTTGTGTATATAAGTCCTTTTCCTTTTTCTTTTATCTCTTTGGAATATAGACCTAGTAGTGGTATAACTGAGTCAAAGAGTCTGCATAGCTTTATATCCCTTTAGGCATATTTCCAAATTGTTCTCGAGAATGGTGTGTGCTTCTTATTTCTAAGATGTCTACATGCTTCTACAGGCTTCCATATAGAGTCTTAATCAAAGCACCAATCCCATGCTTATTATTCTTGGCACTAGTCTTCCTGTTTCTTAGCCTAAAAACTAGCATCATCTTCAGATCTTCATCTCGTCGATTCTTTCATTGTTCTCTCATTTCTTCTCATTACTGCTGCCACTGCTGCTACTGCTGCCACAGAGACCCCCAACCCCACCCAACCACTACTCCTTCTCCTTCATGTTCTCCTCAAAGCTCATCCCAGGAGAGTGCTGAAGGGCTTTCTTGTTTTCCTAGCAGTACTAGTGGCAGCTAAGTGGTGCAGGGCAGCTACGTGGCACAGTAGATAGAACACTGGGCCTGGAATTGGGACGAATCATCTTCCTGATTTCAAATCTGGCCCGAGACATTTGCTAGCTGTGTGACCCTGAGCCAGTCATTTAACCCTGTTTGCCTCATTTTCCTCATCCATAAAAGGACCTGAAGAGGGAAATGGTGAACTACTCCAGTGTCTTTGCCTGGGAAACCCCAAATGGGGCCATGCAGAATTGGCCACTGCTGAAAAATAGCTGAACAGCTATTTAACCTTCTTGCTCTTGCCCATAACTAGCCCATCTTTTCTTCATAACATAAAATTTCTGTTATTCTCCAGAGGTCCTTGTATTACAGCTGGTTCACATTTATCATACATTGTCTCTCTTGCTCTCTGTATGATACTTATGGAAGCTGGGGTGTTCCACATCTCACTGCCATTTAGAAATACTGGTAAAATTTTAGTACTTAAAAGATGAGCTTTTTGTCCATGAAAGGAAAAGCCGTTGCTTTTGCTCTCTTCTCTTCAACTATGGGGCCTAGTTTGCTGTCCATCTTTACTATCTGTCTTGGATATCCTCACTCTCCTTTACTATTTCCTTCCTTCCCCACTCCCACACCAATAGCAAGTCTTTTCCCATCAAAATATGATTTATTTTGTTCTTTTTGATGTCATTTAGAGCTCACTTTATACAACGGCTATGAATTCTTTTTCCAAGAAAATGTTTATGCTATCAAAGTATAAGGTATCTGTATATTCTACAAGTCTTTGGGCCTCTCTCATTTCTTTGGGAACCTTGCTTTACTATATATTTCTTCCCATTTTAACCTTTTCAAACCTTTTCAATGAAGTTACCAAGTATCACAATATATCTTGATAGAATTGAGAGGATTTTACTTCCCTACCACTTCATCTTTATGAACTAATCTGTTACCTAACCTGAGATTATTTTCATTATGTTGTGTTCTTTTTGATGAAAATTATCATAGTACTTTAATACATCATGGTCAAATAGATATTTGATAAAACAAGGTTTGAATACCATTAATATAATCGGTGACAGAAGTTCTTTCTAGGGAGGTAACTGATACTCTAGAGTCAGAAAAACTGAAAAATGGATGGGCTAGATAAGATTTATAAGTATTGGCTCAGTTATTTCATATTGATGATTAATTATTAGCAAGCCACTTTATGAGTTTCCCCTGATCTTATTATTTATGTCATTCTTAATGAAAGGCATCATACATCTATTACCGAATGATAGTCATACCAGTGGTTCTTCTAAATACATGCCATTTACCTTTTTGTGTACTTTAAAACGCATTCACTGCTTGTATTGTGGGAAAAAAGTCTATAAGCATTTGCATGAAAACAGTATGTTGGCTTAGGAGTAGAGGGATCATGAAAAACAGTTCTATGGATGTAAAGAGACATTGATTAGATAATTAGATAATAAACAAGCTACCCCAAATGTCATAATATACATACTACTTTGTTGATTTTTGTATAACTTGACTCAGTTATGCACTCTACTCATTCATATATTGAAAGAATATAAAATTGACTCTATTGAAACTAGAATATCCAAATATAGTGAGAATACCAGAGAATTTAATGTCCGTGTGAAAAACTTTCTTAATTTAACGCATACCATCAATTCAGTCAGGTCAAGAATAATTTGTATGAAATGTGGTATTTTTTCAAGGAAGCATTTTAAGGCCATTAGTGTTCTGCCTAGACTTGAAACAATTACCATGGCTCCTAAGTATAAATAAGTATGGTATTCCAATCAAATGTGTTAAAAAAAAAAAAGACCCAACACTTTATTAATTAATTGACATACAAGGATGAAATCAAACTCTGGTTTCACCAGAAAACTACAAAAAGCAGTTGTTTTGTGCACCTGTGGAATAGTCTACAGGCCATTGAATATAAAGGAAATAGGACACTAATTTGTCCCAGATAGCTTCTATCTGAATCCTATTGAAAAGATGAATAGGATGAGATGCTAAATTATAATTATATAACAATATGCAATATAATTTGATTATTATAGTTATTTCTCATTTATGTAACATTTTATAATTTACAAAGCAATTTACAGATGAGGAAATTGCTTTTGACTCAAGAATGAACTGACTTACTTAGGGTCATATAATTAGTAAGTGACAGGGCTGGCACTTAAAACGGAAAATACCCTTTCTCCTATGCCACATGTCCTTGTACAATATCTTTAAAATTATATTCCTTTGAAATAGTTTTCTGATTTACTTGTTTTGTGAATCTCATGGTCACCAACCATCCTAGGTCAGATTCTGATCGTGAAAAGTCTGGACAATTTCAACAGCCTTCTGACTCGTTTTGCTGCCAACTGGCTATCCATTCTTCATTCTGTCTTCCTTAAATGTTTCTTTCATAAAGCCATGCATTCATAAAGCCAATTCCTATAATTGCTTCCTTTTGCCTATTCTTATTTTCTTGGGTTTGACATTCTAGTCCTGTAGAATTTTATAGAACTTACCTACCTGCCTTATTTTTTTTGTTTTCAGACTTCTACTCTCTGCTCTAATTAAACTAGTCCCTACACTGTTAATTCCTTGCTGCTCTATTATGTTTTTGCTTATATTGTATGTCCTTTTCTTCCTGCTCTTCCTCTAGTCAAATCTTTATCCATTCTCCAAGGTCCAAAGCAAGTCTTGCCTTCACAACTCTGTGAAACTGTAGTCTCATACACGGTTTTATGATTTTAGAGCAGGAAAGGGCTTTAAATGTCATCTAGTGCAATTCCTTCATTTCATAAAGGAGGAAACCAGAATCTTGACAGTTTAAGTTAAGTGAGTTATATAATTTCACATAGCCAGATGTGTGGTACAGACAGGGTGAGAATCCAGGTCCCCAGACTGGTAACTCTGGATAGTCTCCTCTGCTGATGTATCCACATGTCCAGTTTGTTGTCATTAGTTCTGCTCCTTTACTTCACAATGAATGTAAGGTAGTGTCAGATCCAGGATTTAAACTTGGGTCCTGATTTGAAATCTAGGCTCTTTGCCTTTATGCCAGCAGTCTCCTGACTCTAACATACTGATATTTCTATTACATTGAGCATTCTGATTCAAATTGAAATCTCTTTTCTCTGAAGTTTGGCATTTAACAGGTTTGCTTCGGTTTTCACTGCTACATTTTTATCTCCTCATATACATTGTTAGATGCACAAAAATAAAAATAATGTCTTCCATTGCTTTTGCAGAGCGCTTAACAGCAAACATAAGGCAAAGCACTTTGAAAGTGATTTACTGATTGATAGCATTTAGCAATAAGGACTCCTGCTTTCAATCCTTGCTTTTTCTTCTTCTGTCAAACTGGGCTTTAACCTTTGTATTTCAGTTATCTTAAGTTTAACAGATATTGTTTAAGCACCTGCTTAGGTGAAAGACCTGGTGTTGGATCCTGGGGATACAAAGATGAGATAGAGCTCATGCTTGACTTAAAAGGCTGCTCTAGTGCCCTGCTCCCTTTCCCAAATGCATTGGGATTATTTTGGGACTCCCCCCCCCAACACACACACACTTAAAGAATTGATCATATTTTTTAATTTACACTACCTCCTACATTTAGTTACAATTGCTGTTCTAAATAAGTGATTTTGTAATAAACAAAAGTACCACTCCTGGGGAGAGTAAAACTTAAGACTCTGGTAATGAAACTAATATAGGCTATTCTTTATAGCCAGTAGACATCTCCAGAGAGTAGAGGTGGTATGCTTCTCAGGTTTGTATCTTGAGTTAGGTCTCTGCCAGCCAGTGGAGGAAAAGGATTGGAAGAAGGGGAAGGAGAAGATCTTTCCTAATTGCTGTTGGAGGGCAGAAGGGTTTCAGCCTGGCAATGGTTTCTCACTGCCTATCTGAGTAGCATAAAGTTCTGATGTTTCAGATCAGTTTGTGGGAGTGGGAGAATAAGGTACCCACCTTCACTTTAATTAGCATAGGTACTAATATCCCTAGCTATTAATACCAAATACAGCAAATGTTGGGGAAAAGGGAGGTTGTACAAGTTATTCAGCTTCCTATATACCCAGTGTGGCTCACAAGCTTTCCTTCTTATACAGGGAAGCAGAAACTATTAAAGCTTAAAACTTCACTAAGACATTTGAATACATCCTGTATTAAAAGGTCTTATCTCTGACACAAATTAGGATTATTTAGTTTTCAAGTACCCAGGAATGCAGAAACATCACTGGCCAAATGTGATGCTGAGAGTGAGATCTGGGAACCCATTCCTCTCTTTGTTTAAGATTTGAGGATTACTTATCTATAAAAGTAGGAGGCTATTTAAAAAAAAAAGCTACTTCATTTGGACTAAGCTGTGTTGTCACAGTTTTATAAACTGGGAGTAGTGTTCCCAGCTTGTTTAGAGATGTATGACAAAGTATTAAAATTGAACAGGTAAGCAGAGAACAATCAATCAAAGTAGCTTAAGGAGTTTTTTTTTTCCTCTCTTGTTTCTAGACAGCTTACAGATTGTCAAAAGGAATAACTTGGAGGCTTGCTCACCTAGGGAAGATTTGCTTTAAGTAGTTAGGACTTTCCCCTTGGATTCTACACATGAATGCTGACTTAATTGGGGATTAAAGATGGGGAAGAAAAGGACTTCACGGAGATATGATGTTAAAGGGAAAATGGCCTTAATTTACCAGTAAAGTACACGAGTATACATTCATAAACAATATCAGTTCAGTTACATTCACATAGGATGGCTGATACTTGTAGTTATAAAAAATTTAAATAACAGATACTATTGACAAGAATATAGAAGAACTATAGAGATTGAACATCTTCCTCATCCTGACTCCCACAAACTAACTCCTCTTCTGCACTTTCCTGCTTCCTCTTACTTCAGAAGACCCCACCCTTTCTGACTTCCAGGTCCATAGTGCTAGTATCGTATTTATTTTTAACCTACATATGCAGTCAGTTGCCAAATCTTGTCATTTCTTTCTCCACAATTCAAATACGTGTCCTCTCTAGTAACAAAAGCTCTACTCTGGTTGAGGACCATATTACCTTTCTTGGACTACTACAATAGCCTCCTGATTAGTCACTTTACCTCATTTTTCCCCATTCCAATCCATTCTTCACATCTAACAAAGGGATCTTCCTAAAGCACAAGTTTAATTACATTATACCCATTTTCAGCCAACTCCAAGAACGATTACTTCCCAGTTCAAATATGGACCCTTTTAAAATTCTTCACAGCCAAGGCCTTCTTTTTTCAGTTTTATTATTATGTCACTTCCCTCTATGAACTCTCTTCCTCAGTCTGGCCCTCTTGCTGTACCTCACACATGATGCTCTAACACTTGTCCTTATGAGTCCAATGATCTTTCACTGCACCTGCACCTCTTAAAATCCCTACCTCCTTTTAGCTTCTTTCAGGACTCAATTTCAAAGTTACCTTCTTTGTGTGGGATGCCCCTAGCTGTGGAATGCTGTGATAGTAATGGAATATGAAGATTCCCCTGTATTGGCTTGGTTTTCAAACTGATTGTGTTAAAACCCAGAGCTTGTTAATCCCACCTGTGGGATGGACTTGTTGATGTAAAAAGAAAGTCCTGAACTGGGAGGAGCTGGTGACGTAGATTTGGAGAGACAAGAGAGAGGCAGAAGAACCTTTTTGGAAGCAGCACCTCCTGGAGGCAGAGAGAGACTGAGAAGGATTGCTGAGGGCTGCTTTGAATCGCCCTGGACTTTTGAGACCTGCCCCCTGAGCTGCCAAGGACTGAGGAGACATGGCTGTTTTGCTGGTACTTTGTCTGTTTTGATGTTGTTTTGCCAGATTTGTCCACTGGTGAAAGACAGTCCTGCTGTAGAATAGTCCTAGAACCCCTGAAAACATTAGCAAAACCCTCTCCCAGGATTTCTGTAAACATACAACAAGAAAATCCTTCTTCAGGGCTTCTGAACCAACAGAAAGGTTCCCAGACCCCTGCAACAACAGCACTGTCCTTCACCAGTGGACAGTATTCACTCTGTCTGCAGGACAGTCTCCAGACCCCTGCAACAACAGCACTGTCCTTCACCAGCGGACAGTATTCATTCTGTCTGCAGGACAGTCTCAGGGCTTCTTAACCAAAAGCCAGGTTCCAGGACTTCTTCAATAACAACCGGACTGTCAGTTAAAACCCAGAGCTAATACAGGGGACTCTTCATATTCCATTACTATCACAAATGCCTTTCTCCATCTTCTTGCTGTGGGATGCCTTCCCCTAAAAGGTTACCTTCCACTTGCTTTGTATGTATCTTGTATTTATATATGTGTCATCTGCTTCGTTAAAATGTAAGCTCTTTGTGGGCAGGGACTGTTTTTGTTTTTTGTTTATGTCCCCAGGACCTTTGCACCAGTATATAGTAAATATTTGATTGAAATCAGTATAGTAGTTAGTTTTGTTGGTCTTTACATAATTGTTGTAATCTTATGAGGAGATAAGATTTAAGAAAAAATATAATGCAAATCCTAATGAGATAATTGCATAGGAAGTCTAACCAATTCATCATTAAAAGTACAAGGAAAATGAGATCATTTCTAACCAGTGCAGTCAAGGGAGGCTTCTTTTCAGAGATGACATTTTTCAGGAAGGAAATATTTTTCAGATTTCAGCAGGTAGAGATGGCTGGGTAGAGATGCAACCCTTGCCATGCTTGAGAGCTTGACTTAAGCCAGATAGTCACATAGCTGAGGGTGCTCTATGGAAAAATGGCATTTTGTTATGGGCAAATTTACCTTTTATAAATAATTTTTTTCCCTCCTTAGGGAACTATTTTTGAAGACTAATGCACAGTTGACAATTCGATGCAGACAATTGTTGTCTGAGCTTTCCTACATTTACCCCATTGATTTGGTAAGTTATACTGTCTCTAAAAGATTTTCCCTGTATACCAGTTATATTCCATTTTGAAATTGCCTCTCTCTAAACCAGAGTATGTTCTTTTCTTAAGTTGTTAATTATAATAGAATTTTAGGGTTTAGAAATAGGAGGGACCTTAGAGATATAATCCAGCCCCCTAAGTTTTAAAGACATAGGAACTTAGGCTCAACTCAAAGAACCTAAATTCAGAAATACATTGGATTGAGTTTAGCTTATTTCTGTTTCTACAGTTTAATTCTTGGCACAAGCCAAATCATTTATGACAAGTAGTAAAATGAATTGTTACAACAAACTTGCCTATATGTTACTGTCCACCTTTGAGATCCAGCTGATTAAATGATTTATTTTCCTTTATCCTTGGGACTTATTTTAAAAAATCTACCTTGAGTATATTCCCAGGTCTTCGGATTATGAATCTACATTCTCTGAGCTAATTTAAAAAACAAAATAGAAGTGACTGTCAGGAATTTTTACTTGAACAACAAAATGATCGGACCTGATAAGTTCCTTTGCTTATTTTAAATTAACAATGATTTGACAAATGGAAAAGAATGAATTTGATGTTAATGGTAATTGAGATAGGCTATAATAATTTATTGAACTCATTTTGAATTTCTCATCCTGTATATTGGAACTTTTTAAAATCTATTTTTGGGATGAAAATTTCATATGGCTTTTAACTTGATAACACTTTGAAATCATGAAAAGAATATAAAGTCTAAACACTGACTACTGAAGTCTCTGAGATTTTATTAAGAATTTTCTTAAATTTTTAAGGAACTGATTTTGTGTCTTTGGTTAAATTCACAGAATGAGCAAAAGGATTATTTTGTATGCGGTGTAAAGCTGCCTAATTCTGAGGATTTTCAAGGTATTCTTTTCTCTTTAATTTATTGGGAAGGCAATGGATACTTATGTATTTTGACATGAGTGTGTTTTAAGAAGTCATGAGAATGAAAAAAATACATCTTATATCACCACTTCTATGGAATATGTCTAGAGAAATTTCATCTATTTTATATAAAATATTGTTTATTAATAAGCTTCATGATTTTATAGATTCAGAGACTTAGAAGATTTAGGTCTAGAAAGTGACCTTGGAGATCAGCTAGTCTTCCACATTTTGTAAATGAGGAAGCTAAGATTAAGAGTTTTTTGTTGCTTGCCCAAGGTCACACCTTTAGTAAGGATCAGAGATTTTAAACTACATCCTCTGGCTCCAAATCCAGTGCTTTCCCTGTATCCCACTTTCAGACTCTGTATGGAACAGTCCCCAAAGGACTCATTTTACCTCAGGCAGGGAAAGGAACAAGTAGCCTAGATAAGTTTATTCAGTATCCATTTAATGAACATTTATTAACTGGATTTTGCATACAGAGTATTGTCTTTGGGGCCTGGGGAAGAAGAAAAGTTTGGAGAAAAGACACGTTCCAGGCATTAGGGACTCATTTATCTACATTTAGTTAAGGCACAGATACCTAAGTTCTTTGATGTGCTCCAAATAATTGCTTTGATTTATGTAATAATTTAAGGTTTACCAACCACTTCCCTCATAGCTCATAAGAAACTAAATAGTGATTTTTAGAAGTATAAGAAAGATCACCCACATCTTACAGGTCAGGAAGGTTAGTCTCAGAAAAGTAAACTTCTTGGAAGTAAAACTGTCATTCCTTTGCCCTGCTGTTCTTAGCATCTAGCATAGTGCCTGGAATATAGAAGGTGCTTAATCTATTTCGGTGGTTAAATTAGTAAATTAATTCATCAGGACCACATAACTAGTAAATGCTAGATCAGAATTAAGTACAGGTTTTCTGATTCCAGAAGAGTAAACTTTCCACTTGGCTATTATGGCATTTGGTGTAGATAGTTTCCTCATTTGAGGGTTGGAAGTCTTTCTTTCCTGTGCAGGAATCTATCCTATTCAGTCTTCCTAAATTTCTATAATTTGAAGACTTGTTGGATCCTATATGGGGTGGCAAGTGTATGTAGAACCATAAGAGATTAACTTGTCTAGTCATTAAAAAAAATTATCCCTTACATCTAGGCTAAATAAAATAAAAATTAGAGGATTATAGACTGCTTTTTACTGGTGAATTTATCCTTTCAAACTGCAAGAATAGGGGAGGCTAGGTGGCACAGTGAATAGAGTACCGGCTCTGGAGTCAGGAGCATGTGAGTTCAAATCTGGCCTTAACTTAACACAAAAACTACCCTGTGACCTTGGGCAAGTCACTTAACCCCAACTGCCCTCCAAAAAGCAAAAACAAAAAACAAATTGCAAGAATGGTTCATTTCCTTTAGTAGTTGTTAGTTTTTGATGACTTGAACCTCTAAAGCATTTGAGTGGATTGTAAGGCAGCTGTGTGTTTATGGATAAGGGAAGTTTGGATGATTAAATTGATCAAATAAATGGTATTAGACAATAATATTCTTGTTTTTAAAATGATAGAAATTTTTTAAATCATCTTTGTGCTTTCCCCGTTAGAAAAATTCAATTTTTTATCAACCCATGGTTGACCCTCCCCCCACCTGCTTTAATTTTTTAAAAAATATAAGCTGTGCTGTACTTGAGAATATATAAGGATTACATTAGGATTTTTTTTTAATTGGCCAGGCTTTAGACATTAGATTTCATTGTTAGGGATTCTCCTTATTTACCCTCTTAAAAATAATGTCATTTTTCCATTAGACATATGGAAGAGCAATGGAAAGGTATTTGGGCTTATAACAGTCCAGAAGAGTCACTTCAGCAGGTATTCATGCAGTACTTCCTGTGTCCGGAGCATGTGCTTAGATATAGGGAAGATGCCAGGTATAAAGAAGACAGAATTCCTGCCAAAGATGATTTTTGTTGGGAATTGTGACCTTGCATCTTTTGGCTCTAAATGGAGTTAGTACCTGCCAGCATCTTTTCCTTTCTTGAAATTACTGAAGTCTGGTTCCAGTCAGTTTTCTGTCCTGTTGACAGTGTTTGAATAGACAGAAGTTTTCTTAACACTTTGATGTAGAATAAGTAATGAAAATGATGTGATACCAGTTTCATTCATGGTTCCTATCTCCTCCCCACCTTTCCTGGATAGAAATAACTTAGCATGGCTTTCTTTGTGATATCAACTCAATCTGTTTTTATATTGGCATTTCAGATGCAGGCCCATCAGGCCAAGTTCCAAAATTAATTGTTTGGCACATAGTAAGTAAGCATTTAAAAAGGGCAGCTATAGGTGAAGCAGTCCATAGAGTGCTGGCCAGGAGTCAGGAAGACCTGAGTTCAAATGTGCCCTCAGACACTTACTAGCTGAATGACTATGGGCAAGTCACTTAACCCTGTTTGCCCAAGTTTCCTCATCTTCAAATGAGCTGGAGAAGGAAATGGCTAACCACTCTAGTATCTTTGTGAAGAAAATCCCAAAAAGGGTGACAGAGTCAGATATGACTGATAATCACTAAACAACAAATGCTTAATAAATGTTTTTTCATTTATTCATTCTTTTACTTTTCAAAACCTCTCACTCCCCACCCCTGTATACCTCCCTCCTCCCCTGCTCATACAGATAGATACATAAACATGTGTTCTACAGAAAGGTAGCATATTTTGCTAGTTGTAAATACCCAGGATAAGAGAGTTCTCTTTTATAGTGATGGTAGTGTGATTATAGCTGCAGCACTGTCATTTTTTGCATAGAGAAACTTCCATTTTATTATTTCAGTACAATACTTGCACCTTAAATTTGTACTTTACATTTTTAAAAGCATGTTTTTTACAAACTTTATTTTATTGAATCTTCCCAGAAACCCTTGTGAGATAGGTAGGATAAATATAGTAGGTCCATTTTATAGTGTGGGTTACATGACTTGCCCGAAGAAATTTAGCTAGTTAGTAGTGGAATACTGGGATTGGAGCTTCCTTAGTTGTTTATTCCAGTTATTCCTGCTTCCCTTTTGTTTCAGAGTTATTACCTTATGTGATTTACTTACTGAATTTACAGAATCAGTTACTGCGTTCTAATTTAGGTCTTAGCTTTGAGTCTACCTTTTCCCTCACTTCTCCAGTACTGTCAGTTACCAAGTTCTATTAATTCTTTCTTCACAGTATCTCTTATCAATGATTTTCTGTTCTACTATTCAAATAAAAACACTCATTACTTATCCTGCACCCTAGCCCCAAATGTTATAGTAGCTTCAATATTCCTCTACTGTCCCTCTGCCCAACTGTTCTTTGTACCTTAAAAAATTTTTCTTTTATGGCAGTTACCATATTGCTTCTTTACTAAAAAAATCTTTAATAGGACTTTATTACATCCTAAGTAATCTTCACATTCCTTTCCTTGGAATTCAGGGGTCTCCACAATCTGGTACCACCCTGCTTTTCTGGCCATGTGTCATATTATTCCTTTTCTTTGTAGCCAAATGGCCACTCACTGCTCCTTCCCTCCCCCCAAACCAACTTTCCAAGGCCCACCAAATGAACAACCAAATAAAACCACTACTATGTTATGCATTCCTACCACTATGCCTGTATTTAGATAATTTCAGTGTCTGGAATGTGTCCACTTCTCTTCTTTTTTCTTCCAGTTTCTACTAAAATTTTTTTCTAAAGCTTATGCTACCTTCCCAAGGTATTATTAGCGATTTAGCCATCAATAGTCTTGTTTTTTGGACCTCTTGTAGCATTTTTAAAAAATTCTCTCCAGTCTTCAGTATTCCTCTAAATACTGATTCCTTCGCAGCTGCCTACCAGTGTTTCTGATCATTAAAAGCTTTCTTGACTCTATCATCTGCTCAAGCTATTGTCCTATATACACTCCTACCATTTACAACCAAACTTCCAGAAAAAGCTGTCAGTATTCCTTGTCTCCACTTGTTTATTTCTCACTTTTCAGTCCTATTTCTCATTCTTTTTCAACTCTTTGCAGTTTGTCTTACAACTTTATCACTCACCTGAAACTACTCACTCCAAGTTACCAATCTCTTAAAAAATAAAAAAATTGATATTTTTTGTTTCTAAATGACATATTTCCTACTGTCTCCCCCTCTCCCCACCTCTCCATTCCTCCAAGAGCTATCCCTTATAACAAAAAATGAGAAGAAAATTAATTCAACAAAATTAATCAACATATCCAAAAGTCTGATATGCTATACTTTTCCACATCAATAATTATTCTTTACTCCTGCTCCTTCTCAGTTCTGTAAAGAAAAAGAGGGGAAGGTAACATCCCATTTTCTTATCTTTTCTTTGGGGCCAAATCATTATAACTTCACAAAATTTATTTTTTATTTTTTTGTTCTCTTTTACATTATTGTAGTTGTTGTATATGTTGTTTACCTTTCTTCTTACTTCACTTTGAACTAGTTCATCTTAAGTCTTCCAAAGATTCTCTGCATTCATCATATTAATTTTTTTTAACAACACAGTAATACTCCATTATGTACATGTACCATAGTTTCTTTAATCTTCCCTAGTTGATGGGCATGTAATTTGTTTAAAGTTTTTTGTCACTACAAAAAATACTTCTATAAATATTTCATTGCAGTGGGGCCTTTGTTTTTGTTGTTGACCTTGGTGTTTATGCCTAGCAGTTGATTTCTCTGGGTCAAAGGTTATGGTCATTTTAATCAAGTTCCTGGTATAATAATACATTTTTCCATAATGCTCAAGCCAATTTACAGCTTTACCAACAATGTACCACTGTGCCCATCTTTCCACAACCACTCCAACATTGACTATTCTCATCATTTGTCATCTTTGCCAGGTTGCTGGGTATTAGGTGGAATCTTAGAGTTGTTTGTATTTCTCTTTTTATTATTTATTTGGAACATTATTTTATGCAGTTGTAATTCCTTTAAAACTGTTCATTTTCTTTTTTTTTTTTTCCTAAAGCAATTGGGGTTAAGTAACTTGCTCAAGGTTACAAGGCCAATTATTTCTGGGTGTGGTGCTAAGTATCTGAGCCCGGATTCGATCCCAGGTCTCCTGACTCTGGGGCCGGCGCTCTTACTTACTGTGCCACCTGGCCACCCCTGTTCATTTTCTTTATAGTGAGAAAATCATTGATCTCTTAATTACTGATTCTGATGGCTTTTTTCCAGTCCTTATCCTTCTTGACTTCTTGTAGCATCTATTTCCTGCCCTCCTCTCCTGAATATTCTTTCCTCTATGGGTTTTCATAACACTCTTTTCTTTTGGCTATACAACTTGGCTGACTATTCTTCATTCTCTCTCTTCTCATTATCTAGCATACCCTTAACTTTAGGTATACCTCCAGGTTATTTCCTTGGCATTTTCTTTCTATATTCTCTCCCAGTGACTTCTATATTCTCTCTTAGTGACCTTATCAGTTCCCATGAGTATAATTATTATTTCTATGCATTTGATTTCCTAGATGTGTATATACAAACTTAGTCTCTCTTCTCACCTCTACTCTCATGTCATCAACTGGCCCAAAAGCATCTCAAACAAAACAGTTCTGAAATCAGACTCTTCACCCTTTGCCCCAGACCATCACATCTTCTAAACTTTCCTGTTTCTGTAAAGGATACCACTAGGTAGCTGTCTAGGTTAACAAACTTGTAATTATCCGTAACTTCTCTTATCGGATTCTTTTTTCTACATAGCTAATCAGTTGCCAAATGTTTCTTTCATACCTTTTCACATATAACCATCACGTTATTTAAGGCTTTTGTCACCTATTGCATGGGCTATTACAGTATTCTTTTAATTTTAGAAAGGAGCCTTTCTAAAGGCTCCCTGCTTTCTAGCCCATCTTTTATTCAGCTGTCAGAACGATTTCCCTAATACACACGTCTAAAACCTTGTCAGTTTCTGACTTCAGTAGTGAATGCCAGTGGCTCCTTTTTACCTCCAGGGACAAAAACAAACTACTCTGTAGCTTTACCCCTACCCCCACCAATCAGTCATTTATTAAATATTTCTGGTGTGCCAGGCACTGTGTTAAGCCCTGGGGAATGTAATGACAAAAGTAAAACAGACTCCGCCCTCAAGGAGCTTTCTGTCTGTCTGGGAGATAACCATTATCTCTATACACACAAGATAAGTCAGAATTCCAAATCCTGGATTAATCCCATTTCAATACTCTGCTCTTCATTTCCCGATTTTTAGCTCAGGAATCTTTTGAGGAGAAGCATTTAGGGGCACACACTAGGATACCATGTGGAATGAGCCAGTTCTTTGTTCCAATATAGACCCTAGGCCCTAGGCCCTAGACATCATTAAAGTGTTTCATGTTCTGGACTGGTCTTCTGTAGCACCAATGCGATATTTACAGCACCCATGATCATGATCAAGACCGTAACAATATCCAGTCACAAAATATAACAGATTCTCCAGGTAGAGGACAGAATTGAAGCATTTATTTAGATACCAGAAAACCCAATCCCAAAACCAATAAACTCATTCCATCATAGTACCAAAGATATTAAGAAGCCATAATAACACTGAGAACCACAGCATCCTTCAGCCTTCCCACAAACCAATACAAGATCAGTATTTACTCACAAACTTCTCTTTCTCCTTGTCTCAACCTTCTCTCTCTGGCTCTGACTCTCAGCTTCCTGTGGGCTCTGCTTCCCTTTAGCAAACTCCTCCCACCACAGGCTCCATGTGACTGCATTCAGCCTTTTGGGGCAGAGTTTATCTTGGTAGCAGGGAAGCTTCCTGTAGGCTCTGCTCCACCCTTCAGCAAATTCCCTCCATCACAGGCTACATGTGATTTCATTCAGCCTATTAAGGGGCAGAGTTTACTTTCAAAGCAGGGAAGGTCTTCACATTCCCCCCTAGGTCTGTTAAGGGGCAGAGAAGATCTACAAATTCCCATTACATCTTCCCAAGTCATAATCTTGGAACTGCTCAATTTTCATAGCCTGCCTCCAGTGAAACATTCTACATTGATGTCCTTGACGGATTATGGAAAAGGTACATATTTAGGCCACTCTTTCTTTTGTTTGTATTTGCATTTGATAAATAAAATGTTTCCACTTATTTGGTCAGGGTCCTTGTGGCCACAGATTTGGGTGGCAGTGAATTTCTCCAAATTAAGCATCTGAGTAGAATATTTGGTCACCAAATAAAATCTTGAACATTTTCTTAGGAAACACCAAGGGTTAAGTGTCCTTCACCATGGTGATAGGAGACAAAGCAGAAAGGACTTTGATCTTTTGAGTCAGAACTTGTTTAGTAGAAAATACTACTAAAGCTAGAAGTAGAACTGTGGGTATGGCCCACATAGTACAGTTGCTTCTGGCCATTCATCTCCAAAAATAAAGTTGATTGTGGCAGGAAGGTCATATTTAGCCATTTCACCAAAGCTGAATCTTCAGCTCAAAATTATGATGAATCTGGGGAAAAGTGAACATTTTTTCTTGGACCAGGCATTCCCCCAACTCTTCCCCATCCAAACATCATAACCTGCATCAGCCACCATGAAGGCCAAGCTGTTGTTGGGCAGTTTGAAATCCAGTTACTGGCAGAAATGAGCAGACCATGCCGAAGATATGTGACAGAGTGTGGACCTTTCCTTGAACTATTTTTCTCATAAGGAATTTTACTGGACATAGCCATCTTCAGTTACAACTTCATACTCTTCATTTGGGTAGCCTGAGTAAGTGATGATTTGATGAATATTCTGATTCATCAGGTTTTCCTTTCCCAGAGAAATCATGTTGTTCAAGTAAATGGAGCAGACTTCAAGCCACCACGTTTTTCATCTAGCTTGAGTTACATAGGTGGTATCTGAGGCAGGATTTGAAGGCAGGTCTTCCTGACTCAAAGTCCAGCACCTGACGTTAGACACCCAGTGAGGCAGCTCCTTAAATGAACAGAGAACACTTTCCCTCCTCAGGGCTCATGAAATCAGGAAGGTTCAGTCAGTGATCAGCAGTCTACCCTTCAATACAGGACTCTTAGAGGGACATTCCTGTACTGCCTGGTGCTGGGTGGAGCAGAGCTGGGTTAGTCTACTCTGTAGCTTTTTAATCCCTTCCCAAACTGGTTGTAATCTGCCTTTCTAGTCTTAGTATTCATTACCCTCCATCCCACACTCCAGTTTAGCTAAACTGGCCTTTTGGCTGTTACTTTTGCTGAACTCTCCACTTCTAGTTACCAAGCCTTTGCACTGGCTGTTCCATACCTGAAATACTTTCCTCACTTTCCTCCACTTCTTAGAATGAATGTCTGCTTTTGTTTAAACTTCATCTCAAGTTCTGTCTTTACATGAGTCTTCTCTTGTTCCCCTATCTCCTCTTCTTTTCTTGAAATTACCTTGCATTTATTTTTACAGGTTTATTGTGTGTGTGTGTGTGTCTGTGTATGTTTATGTACATATCTTCCCCATTGTGAAGTGAGTTTCTTAAGGGCAAAGGACTGTTTCATTTTTATTTTTGCATTGTTAGTGTCTAGCACTGTCTTATATTTGTTAGATGCTTGTTGGTTGATTATTTCTATAAAGCATTTAGTTGAGTTAATACTCAGTTTAGTTAGCCAGTTGTCACATTTTCTCCTCTCAGACTTTGAGCTTCCTAAGAACAGCCCTCTCCTCGTCCCCGAGGGCCCCCCCCACCTAAATATTTTCTCTTCTCCAAAACCTAACACTGTATCCTATAACACTTAATAAATGTTGAATGAATGAATTCTCTTCTTCTGTAAGATGAATGAGTTGGACTTTATGATTTCTAAGGCCCCTTCCAGCTCTCTATCTCTCTCTAACTTTCCTCTTTCAAGAGCCCAGTTGTTTTCCTTACAAGCAGTGTTGATTAACCAGACTGATCTTGACTTTGGGTAGTTAAGTTATGTATTAGCTGTAAGTACTAAATTTCTATTCTGTAACTTGTGGAAAACAAGCTCTCTACTGATTTTTTGCCTTAATGTTCCTTGGAGGGTATTTCCCATAAATCTGTGCTCAGTGACAAGTGGAAACCCTCAATTTAGCTTTTTGGCTCTGAAAACTCAAAAGCATTCAAGAAGGCCTGGATGGAATGGTACTAAATAAATATCCCAAGTCATATTCTATAACTGTCATTCTCCCTCTTGCTGTCAGCCTTCTACAAGAACTCCAGTTTTCTAATCCTGAAGAACTCCTGTACATCTTGTTTGTGTTAAGCGAAAGTGGTGGTCTGTCACTTCAGTCTGCCTCGTGAAGCTTTTTGATTCCTATTTGGTTTTCCTTTGGAGTGTCCATTTACCTAGCTTGGCTCAAGCTATTGGAGACAGCAGTGCTATAGTTCTTACCTAATGAATATATATTTTATGTATTTTTTTCTAGAGGAATTAGTCTAGCTCTTAAAGTATTTGCTAAAAAATAAAAATCTGACTGCTAAAAAAGTGAAATGTTCCATTATGCTTAAGGAGTTTTAGTCTCTCCTATTCAAGTTAGCTCCCAGGAAGTATAGGTATAGTTTAAAAAAAAAAAAAAGCTTTTCTGAATTGAAATGAATTACATTTTTGAAACCCATAACAGTTTGGCTTGTTTGTTGATGGTTATCTTGATTACCTTTCAAGCAGACCTTAAATGCCACCACTTCCTCAGAGCTTTATAAACTCATTGATTTTAAGACTGGACACAGTTAGAGAACTTTTAGAATAGCCTCCTCATTTTTTAGATGAGGAAACTGAATCCCAGGGAGATAAAATATGTTTTGCCCAAAGTCACATAATGAGTGAATAGTTACTATAATAACAGCCCAGTATGAGAATCTAGGTCAGTCTACTTCCAGCCTTCCATTGTTTGTATTCTTCCAGGATGCTGAGTGGTGATCCTTCCCTCATAGGATCTCATAATACTATGTGTTCATCTTATTTATTTGTCATTTTCTAATATATAGTTGAATAGTTTGTATACCTTCTGTATCCTCAGCACTTGATGATAAATTCCTTGCAAGACACTGTCTTAGTGATCTTTGTATTTCCCCTAGTATGTATCAGTGTATTGCACATGATAGACAGTGAATGAATGATTAGTAGTGTGCAGCAACACACTATCGTCACTTTCTGTATGTGCTTCTAGTAAATTCTTTTTCCCTAATTTTATTCTTTGCAATGGCACACATCCATTTTTCAGTTTTGTGGTATTGACTCTGACTTCCCTGGGTACCTCCCAGTGTGCATCTTCGGAAACCACATTAGGTCTAAAAAAAGTATACTTTCCAAAGTCCTTAGCGGTAGAAAAAATGCTAGATGAGCAAGTCAGGAGGAGTTTAAATTGTAGCCCTCTGTGATTGTGGGTAAGCTGCTCATCTTCCCTGTGCCTCAGTTTCTTCCTCTATAAAACATGAATTCCACCCTAACTTACAGAGTTGTTCTGGAAGAAATATTTTGTAAACCCTGAGGAGCTATTGAAATGAGTGTTAGAGCTTTTGGTATCATTTAGAGAAAAATACCAAAGAATCGGTCTTTAATAGATAATGAAACTACAGAAGCACAGACATTCTAAGTGATAAGCAGAGATTTAAGGAATTGGTGGACGTAAAACAATGGTTGAAATGAGTTCTTTTCTTTTTTTCTGTCACAGACTTAAGGTTCATTTTTGTTCACTTTTCCCCTCCCCCAGGATAACTATCTAGAACCTTACTAGTCCCCTGGAGTAGCATAAGGAAGAGAAATTCTTGCTCTGCTTTAGGTGTTAGGGACGTCATCAGGTCTTACTGGAAAAGCAGACCTCTGAGAACCTGAACTCAGATTTTGGCAGGTAAGAAGACTGTCAGACCTGGAAACTTGGAAGCCAGTCCCTTTTTGGCATAAGCGAAAAAAGTGGTTGGCGATACTTTTGCCCAAGGTTGCCCATGGCTCCAGGGCCAGGCATAGCCCATTACTACCCACTAGAGTTTGAATTTTCCCATTGGAGACTATGGCAGTCTTTAGGTTTGAGCTAATGAAGCAATCCTGATGCAAGCAGCTTCCCTACTAGGAGGTGGTTTTCCTTCTGAGGCTGTGGAAACCCCCTGGGCCCTGTAGGGCTTCACCTATGGTCTCTTTAAAATTCTTTTTAATATAAATTCACAGAACTGGAAACCTAACACTGTTGTGTTTAATAGCAAGGCTGTGACTGAAGCCCTGTTACAAACTGTATCTCTTAATAGGAAATGATGCAGTTGGGTTTTTGTGTTGCTTTGTTTTATTGTTTTGATAGGCAGAGAGAGGTGGTCTGTGGTAGTAAAGGGAAAATGCATTCCTTTTTGAATTCAGGTTTCCACTTTAGGGGACTTCTTTCAGATATGTATATATTTATGTCTTTCAATTTAAACAATCATTTTAATCATTAAAGATTTTAAACTATCATGCTTGTATTTTAAGATGAATTGAGGCAATGGCCTGTTCCCATAGCACGCAAATGCAAGGTCTTGCTGTTTGGGGCCCCTTTGGGAATGAAAATAAATAAATAAAATTAATTAAAAATAGCAGAGCCTTCAGCATTGCACATTTAACTTCTTTGGAGACTAAGTGAGAAACCACCTATTGCTACTCAAGCATTGCATACACACCCCCTCCCCCCCAATCCCCTGAAGGTTTTCAAATTCTGTCTGTCAAATCATATCAGAAAGAAAATTAGCTTCATAGGGTTTAGAGTTAGAAAGCACCTTGGAGGTTTTTCTAGTCCTAGAACAGGAAAGACGCTTGACTAAGTAACTAAAGGTTTAAATTTAAATGTTGCCTCTACTATTTACAAGCCTTGTGGCCTTAGACAAAGGACTTAGCCTCTCTGAGCCACTATTTATTTATGTGTAAAAATGAAGCATTTGGACTAGATAGTTTATAAACTCCCTTCCAGTTCTGAAATCTGTCTCATGAATATTACTTTACAAATAGGGAAATTTATTGTCACAGCTAAGATTTGAATCTAAGACTTTTGGCTCTAGGTTTTCTTACTCTGCACTGTATATTTCTAAATAAATTCACATGATAGGTCAGTTTCATCTCTAATTGACTGTTGTGGAACTGTGTAAAAGTCATTTGAGTTCCAAAATAGAAATAAATGAAGTCCCTCTTAGGAGGGTGTGAGATTTGTCACCATCATGCCTAGTCCTGGGGAAAAACAAGAATGTAGGAGACTCAGCCTCTTGATTCTCAGTGGGTGTAATGATAATAAGAGCTGACCCTTACTTTGTTTAAAACTTAATGGGTTCTAGACTTAGCCAGTCAGGTTCAACCCTTCTTGGCAGCTGTACTTTTATACACAAGCTGCTCCACCTCTCTGACCCTCCATTTTCTAAATTATAAGTATATGGGAGGACCACCAAACCCCCAGGTGGTTGTAAACTTCAAACTGCTATATAAATGTGGAGAATTGACATTATAAATTAAAATAATCAACATGGCAACTCTGAAACAAATATATGACTATAGCATCTGTAACATTTTAAAAAAATGTTTATATATCATTTTAAGGTTTTCAAAGTTTTTGTGACCATTATCTAATTTGACCTTCACAACTACCCTCTAAGTTAAGTGCAACAGCTGTTTTTGTCTCCATTTTACATAGGAGGACTCAGAGGCTTCTAGATGCTCTCAATGATTTATCCAGGGTTTCACAGCTAATAAACGTTAGAGGTAGGATTTGAATCTGGGTTCAGCACTCTCTCCACCATCTCAGCTAGCAGTTGCCTATGAATGTTATCCAGGTTCCCAATTTGAATATTGCCTATTTTCTACTTTCATGCTCCCTGAGCTAATCAAAGGTACACTCAGACAGAATGCTGTAACAGGCTGGACAATTCACTGCGGATAATAATATGGCTTACATTTATGTTTATATGTTATTTTCCTTAAAGCACCCCCTGACCCACCCCTCCCGTTTTCAGATGAGTTAACCAAAACTCTGGAAATATGAAGTGATATACCCAAGAACACATAGTCAGTGGCAGACTTGATCGTTAGCTCCTTTCACATGAAGAGGTGGATCTTCTCCCTGCCAAGGCAAACCCTTCTATTTGTACAAGTGGTTCCATTCTATCCTATCTTCTACTGGCTGCTTCCCTATTGCTTACAAACATGCCTATGTCTCCCTCATTCTCAAAAAAGACTCACTTGATCCCCTCATCCCTGTGCTGGCTACCATCCCATATACCTCCTCCTTTGTGTGGTGAAACTCCTTAAAAAAGGTTATCTGCAATAGGTGCTTCCACTTTCTTTTTCTTTCACTCTTTTTAACTCTACAGTTTGGCTTCTGACATCTGCCTTAAACCAAAACTGCTCTTACTAATTACCTCTTAATTGCCAAATACAGTGACTTTTTCTCAATCCTCATCCCTCTTGACCTCCCTGCAGCCTTTAGCACTTTATCTCACCCCCTTCTCCTGAATACTCTTTTTTCTAGGTTTTTGCAATACTGTTCTCCAATTTTTCCTTCTTTTCAGTATTCTTTGCTATTTCCTCATCCCATTCAGTCCTGATAACTGTGCTCTGTCTGTCCTGAGCCCTCTCTCTCTCTTCTCTGTTATTGGTGGTCTCATCAGCTTATGGTTTCAGTTATCATCTGTAGAGAGATGACTCTCAGATCTACATGTCCAAGCCCAGACTTTCTTCTAACCCCCAGTCTCTTCTCTCTAACTATCTAGTAGACATCTCAAACTATATGTCCTATATACATCTTAAACTAACCCGTCTAAAACCAGACTCATTATCTTATTCCCTAAACTCTACTCTCTTCCAAACTTTTTCTTATTATGGTTTGGGCTACCACCATCCTTCCAGTTTACCCAGACTTGAAATCTAGGTGTCATCATTACCTCCTCACTCTCCTTCCCTTTATTCATAACTTCTCGCATGCTCCTTGTTCTTAACTCTGACACTGCCTTGTGCTAGGATCATTGCCACGCCGGCTAGTGATCTCTCTGCCTCTTCCCATTCCAGTCATCTTCCACACAGCTATCAGACTAATCTTCCAAAAGCGCAAGGCTGACCATAGCACCTCCATTTAAGAAATTCCAGTGAATCTTTTTTACTTGCAGGGTCAAATATAAAGTCCTGTGTTTGACTTTTAAAGCCTTTATAACCGGGCCCCTTCTTACTTTTCCATCTTTTTACACCTTACTCTTTGCCACATACTCTACTACCTTCTTGTTGTTCCTACAATGAGACATTCCATCTCTCAGTGTCAAGTATTGTTGCTGTCTGTCCCACATTCTTGCAATTTTCTCCCTCCTCATTTCTACCTCCTAACTTCCTTGGTTTCCTTGAAGTCTCAGTTTTTTTTTTCTTTTATAAGAAACTTTTTGTTCATTCCTCATTTATCTTAATCTTCACTCTGAGACTGTCCCAATTTATTCTACCTGTATCTTATTTGTATTTATTTGCCCATGGCCTTTCCCATCAGACTGAGAGCTCCTAAAGAGCTGGAACTTTTCTTCTCCCTTTCTTTGTATCCTCAGTTCTTAGCATAGTTCCTGACTCATAGTCGGTCCTTAATAAATGCTAGCTAACTGACTCCCAATTTGAGCATTAATTCCACTCTGCAGTAACACTACTTATCTTCAAGGGTGGCTGGTTGTAGGTAGGATCCCTTTCATAAGAAGTTACAGTGCCAGAGGTAAAAGAAGAGCATAAGAAAGCAATGAATGGCAGTGAAGTCAGAAAATACACAAGGAGAAGTTATCCCTTATTCTTTATGAATTCTGCATTGTTCACCTGGAATTTCTCAGATTATGCATTTAAATCTTTTAAATGATTTGGTTTGGTTTTTTTTTTTTTTTAACCTCGGGGATATATTGGGCCATTACTTTTTTCCTCTCTGGGGAATGGAGGAAGCTTTTATGTTGCATTACTTAATATCAGTTGAGTGCCTGAATGATCATTTATCACTTTGTAGGCAGTGGCAGAAAACTGGATGGTGAGTTAAAAATGTAATTATCCATAGCTTCTTAAAAGTTAGATAACTACATCTATGTGTAGGATAATATATACTTCTTTCCACAAGTGCTTCTACCTAAAATGCATGGATTAGATGGTATACAGACTATAATATCTATAACCTTTTGCATTGACTATTTCAGAACTGTGAATTGTTTCTTTGTGCTGACTGTCTCACTTTTAGATAATACCATTTTTCTTGAATTATTTCTACATCACTTTTATTAATAGCATGAAGCCAGTGAGCATGCAACTTCATAACATCCCTTTTATGAGTTTATGTTTTTAACCTCAGAATTAACCTTTTTTGTCTACTGTTTAGCGAATTGTTAATAATAGAAGTACAATGTTTGTATAGTGCTATGTATTTAATTACTCTAAACTAATTATCATAGTATCTAATAAACTGGTGACTATGGTCCCCCTTGTTATAGGCTGGGGAGGAAGGGCACAGAAATTTGAATAGTCTCTGATTGTATTGTTAACTACAGGGATACCTTGCCAGGCCTCATTAATTGAGTATATGAAAATACAACATAGCCAAAATGTTATGGGATGAGGGGTGGGGGTGGTAAAGTTCTTTAGGGACAGTATTTATGCACGTAAGGAGAATGGTAATAGTAAGCATCTGGTGATCCTGGCTGTTAATCCTGATGAGGCTTGAGGGCTAACTCAAATTGTTACTGACTATTTAACCAATTGACATTACATTGGGGTTCTGAAACTGTTAAAGATGGAGTTTACTTTATAATGTATCAGTAGCATTATTGGAGAAGGACATTAATCAAGGCTATGTTATGTAGGGTATGCCTGTAACATGGGGTGCCTGGAACATATCCAATGTAATTCTTATTACCTTGCTTACTAGGGATCAGCTTTTAAAGGAATAGGGTAAAGCAAGAGGCTTTTTAAAAACAGATTTGTAATATTTTAAAAATCATGTTTAGATTAATTTTTACTGTCTTCCTATTTAATAGTTTAAGAAATGTTTTCTTTTTGAAAACAGAACCCTAATAATTGCATAGGTAATTTCTGTGGGTAAATAAGGATTTCTTGTGTCTTTGCTTTTGAATCGGCAGCAAAAGATGATGGAAGCATTGCTGTTGCTCTTGGTTACACGGCACATTTGGTCTCCATGATTTCCTTCTTCCTTCAAGTGCCCCTCAGATATCCCATAATTCACAAGGGATCCAGATCAACAATCAAAGACAATATCAATGACAAATTGACTGAAAAGGAGAGAGAGTAAGTGTCTCTTTTTGTATTCGTTTTGTTGCACACCATAGACAATATGAAGTGATACAAATCATTGATCCAGTTACTGGTTGTATATACATGCTGGCTCTTTGTGAATATTACAAATAGCCTTTTAGAATTTATAAAGTGCTTTCCTTATAACTTTTCCCCATAAGTAGAAAGTAAATGATTTGCCTATAGTCATAGAGTTAGTGTTGGATTTGAACCCAGGTCTCCTTTGATTCCTGAGTACTTCCTCCACTATAAGAAGTGCTGGATCTCCTGGTGTCATAGTGGCAAGGCCAGAATTTGAGTTTGGTTTTTCACACTCCCAAGTTATTTTTGGTGTTCATACAGTAGTTGGGAAATAAGAATTGAGTGACTTATTGGCCATACTGTTCTAAAAGAATTGTCTTAGGAATCCTCCATTTCAATATTGTTTGAATCTTCTGGCTATTGGTATGCATAGTATTGGCATCCTGGGTCCAAGATGTCTTAGCTGTCCACTTTTTATAAAACCTATTTCTCATCCCCCTTCTGGCCTTTGTGAAATGCCAGTCTGGAATGCTGTCCTTCTTGAAGGATGCCTTCTACAACCTCACACTGTCAAGGGAAACGGAGGAATCTTTTAGCTATTTCACTATGAGCCTTATGGCCCTGCCACCTGAAGGAATGTCACCAGAGCCCAACTGCTAGAGACTTTTCCTCTCTCCTGCCAGCAGTTTTTACCAAAATCTAAACAATGAGTTTTCAAAGCATTTGGAGGGGGGGAGGACAGGAATAATTTGTTAGGTTTTGTTAATGTTTTTAAAACATTTTCTGGATTGTGCTACTTAAGTAGCCAATAATTAAATATGTTCCATGTAAATCAATGAAAGAAACACTAGGAGTCATTAATTTATATTGGTTACATAGTACTTTATGTGATCATCATTTAAGCATTCCAACACCACCTTAGATGGGTTGTGTAAGAATTATCCCTGTTTTGTAGATAATAATGTTATATTCATATAGCACTTTGTGTACCTTCCCCCAATTCTCTGAAAGAAGTATTGAAAATATGATTAGCTGCATTTTACAGGTAGAGAAGCTGGGTTTCAGATACAATGGTTTGTTTTGTTTTTTCATTTTTCAAATGCTTTATTAACTTCTGATTTACATTATTCATTTCTTCCAGATTTTGAGTTACAAATTTTCTCCCTGTTTTTCCCCTACCCACCACCCCAGAATAGCAGTCCCACAGGATATCCCCTCCTCCAATCTGCTCTCTCTCATATCTTCTCCCATACCCCCTTAGACGTTTCCAGGAGGGCATGGTGGATCCCTATGCCCCAGTGCCTGTCTATCTTCTTTCCCAATTACATGTAAGATAGTATTAATAATAGTATATATGTATATATAATTTTAAACATTTGATTTTAAAACTTTGAATTCCAGATTCATTCCCTTCCTCCCTTGTCACCCACCCTTACTGGGAAGATAAGCAGA
>NW_027187352.1:5755654-5800700 GCF_028583685.1 Petaurus breviceps papuanus
GTATATATAATTTTAAACATTTGATTTTAAAACTTTGAATTCCAGATTCATTCCCTTCCTCCCTTGTCACCCACCCTTACTGGGAAGATAAGCAGTTCAGTGTAGATTGTACATGTGTAGCTAATGCAAAACATTAACCTAGTAGATATATTGTAAAAGACTGACTATATTTCCCTCCCTCCTATCCCACCTCCCACTTGTTCTATTCTCTACTTTGATCTTGTCCCTTTTAAAAAGCGAGTGCTTACAACTTCCCTCTCCCCCTCAGCCTGCCCTCCCTTCCATCATCCCCCATCTCATCCCCTCCCCCCTACTCTCCTGTAGGGTGAGATACCCTATTTAGTGTGTATTTCATTCCCTCCCTGAGCCAAATTCAGTGAGAATAAGGTTGACCCATTCCCTTTTGCCTTCCTATTCTTCCCTTTCATTGTAACCACCATTTTCCCTTGCCTCTTCTTTATGAGATCGTTTACCCCATTCTGTCTGTCTCCATCTCCTCTCATTATATTCCTCTCTTACCTTTTAATTTCCCCTCTTAAGTATCATCCCTTCCTATTAAATTGGTCCTGTGTCCTCTATCTATGTATACCTGTAAGCATATATACACACATTCACACATATATTCATACTCCCGTATACCCTCTGATATAGACCTATATATATATATATGTATATATATATGTTTATATATATGTGTATATATATATATATATTTCTATTCCCTTCAACTATTTTCATACTGAGAAAAGTTTCAATTACAATGATCATTTTTCCATGTAGGAATGTTAATAGTTCAACTTTTATCAGTGGCTTATGATTTCTTTTCCCTGTTTACCTTCTCAAGCTTCTCTTGCTTCTTGTATCTGGATGTCAAATTTTCTATTCAACTCTGTTTTTTTCATTAAGAATGCTTAAAAGTCCTCTGTTCCACTGAATGACCATATTTTCCCCTGAAAGATGATATTCAGTTTTGCTGGGTAGGTGATTCTTGCTTTTAATTCCAGCTCCTCTACCCTCTGGAATATCCTATTCCAGGCCCTTCAATCCCTCAGTGTAGAAGCTGCCAGATCCTGGGTTATCCTGATTGTGTTTCCACAATATTCCAATTGTTTCTTCCTGGATGCTTGTAATGTTCTCTCCTTGATCTGGGAATTCTGGAACCTGGCTATGATATTCCTAGGAGTTTTCTTTTTGGGATCTTTTTTCAGGAGGTGATCGGTGGATTCTTTCAATGTCTCTTTTGCCTTCTGGTTCTAAAACATCAGGGCAATTTTCCTTGAAAATTTCTTGGAGGATGATTTCTAGGTTCTTTCCCTGATCATGGTTTTCAGGTAGTCCAATTTTTAAATTGTCTCTCCTGGATCTATTTTCCAGGTCAGTGGATTTTCCCATGAGATATTTCACATTGCCTTCTATCGTTTCATTTTTTTGGATCTGTTTAATAGCATCTTGATTTCTCTTAAAGTCACTAGCTTCCCTTTGCTCCAACCTAAATCCGAGGGAACGATTCTCCTCATTGAGCTTTTGAGATTCTTTTTCCATCTGGCAAATTCAGCTTCTCAAGGCATTCCTCTCCTCATTGCCTTTTTGAGCCTCTTTTGCCAATTGAGTCAGACTGTTTTTTAAGGTGTTATTTTCCTCAGTCAGGCTGTTGACTCTCAGTTTGTAATTTTCTTGCATCATTCTCATTTCTCTTCCCAATTTTCCTCCACTTCGCTTATCTGCTTCTTAAGGTCTTTTATGGCCTGTGACCAGCTCATAATTTTCCTTTGAAGCTTTTGGTACAGGAGTTCTGACTTCACTGTCTTCCTCCTGTTCCATGCTTTGATCCTTTTTGTCCCCAAAATAGGAGTCTATTGTTGGAGTCTTCTGTTTATTTTGCTTCCTTTGTCTGGTCATGTCACCCCTCAGTCACTTGACTCCTGGGCTTTTTGCCACAGTAGGACTCTGCCACCAGACAGGGGAGCTTTTGTCCCAAATGCTGGGGTTTTCTCAGCTGCCAGAGGTATTAGTTGGGCACCCTCTCTGAAGCCTCCATACATAAGCTGGACACACACCCCAGGACCTCCACCCTAGACCGCAATCCAGATCAAAGCAGGTTAAAGCAAGAGCGATTACCCCTCAGACTGGTGCTTGGTCCCCCTGCACTCTGTAGGCCAGGAGCTGAAGCTGTAACGTGGTGCTGGCTGAGCCCAGGCGGCTCAGCAGCTTCTTGCCCCAGGGGCAAAAGCTGTCACACTCCCAGCTATTGCTCCCAAAGTCCACACTGCACTGACCTCTCACTTTGTCCTTCGCATCTGTGTGTTGATAAATCTGGAAATGGCCACAAGCTGCTGGTGATCTGGAGTCACCAGCCCTGGGGCTAAAACCTCCAGCTCCCATAGCGCTGCTCTGGCTGATTCCTGCCAGCCTGCCAGGCAGTCCTCAGCAGGAGGTTAGCTTCTGTGTGTCATTTTGTGGGTTCTGCAGCTTTAAAGTTTGTTCAGAGTCCCCTTTTACATGAATTAGGGAAGGTGGAAGCCGGAGCCATGGGTAGGTCCTGCTTCTACTCCTCCATCTTGACTCCGCCCCCCAGATAAAATTGTTGCCAAAAGAACTGGAGCAGGGATTCTTAAACTGGAGTCCAAGAACTTAAATTTTTTTTCAGTAATTCTTTTTTAGACTAATAAGTTTTCTTTGTGGTCTTATGTATTTTTATGCATTAAAAAGCATTATTCTTAGAAAGGGGTCCAGAGATATCCCCAGGCTGCCGAATAGTTGCATGACACAAAAAAGTCTAAGAATCCTTGAATGCTTGCATTGCTGTAGGCACTGCTTGGTAGAATAGAGGACAGGAGGATTACTAAAATGAATTAGGCTTAGACTGTCATCAAAGCATTTAACACTTGATAGACAAAATAAAATCCACCATATATGTGAATAATAAAAAAGTTAGTAGTACAAATATAATACACAGAAGAGGGAGAAGTGTAAGGAAAGTACTAAGAGAAAGTTCATGAATGGGAGGTGACTTTTCTGATTTGGAAGATCAAAGAAAAGTTCATAAAGGGAAATGGTCTTTGAGCCAGGCCTTGAAGGATGTCAGAAACTTTGAAGGGAAGATACTATGAAATGAAGTGAATAAAGCCACAGAATTCACAATGTACAGGATATATGTTCACTGGATTGCACATCATACAGTTTGCTTGCTAGCTATGATCTGTGAAGGACAATGGTGGTGAGGTAAGCCTGGAAGCATATGTTGCAGTTAAGAGAGTTCCTTTAGGTCTTCTGACCCACAGTGCCTGGAGGGAGTGTAATTCAGTCAAAAGGAACATAGATTTGGAGTTCAGAGCTCAGTGCTGCAACTTACTGAACTTGGGCAGTAACAAAAATGATGAATGATATTTATATAGAGGGCTTTGAGGTTTGTGAAATGCTTTAAGTCTGTGAGTTGTATGCTACAAGTATTATTCTTGTCCAACTGAGGGCACTGAATCTCAGAGAGGTTTAGTAATTTACCCATGATTGCATAATTAGTGTCAGAGGTGAGAACTGAACCCATGTCTTCCTTATTTCAAATCTGGTCTCTCTGTTGTACCAGGCTGCCATTTTACCTTAGTGGGACTCAGTTTCTTCATGTGGAAAATGAGGGAATTGGACTGGATAGCTTTTGAGGTTCTCTCAGGTCTAAATCTATGATCCTGTGATCCCATTTTCTCAAAACTTCTCTGTGAATGAGGGATGTATGTGCTCTTATGTCTTTCATTAGCTATTGTAAAGAATAATGCTTGAGACTCTTCAGAAACAGAAGCATTGTAAATCACTTTTCCTTGTATTAACAAAAATCAAGACTTAAAAAAAAGACCGTAACATTATACATTAGTATCCTTATAGTATTTCTGCTTGGGGAGCTAAATGAAGACTTCATAAAGAAAATGGTCTTTGATCCAGGCCTTGAAGGATGGCAGGATTTCACCTTAGACTCCAGGCTGAGTTCTACACATAATAACAATGGCCTTCTTTTAGAAATTCAGATGTGCTAAGGTTCTTGTCCCTTTTGCAGTGATGCTGTCACCTCTAGGAAACAGTCCCAGCAGACACATTGCTAATACTTTCAAAAGACCAGAGCTCTAGCTTTTAGGAAGTGTAGGGCATGTTTCCCAGTCTTGGTTTTTAAATCATACAATCCAATCAGGACTCTTGAAGTCCAGCTGGTTATAAAGTAAGCAGGCAGCTCCAGTACATCCCTGCTGGGTTTTTGCCTCCTTGAGCTTACAAAAATGATGCCATTGCCACAGCCTTTTGGAGAAGAATCTGAGGAAAGCTGATATTCACTTGTTTGAAAGCTTTGTTGAGCCTAAGGCTAAAATTATCTTCTGTGCTATTAGGATCAGGCAGTTGTGATAGCACAAAACTTAGGCTAGAGAGAATCTCTGACTAATCATCTTTTTAGTATTCAAAAATACAGAAGAAAAGACTGGTGATTTTCATAAACCTTTACTTTCCAGTGATAATATAACAAAATGAATGTGGGATCTTTGTAAACCCAGTGCTCTAGTAAGTAAATTGGTGTAACTAAGATAGACTTCCAGCATCTTGTGGTGTTTTGAGAGCAGCTGCTGTTCTCAGCCTTTCAAGCACTTAGTCTGCAAGATATATGAGGGGGAGTGGGTGTAAATAAATTGCAGTAAACTCTTAAAAGAAGAAATGAGGTTAAAGGCCAGATTTGTCACATCATCTTTGTGGATTCAGTATGATTTCTTTAAAGCACTTGGCAGGATCTTCCTGACCTGACATACCATCAGAGCAGAGGTTAAGTGTTTTTTCACCAGGTTCTCATGGTAAGTCCCAAGTAGAAGCTTCACTCAAAAGGGGAATGTAATTTGTTACTTTTTTGAATCTCCTTCTAAGAGGCCCATGTCCTGGAATAGCTAAATCTCTTGTCCTAAGAATCATCCTTTTCCTACCCAATTGTTTTTATAAATAGGGTGGCTCATTTAGACATAGACCCTTTTACAAAAGGCTACTATTTGTTTCAATTTAATAAACATATATTTAACACCGGCTGAGTGCAAAACTTAATGGTTAGTGCTGGGGGTACAAAAATATTATAAAGTGATTTCTGTGTTTAGGGGCAAATAATTTCTGTCTTGGAAAAATCATGACTGGCTTCCTTTAAGAGGTAGCACCTGAACTGGACCCTGAAAAAAAGGATTTCAGCAGGGACCAGAGGAGAACAGTAAGCAGGCATTTATTAAGTGCTACATATAAGAAACTATGCTTGGCACTGGAAAAATAAAGAATGCAGCAATCTCTGTTATCAAGAAACTTACATTCTAATGGAGAAGACAATTAATGCTTATGAATATATGCTGAATACGTTCAAAGAGCATAAATACAAAGTAGTTAAATAAAAGGAAGGAATCAGAAAATGTCTCATTTAGAAAGGTGAGATTCTGTGAGACTGAGTTTGGGAGAGAGTTCATTTCAGATGTGGGGGATGGCCAGGACAAGACACAGAGATAAGAGGTAGAGTGCAGTGTGAGAAAAAGGCTGATTTAACTGGATTTCAGAGTACAGGATGGGGAATAAGATCAACTGAAGCCAGGAAAGTAAGTCGGGCCCAAGTTGTCTTAGAGGGCTTTAAAAACTAAACAGAGAAGTTTGTATTTTTTCCTGAAGGGAATAAAAAGGCACTGAATTTGATTGAATAGGGGTGTAATGTATTCAGACCTTCATTTAAGGAAAGACCAATGTGGATACAGGTGCGGGTGAAGGAATGGAGTAGAGAGTCTACTCTGGGCTTTGGAGAACAGCATAAAGAAAAAATCACAAAGACAGGAGAGGATAGAAAAAAGCTGAGAAACAGTTAATAGTCCATCTTAACTGGAATATAGAGTACCTTTGGATAATAGTGAGAGGTAGACCATACTGCAGGGAGATCCAGGAAGGAGGAAGAGGACTCAGGTACACAAGCAACAGCTCTTTTCTGGCAAAGATCTGGAACCTGAAGTGGAGGAGGACTGCTCATCAATTGGAGAAAGGCTGAGCAAATTATAATACTATATTATAATAAAAATATATTATTAGCAAATATATAACTATATAAAAACTATAGCAAATTATAATACACGAGTGTATGTAGAAGAATACTGTTATGCTCTAAGAAATGATAGGTTTGGGGCAGCTAGGTGGCACAGTGAATAGAGCACCTGCCCTGGAGTCAGGAAGACCTGAGTTCAAATGCAGCCTCAGACACTTGACACACTTACTAGATGTGTGCCCTTGGGCAAGACACTTAACCCCAATTGCCCTACCTTCCCACCTCCAAAAAACAAAGACAAAAAAAAAATAAAAAGAAATGATAGGTTCATAGAAACCTGAGACCTGTATGAGTTAATGCAGTGTGAAATAAGAACAAGGAGGACAATTTATATAGTAACAGCAGCTTTATAAAGACAGCTTTTGAAACCTTTGATGAATGTAGTCACCAACAGTGATTCCAGAGGACTGGTGAAGAATTTGGGAACTATGGTTCTCTTTTCTCTCCTAACCCCCCAGCAGGAGGTAGTGGATTCAAGTTTCAGAATGAGACATACATTTTTGGATATGGATAGTGTAGGGTCTTGTTTTGCTTTATTATACATATTTGTTAAATGGATTTCCTTTTTCTTTTCCTTTAAATGGGAGGGGTGGAGAAAATAAATAGTTGTTAATTGAAATGAAAAATATAAGAAAATGAAAGCTTTTTTAAAACTTTAAGTGGGCTTCTTCCAGGTTAGGGCTGGTCCTCTGTTGCCAGAGCTTCTCCTAGTGTTTGTCAGTGTGATTGGCATCTGTGGAGTATGGCATTAATGTGGTGTATGACTGTAGAGTTTCCTGTAGAAGCAAATGGAAATTCTTGAAAGAACCGATTTTTGCATAGTGATTGATGATGTTTGAATGTGCAGAAATGTTGATGGTGATACTTCCTGTGTTCCCTGGTTATATCTACGCGTAGGTTTGATTATCAGGAGAATAAGTCCAAAAAATGTTCTAAATTCTTGCCAGTAAGTTGTATTTTGGACTAATACACAAAGCAGCTAGTTTGCTGCTGCTGCTGAAAATAATAATTAGCTCTCTACAGTTTACAAAATATTTTCCTCAGTAGCCCTATGAGATAGGTATTAGAGGCAATAATATTATTTTCTTTTTTGACTAAAACTTAGATGTGAAAAGACTTTCCCAAGGTTACACAAGTAGTAAATTGTAGCACTGGAGACTTGAATTTATTTATCTTACATTTAAGCACTGGGCTTTGTCCCTCTTGTACCAACTGCTCATGTAGAGAGGGGATACTTCTGTTATCCTGGATATAAAGGAGTCATATGGTACTCCTGTCACTTAATCTCAGTATCTCGATCTATTAAAATGGCAGTAGTCCTGTCTCTGTTATTACCTCTCATGTGGCTTCTTTAAATGTCCAGTACTGGATGGGAGGGATATGGCAAAGCAAAAAACTGTACAGAAAAGACTTAGGGATTTAAGTAGACTTTGAGTTCAATAGGAATCAACATTGTATTGTGTTAGGAAAGAGTTAATTAAGTCTTAGATAAGATTATTTGAAGTATAATATGCAAAACCTCTGGTGATGATAGTCCTATTGTACTTCACCCTGGGTAGGCCATATCTAGAATTTTGTGCCCAATTCTGGATACCATATTTTAGAACAGACATTGGCAAATTGGATCAAATCCAGAGGAAGGTGACAAGGACAAGGAGGGGACTGGCAATCATGTCATTCAAGGGTTCTTAACCCAAGACTCATGAATGGTTTTGTTTTGTTTTTTGGTTTTGTTTTTTGCATTTTGGTAACTATTTCAATATAATTGATTTTCTTTATAATTCTGTAGTTTTATTTTATGCATCTAAAATCATTATTCTGAAAAGGAATTCATCAGAAAAGGGAAAAACCAAGCTTCGCTAGACTGCCAAAGGCTTCTGTGACACACACAAAAAAGGTTTGTAATTACTATTATACTGGGATGATTTGAAGTAACTGAGAATATTTAACATGACAAAATGTTATTAAGGAGTAACATTCTACTCCTGACTTTCATGTCTGATGGTTGTAGGAGGAGCAGGAGAACAAAGAAGAATTTGAATAGAATGGGAAGGAAAACAAAATTATGTTGGGGATTTGAAGGGACTGGTAAGGGAGAGGTCAGAGATTGAATTTGGGGAGGGGAGTTTGGCAAAATTTGTAGGAGAAAAATCTCCAATCCAGCTGTTGATCTAAATTCTACTTCCAGACTGTAGGAGAATTAGGATTAAGGATGTTTAGAGTATAAAAACAGATTAAAGAGGAGTTAGTAGTCTTCAGAGTTGTAAAGCTATCAAGATAAGTAAGAAATGGTCATTGGAAGAATGACAATTCAGTCTTTGAGCCTTTCTTAAGTAACTTTGTTGGTGTTATTATGTCTGACTCTTCTTGACCCCACTTAGGATTTTCTTATGGAAGTACCGGAGTGGTTTACCATTTCCTTCTCCAGCTCTTTTTACAGGTGAAGAACTGAGGCAAACTGGGTTAAGTGATTTGTTCAGGGTCACAGAGCTAGTGAAGTGTTTGAGGCTAGACTTGAACTCATGAAGATGAGTCTTCCTGATTCCAAGCCTAGTGCCATCCACTGCACCTTCCAGTTGGCCTTAGTCGTGTCCAACTCTTTATGACCCATTTGGGGTTTTCTTGGCAAACATACTGCAGTGGTTTTCCATTTCCTTCTCCAGGTCATTTTATAAATGAGGAACTGAGGCAGACAGGTTTATAAGTGACTTGTCCAGGGTCACACAGCTAGTAAATTGTTTAAAGTCAGATTTAAACTCAGAAAGGTGAGTCTTCCTGCCTTCAGGACTGCTACTCCCATCCACTGTGCTGCCTAGCTGCTCTTCCACACCTGCTGTGGGCTAAGCACTGAGGATACAAAGAAAGAACAGTCCCTGTTCTCAAGGAACTCAGAGCTCAGTGGGGAGACAATAGGCCAACAACTCTGTGCAGACAACTCTGACCTCTGGTGTGTGCAGTGGCCACACCCTGGTAAGCCATTTCAGCAGATGGGCTAAATGACAGGTCTCAAACCCATCTGTGAGTTAGGGGCATGTCTACTATAAGCATATGAAGACTTCCTGGTGGAATGGACAGATGAAAACAGTTTCTTCCAAAGGCTGTGAAGGCAGCTGAAGCCGTTGCTTTGGTGTACTTAGAGCTTTGTCAGACATAAAAGATGGCATGGTCATTCATTGAATCCCAAGCCATCACTAATTATCTTGACTTTTGTTATGGCACTGGACTTAAGTGTGTCTGGAAGAAAAAGTGAGGCTGATGACCGCATCTCTGCCTCATGAAATTCAGTTCATGAGCAAGTGAAGACATACTGTGACATCATTGGTCATCTTTGAAAATGAAGGACCACCACCAACAGCAAAGATATATGCAGTATAAATTGGAGATAAGTAGCAGAAGGGGAAGAGTGTAGCATTAGAGAACGAAGCAGCTTGATCAAGTGCATTGATAGGCGTGACAAACTGGCGAAACCAAAGGGGCTGAAGTGTGCAACTGGGTATATCCATGGATGAACTGTTGTTGAGATAGGGAATTTTTGTCAAGACTATGAAGTTATTAACAGGTGATAATTGGTTGTAAAAAGTTTTAACTAAGTGCTTAAGGTTGAAGTATGAGCATCTTCAAGTAATTTCAGAAAGTCAGACTTCATGGAGGAAGTGTTAAGTCTTGGAGATACAAACACAAACAAAAAAGAAAGATGACCCTTGATTTGAAGAAGTTTATATGCTAATGGAGGAAGACAGCACATAAAAGAAGGGGAAAAGCAGATCTTTTTTGTTGGAGGTTGTGTTTGGGAGGGGGGGGTGAAGAGGGACTGAAGACAAACTCTGGAGAGTCACTAGCACAGGAGGGATGGAGAGGAAGCATAGTCCACTTCGCCCCTTAAAACGGAGGCTAAAAACAAGGCTAAAATTCTCAACCTTTATAATTGAAAGTAGGGGAATTTTTACAGTGACTTGAATCTAAAGTAAGATATTTGTATTTCTTCCCCAACTAGAATGACTTGTGTGTTCAAAGGATAGGATATCTCCTTTCTAGAGGAGAAAGTTAGGGGATTCAAACTCCAAGTTGTCAGGGAGAATGAAAGGTTCCTAATGAAAACAGAAGCAAGTCATCAGAGGGGACAAAAGGGATTTGAGGAGGAGGAGGAGAAATGACCAACTTTTGTCAGGATAATGGAGAATGGAAGAGGGTTAAACAGAGGAGAAAGGGAAGAAAAAAAAATACAGCTGTATAATTAAAGCTTAAAAACAGATTGGGGACTGTTTCTAAAGAGGAAAAAGCTGATTGTTCTGAAGAGGAAAAAACTACTTGTCTTCCCAAGAAAAAGTTTAATAAAGCCACAGGAACTATCAGTAGAGGACAGAGGAAGAAGAAATGGGTAATAATAGTAGTTGGTGATAACTTTGCTCTCAGGGTTACTGAGCCAGCTATTTGATGACCTTATAACAACAGTGTATCAAAGACATTAACAGGGAATTTCTTCAGCATTATACAAAAAGTTATATCTATGTTATATATGGTACTTTATATATATATATATATATATATATATATATATATATATATATACATGTATATGGTATTTTAAGGTTTGCAAAAGGACCTTACGTATGACATGCCATTTGATTCTCACATCTTTGTGAATTAAAGGTTATTATACTCATTTTACTATTGAGAAAACTGAGGTAGAGGTTAAGTGACTTGCCAGGGTCACACAGCTAGCAGGTGTCTGAGGCTGGATTTGAACTTGGGTCTTTTTGACACTAGGCCCACCACTCTTTTCACTATGCTATATTCATGCCCAAGTGGATAACTGCCCACTTCACTTGATTCATGCAGGTACAAATGGCACTTCATAAGCAAGTTAAGAAGTATTGCCAGTGATTGTGAAGTCTTGAACAATAAATTGAAGACCATAGGGGTATCGGTTGTGTTTTTCTTATTATTACCTATATAAAGGCAAAGGGATGCAGAAGAATTTGGGAAGTGAACAGCTGTAAAAAACAGAAACAAAACTGACATCTGAAAATAGGATTTGGATTTCTGGATCATGCCTTCAGTATAGGTTTGACAGATTCCTGACCAGAAATAGTCTGTCTACCATAAGCTAGTAAGAATGTTTTTGCCAGGTGTCTTGCATATCTAATTAAAAGGGCTTCAAACTAAAAAGCATGGAAGAGAAAAGACTGCCTTTGTATATCCCCAGAGTGAAATATTGTAGGGAGTAGCCCAGAATTCACACAAGACAAGCCAACAAAGGAGCAAGCCACTTAAGTGTCTTCCACATGCATTGTGTCTTACATAAATGCCCAATGGCTGGGAAACAAGCCAGAGGAACTAGAGACCTTAATGCAGGGAGGCATATTTTACCTGTTTGGTGTCCTAGACCCATGCCTGGACTGTGGCTATGGATGGGAATACCTCCTGCAGGAGAGATAGAATCAGTAAGGGCAGGAGGCAGAGGAGGGTGAGGAAGGGGTTCTTACTGAGGAACCAGAGAGGGAAAATATGACAGAAAGGTCAGAGAAGGGAGAAACAGAAATGATCTTATCATTGGCATACATTGCAAAGAAGCTGGACAAAAAGAAGAAAAAGATGAGGAATTTGAGAAGCAGAGTGCAAATCCAACAAAGATGCAGGGTACATCAGGATAGGAGACTTCAGTTATCCAGCCATCTACCAGAGCTTTCTCTCTACTGAAAGCAAAGCAGCTAATAACTTGTTTGAATATAAGTTGCTATTACTGCCCTTTGTTTTTATATTAAATTTCTCCCTATATCTCTTTTTCTCCTCTTCTCCCTCCCAGAGAGACATCCAGTATAACAGGGAAACTATGTAAAAAGACATAGTAGTGTACAGACTCTGGCAGATCTTGTTGAACTGGGAAGAATTCCAGGGCATTGTTGGTGAATTGACTTTGTGTCTATGGTGAGAACCAGCTAAGCCAGACACAGAGAGGGTCATCACCAGAAGGTGGGACTTGGGGCAGTGAATTTTTCATTTTCAGCAACTCTCAAAGATCATCTACTAATTACAGTTGTGTCATTTGTGAGACTTTTGTGTTATCCATGAAGTCCTGAACCCCTAAAATACAAAAGTATTGGATGAAGAGTCTGTTTTAGAAATGTCAAGTGGTAGGCAGAATTTATCTCCAATATAAGAGTCTATTAGAAACATAAGCTGATATTTCAGTAAGTAATCTGTCAGAGGTCTGTAATTCTTGCTTTTTGCTTCTGCTGTCTGCTTCGTGCAAATTTAAACACCTGTTGACACCGATTTATATGAAGAATTATGTTTTTTCTCATAAAATTTTCCCAGCTTCTGTGTGTTAATTCAAATGTTACGTATAATTCAAAATAAATGCTCTTTTTGCTAAATTAGCATCTGCTTGCTTTCATCACATCCAATTAAATCAGATGGCTTCTGTCCAGAAGTGGGAGATTTACACTTGGATTGATTTGTACCCAGCATTAAGTAGCGTGGTTTTAATTTGCAGCCTTTACATAGTGGGTCCTATAAATTAGAACATTTCTTATGACCTTTCATCTCAGTTTTTATTATGGTTTCTTAGTTATCCCTGGCATTTAGTGAAAGGAGTAGATCCCAAACCATTTGGATAGCAGTGAAGTGAATAATTTGGGGCAGTGAAGAAAGGGTAGTATGGGCCAAGAAGAATACTTGGGTTTGCTGTTTTTCCTTACTTTTAAACATCTGCTGGAATTAGGCTTAAAAATGTAAGCAAACAAACTTAATTTTGAGGGGATAATAACAGTGTTCCTGAAATAAACAAGATGGTTAGTACAGTATTTACTGCTTAACTGTAGGAATTGACCTTATTTGAGAAATTTGTACTCACCTGAAAGTTGTCCAAAAGGATTTATAGACTAAAATTAATTAATAGAATTTTAGCATTTAATCAGTAGCTTATTTTTAGTGGAAGAATTGTTGAAGGATTTGATGATGTTTATCTAGGAGAAGAGAAGACTTAAGGGATAGACATGATCATTTTCTTCAAGTTTTTAAAGTTACCACGGGAAGATTAATTTATTCTACTTTGTCTTAGTGAAACCTAGAACTTTATTGGATAGTAGTTTTGGGGAACTCAGATTTTAGGTCAGTATGAGGAAAAGCTTTCTAACAATTAACACTGTACAAAAATGGTATGGACTGCTTAATCAGATGATGGAGGCCATAGGGCCATAGATTAAAGGTTGGAAGGGAAATTAGAGGCCACTGTATCTAGGTCTCTCATTTTATGACTGAAGAAAACTGATGCTGAGAGAGGTTCTGTAACTTGATTTGCCCAGGGTCTCACTTCTAATTAGTGCTTGAGGCAGGACTTTAATGTTAGACTTTCTGATTCTAAGCCCTCTACTGCTCTTTCAAGCAGAAACAGAAAGACCACTTATCTGGTTTGCTATAAAGAACAATATTCTTCATGGGGAAATAAAAATACAGCACTCCTTTGATTCCTTCTAATTCTGTGATTTTATGAAATTGAGGCCCAGAGAAGTAGAGTAATTTGCCTAAGGCTGCACAGCTAGTTGGTAGCTGAGCTAGGACTGGAACTCTGACAAAGAGCTCCTGATTCCTGGGCAAGAGCTCCTGTAACTGTACATTTTCCTTTAGTTCTTTTCATTTATTAGTAACTTAGTTTACCATAAGGGATGGGAGTGAAAATGTTGAAATAGTAGATTTCTCATTTTTAGAGGATCGTAGTATTTTAGAGCTGAAAGCAGTTTTCAGGCTCAGGAGAAGCTACGACTTGTCAGAAGACATAGCTTATTGGATTAGAGCTTTGGTTAAAGGTGTGCCTGCTGAGGGCACAGCAGCATTGTATACCCAGTTTCTACAGCACCCAGGTATTCACCATGCACTTTGTTTGCCACCATGGTAGTACAGCTGAGGCAAAAAGAATCTTTGTCAGAAATTTTTCACCAATAATGACAGAATTATTTTTTTACATTCCAACTAGCTCATTTATGTCATTCAGCAAACATTAAGTACTCTCTGTGTGTAGCACACTGCTCATTCTTGGGGTAGATACAGTGTTTAGATAAGACATTGTTTTTACCCATCTAAATTAGTAGAGGGGTTATGATGCTAACCCCAAAGTGTCATTAGAACTCTTATCTGAGTGCAATTATTTATGTTAATAGTTGAGGATTAAGTTGTTTAAATTGCATGCTTTATTTTTTTAACCACTTTTGATCTTTGACTAATTAACTAGTCAGTGATCTGATCAGAGATGATAATCAATCAACTAGAATTTATTAAGTCCCTCCCATATGATGGGCATTGTACTGATGTCTGAGGGTACCAAGACAGGGAAAAAACAGTCCTCCTCTCAAGGAGCTCATAGTCTAATAGGGGAGATGGCATACAAAGAAATGTATACAGGGGCGGCTAGGTGGTGCAGTGAATAGAGCACTAGCCATGGAGTCAGGAGAATCTGAGTTCAAATGTGACCTCAGACACTTAACACAAAACTAGCTATGTGACCTTGGGCAAGTCACTTAACTCCAATTGCCCTGCATTCCTCCCTCCAAAAAGCAAAAAAAAAAAAAAAAAAAAAAAAGGAAAGAAAGAAAGAAAATAAATGTATGCAAATAAGATGTTCACATGACAAATTGTGTCTATTAATTCCAACAATTACAGGTCTTTTTTTGTCTGTTAAAATATTGTCAGTCTCATTTTTTTTCTGATCATTATTCAGTGTTTGTCATGTCCAGTGTCTACAGATTCTTTTCTCGAAGAAAGTATTCATGATATAAAGTATGACTTCTGTGGTCTGTAACATGCTTTTGACCTCTCTCATTTCTTCTTCCTGGCTCATATTCCTGAAACGCTGTTAGCCATTCTCACCTATTCCATGCTTTCCATTAAAGTCATTAAGTATCAAAGTGTATGCTAACTTGATTTGGAGATTCTTATTGAGTTTGTCATTTTATTTCCTGACCTCATCTTCCTCTGTAGCCAATTTTGATATATAAGTTAGTCATTTTCATCACAAACTTTTTGCAGAGATTTATCATGAGTACTGCTATATGAAATGACCAAGTATTTCTGGGTGGAAAATAGCTTCTTTTTGCCTTTCAGAATACAATAAAGCCATCTTAATAAACAAGAATTTGCTAAGCACCTACTGTGTGCCAGGCATTGGAGATATGTGACACCATTATAAAAACTGACTATGTACTGGGGCAGAGAGACCTCTCCAAAAATATAGAAAAAACAGGAGTACTAAATATATCATCTATTCATCACAGTGGAACAAAAATTAACTTAAAAAGAGCATTTAAAGAAAGAATTAGAAAGTAATTGGAGACAGACATAATTTTAAAGAACTGGTGGGTCAGAGAACAAATTATACATGTAATAGGAAATTTCATTAAAGAAAGTGAGACATCATGCCAAAACTTGTAATATGTAGCTAAAGCAGTTCTTAGGGAGGAACATTATATTGGTAAATGCTTTCCTAAACAAAAGAAAGAACAAACAAATCGATGAATTGGACACACAGCTAAAACTCGAACAGCAATAAATAAAAAATTCTCAAGTCAGCAATAAATTATTAATTCTGAAATTTAAAAGCAAAAAGACCATTGAATTGATAAATAAAATATTCTGTTTTAAAAAACTAATAAAATAAATAGATCGTATCATTTTTAAAAGAAAAAATCATCTGTAACAAAAATGAAAAAACTCATGATAACTGAGAAAAGAAAGGAAAGTATAGAAACTATTTTGACTACCTATATGCTGTTCAAACTAATAACTTAGGGGAAGTAGATGAGTAATTACCAACATTTAAAATATCCAGAATAACAGAAGAAGAAAATTTTTTTTTCAGGAGGTTGATTATTTATTCTAATTGGAACTTTGATATACTCGCAAAAGGATGAATGATAAAAAGAATGGCCCATGTGCATACACACCAAAATATTTATAGCAAGACTTATGTTGTAGCAAAGAACTAGAAACAAAGTAGATATTTATCAATTAGGGAATTATAATACATGAATGTAATGGAATATTGCTAGAAGAATCAAGAATATAATAAAAACAAACATGAGAAAATCGTATGAACTGATGCAAAATCAAATAAGTATGTCCAAGAAAACAATATGCACGATGACTGGAGAAATACAAAGAACAGAAGAAAAATGGAGATGTAGCTACATATAAGAAATGGTTAAGATTGGCTCCATAGAAGAAATAAGAAAATGACCCTTTCTCCCTACTTTCCAACTGCAGGATTATGAATGTGGAAAATGCATATTTCAATTGATTAATTGTCTATATTGTCTTCTCCTCTCAATATTGCGTTCTATGGGAAGGGGGGAAAGAGGTATTTTGGAACTGCAGGTGTTACAAAAACAATTGTAAGAAAGGGTAGCTATCCTCCTAAATACTACCCGTCAAGTCCCCCATTCTGGAACTTGGTAATTCTGTGACTTTGGACAAGTCACTCAACATCCATGGGCTTCAGATAGCTACTACCCTCAAGAAGAAATAATTTAACTGAATATCAGAAAAAGAGATAATTCATAGATGAACAACCAGAGATTAAAACTACAAGACCAGATGAACTCAGAAGTGAATCATATCAGACATTCAAAGAACAAATAATTCTGATATAATAAAAACTGTTTGAAATTATAAGAAAAGAAAATAACCTTCCCCTCCCTTTGTGATACAGGTAAAGTCTTGAGCCCTAAAGCAAGGAGAAACAGAACAGAGAAAGAAAACAACAGACCAATATTCCTCAGTAACATTGATGGAAAGCATTTAAATAAAATATTATCAAGTAATCTATGGCACATAGATAGTTTTTTTGTTTTTGGTATTTTGGATTTCTTTTGTAGATTATACATACATTATATACACTTATGACAGTGTTGAGTTTATACCAGGAAAGCAGAGCTAGTTGAACATAATGGAGAATATAAATATAATTAGTCATATTCATACTATAAATAATGAAACATGATTATCTCAATAGATGTTAAAGAGCTTTTGACAAAATCTAGCACTTCTTTTAAAGAACATTGCTTAAGAATAAATTGACTTTTATTTAATATAGTAAATAATACTGTCTAAATCCAAAAGCAAACTTTATGTATGATGAAAAAAAAGAAATTAGAGACCTTTCTTTTAAGATCAGGGATACAATAAGGATGTCCATTTTCACCATCTCTATTTAACAGTGCTAGACAGCTAGCTGTAATAATAAGGCAGGAAAGAGAAATAAAAGGCATAAGAATATGCAAAGAGAAAACAATTTCTTCTTTTTTGCAGGTGATATGAAGTACTTAGGAAACCCTAATGTGTAAAGTTTCAGGCTATCAAATAAATCCACAGAAATCATTATTATTCCTATATGTTACTAATAAAAACCCAGCAGAAATAAGTAGGGAACTTTCATTCAAAATTACTATAGAAGCTATAAAATATTTGGGAGTGCATCTTTCAACTTGTACTCAGGACTATATGAGTCTGGTTTTAAAACACTCTTCAGAAATACAGAATAAATTAGTTGATTGTCATCCTTTTATTCTTGAAGAGAACCAAAATGACATCATTATGCTACAGTCAAGTTTCATTGTGTCTGACTGTAGCTGATTAGACAAGCTCAGAATGCTCTACCACAGGTCAGGCACAAATAGTCCATGTGAACATTTGGGACGGATACTCTAAATTTGTGCATCATGCATTTCCTTTGAGCTGTTTTGATTCTGCTTTGCTCATAGAGCATAGCACCTTCTCTGATGTGGGTACACCATGCTGAGTGGTCCTGTGCCAGTGTCTACTATGTCACACAATCAATTCCAAAGTTGTTGAGAGTGTCTTGGTATCTCTTCTTCTGACCACCATGTGAATGCTTGCCCTGTATGAGTTCTCCATTTGAACAGCATGGCCAGCCCCTCAGAGTTGTGCTCTCTGAAGTGGAGTTTGAGTGCTTGGCAGTTTAGTTCAAATAAGGACCTCAGTGTTTGGTACCTTATCCTGCCAGGTGATCTTCAAAATCTTCCTAAGACAATTCAAATAGAAGTGATTCAGTTTTCTGCCATGGCACTGGTAGACTATCTAGGTTTCACAGGTATACAACAATGAGGTCAGCATAATGGCTCTGTACACCTTCAGTTTGGTAATCAGTGTAATACTTTTTCTCTCCCATACTTGCCTTCATAACCTCCCAAACACTGAGCTAGCTCTCACAATGTGTGTGTCAACCTCATTATCAATGTATATATCCCTGGAAATTTTACTACTAAGGTAAGTGAACTTATCCACAGCATTCAGAACTTCTACAAATTTGTTGTAACTGATGATTCCCCATATGGATAGTGGGGTAGTGGCTGATGGAGCTTGCTCCTGACATTTCTCCTGGAGTTGTCAGGCAGCAAACACCGTATCAGGTGGCAACAGGAGCCAAGAAGGAGTGGGCAGCTTTTGGAGATTTGGTGCATTTGCTCACCTGGGTCGGGGCACTGACAAACACCAAGACTGGTTTGATGGAGGTGATGAAGAAATTCACAGGCTGCTAGGTGAGAAACAGGGGCTCTGCAGAGTTTACCACAGAATGGTTCTTCCATCTCTGCGAGGGCAGCATTTAATTCCATCAAAAATAAAAGACAACAGAATAAATTAAGTAATTGCAGAAACATTATTTCCTCAAGAGTAGATTGAACCAATATAATAAAAGTGACAGTGCTCACTAAATTAGCTTACCTATTCAGTGCAGTGCCAAACTATCAAAGCAATATTTCACACGGCTAGAAAAAAATCATAAATTCAAGTGGAGGAACAAAAAGTCAAGAATTTTAAAGATAATAATGAAAAAAGGTAGAAGGAGGTCTAATCAGTATCAGATATCAAACTATATTGCAAAGCACCAATCATGAAAACAATACTGATTTTTTAAAAAAGTGTAATTGACCAGTAGAAGAGGTAATTTTTACATACACAGAAACAAATAAACATAATAGAGTTTGATAAACTCAGTGATCACAGTTACTTGACAAAAACCCCTGGGAAAACTGGATAATGGTCTGGTAGAAATCAGATTTAAGCCAACATTTTATACCTCATATCAGGAAAAACTACAAATGGGTATGTGACCTAAATATAAAAGGTCATCTTACAAACAAAGGAACAAGGAAGTAATTGCCTTTTAGATCTATGGAGAAGGGAAGAGTTCATGATTAAACAAGTAATTGAGAAAATCACCTAAGACAGAATGTACAGTTTTCATTATAAAGTTTTTTGCACAAATGAATCTAATGATAATTGGAAGGAAAACAGATACTGGGGGAAAATATCTAAATCACTAATAATTAGGGCTTTGCAAGGCCTATTATACCCTACCACCACTACCTGTCCTGCCTCCCACCCTACAAGAAAGAAGAAAAGGACCTATTTGTGCAAATATTTGTAGGAACTCCTTTTGTTGTAGTCAAAAATGGAAAATATTGGGAATGATTAAACAAACTACAGTAAATGAATGTACTGGAATATTATTGTGTCTTGAGAAATGATGAAATGGACAATTTCAGAAGTCCCTGGAAAGATCTGTATGAGCTAATGTAGATTAAAAAAAAGTAGAAGAAAAAATTTACACAATGTCAGCAACATGATAAAGAAAAAAAGCTTTGAAAGATATCACAACTAGAACCATGATAAACCATGATTCCAGAAGACAGAACGTGAAACACGATGTTCACTTTCTACCAGAGAAGTGATCATCTACATGCTTTTTGGACATGGCAAATATACAGGTTTGTTTTGTTTGATTATGGATATTTAAGATAATGGTTTTAATTTTAGAGGTTTTTTTTTTTTTGTTCAGTGGTTGGGAAGGAGTAAGGGGCAGATTATAAGTGCATGTAAAAGTAATTTAAGAAAATTTAAAGACAAATGGGAGATGAAGAATGTGGTTTTCGGAGGTAGAGATAAGGATTTTTATTTTTTAAAAGAACAATGAATTGATCACAAAATCAAACACAAGGAAAAAGCCTGGGTTGTATTGCCTTTTAGAAATCCCAAAGCGTCAGGGTGGCTGGGTGGCCCAGTGAATAGAGCACTGGCCCTGGAGTCAGGAGTACTTGAGTTCAAATGTGACCTCAGAAATTTAACACAAAAACTAGCTGTGTGACCTTGGGCAAGTCACTTAACCCCAATTGCCCTCCAAAAAGGAAAAAAAATCAATGCTTTTTTGATGCCCCCCCCAAACTTCCCCTAGAAACAAAGTCCCACCTTTTTAATATCAGCGTTCTCCATTGTGAAATAAAGAACACATTTCAGTTGTCTCAAACTTAGTCCCTGTAAAAGCTACTTTTGTTTGAAAGAACTCAGACCTTTTGTGTTAGTCATGGTCTGTGAGAAATAAGGTAATCTTGGGGGGGGAGGGGTGAGAGAGATTTTACAATAATAAAAATTAATAAGAGTTTTTGGCAGGCTTGTGTCTAAAATGGAGAATTTCTTCCACAAGGAGAACATTCAAATTAATGTGTTAATAGATTAATTTGAATATTTGAGAGAGATGTGAAATGATCGTTTTTATTATTAAGAAAGAATATCCCTGCCTTAGTAAAAAGGGTATATTTGGAGAGACAGGATGGTAGAGTCGTATAATATTAGGAGTCTGTTGTAGTATAAAAGGATGATACCAAGGTTTTGTATTAGAGTAGAATTAGAGGGAAGGAGAGGAGGAAATTGTTTTGAGAGATTTTTCACATGGGGCATTAATAGGACTTGGGAACTAATTGGATGTGAGAGTTGAGGGGAAAAAAAGGGGAAAGTTAAAGATAACCCTAACCCTAAGCACATGTAGTCAGATGCGGAAGTCAGTTTTCTTGACCAGTGACACTGACCCTCCTGGGTGTTCCATGAACAAGACACTTCATCTCTCAGCTACAGGCATTTTTTCTAGCTATCCCTCATAGCCTCATAGCTGCAGTGCTCTCCTTCCTCAGTGCTACCTACTGACTTCTTTGACTTCCTTTAAATCCTAACTATAATCCCATCTTTTATAGGAATCCTTTCCTAACCACTCTTCTTTTTTTAAAAATGTTTTTATTGATATTTTCTGTTTCTTACAAAACCACAGTATTTCATGTATTCCTCCCCTTCCTTTTCCCAGACAGCAAGCTCATATGACATATTTGGGGGGGGGGGGGGGAAGAGCCCACACAACTAGTTGAAAAGTTGAAAAAGTATGAAAACGTGAAATCTGTAGCACCTGTGGACTCCCACCTCCCCAAAAGGGTAGGTTCAGTGAATCAATAAACATTTGCTATGCATCTTCTGTGTGCTTTGCAAGGTTTTGCTGAGTTCTGGGGATACAAAGAAGCAAAAGATAGTCCCTGCTGGCAAACAAATGCCTACAAAACAAATTATAAACCAGAAGTAGTTAACATGGGGAGGGCACCAGAATTAAGAGATGAGATTGGGGAAAGTTTCCAGTAAAAGAAGGGATTTTAGTTGGGACTTAAAGGAATCAAAAGTCAGTAAGTAGAGTGGAGAGGAGAGAGGGTTGGGAGGTGTTTTCTCATATCTTAACTCTGTGTCCTGTTTAATCTTTATAATTTTGTTACTTTTATTTTTGAGGGGTGTCATTCTTTCTGTTTGTATTGTTACTGTATATTGTTTTCTTGGCTCTGTTTACTTTAGAGGGAATCAGTTCATATGCACCTCTGTATTCATCACACATACAATTCCTTACAACACTGTTGTCATTACATTCGCTTACCACAATTTGTTTAGCCATTCCTCAGGTGATGGGCATTGCTGTTCTTAGGTATCACAAAAATTGCTGCTAAATATTTTGGTATATATGGGAATTTTCTTTTTATTGATGGCTTTCCTGGGGTATATGGCCAGTAACAAAGTCTCTGGCTTAAAAGATGTGGATATTTTAGTCACTATATTTGTGTAATTTCAACTTGCTTTCAGAAATGGTTGTACCACTTTGCAGCATAATTTCTATTTTGGAGAAGATGGAGAAGTTATGAGAATTGAAGAATATGTCTAGTCTGCTGTCTTGTGGCTCATGTGACCCAAAAATCATCTTCCCTTTTTATTCAGTTGTTTCGCTCATGTCTTATCCTTCTAACCCCATTTTGGGGGTTTTCTTGGCAAAGATACTAGAATGGTTTAGCATTTCCTTCTCCAACTCAGTTTACTGATGGAGAAACTGAGGTTAGGTGACTTGCTCACATTCACATAGCTATTAAGTGTCTGAGGCTGGATTTGAACTAAGACGTTCCAGACTTGAGGCCCGGTGCTCTATCCACTGAGCAATCTTGCTGCCCAGCCACTCTTAATTTTAGTGCCTTTTCTTCCGTTAATTATTTACTATTTATCCTGTATGTATATATAGAGAGACAGAGATAGAAAGAGACAGCAAGAGAGAAGAGAGCGCTTATATATTGTTTCCTCTTTTATATTGTAAGCTCCTTGATTGTAGGGACTGCCTTTTGCCTCTTTTCTATCTTCCCAACTACAAGCTAAACAGCTCATAGTTGGCCCTTAAATATTTATCCTTTGCCTTATTGACAGGAATCTTGAGGTAGGTAAGTGAAGAAAACACTGGGCTAGGAGTTGTAAGACCTGTTTTGTATGTCTGTTTCTGCTAATAGTTTGCAGAATTTCTCTTTGGCAAAATCACTTTTCTCTTTGCCTTTGTAATGTGAAGGGCTGAGAATTCAGAGGCCCCTTTCCTCTCCAATATTTTGTGCACTAAGATCTGACTAATGACTCACCTTTAACTTGGGAATAACAGTACTTCTACTTCTACTCTACTGGAGAGTTGTGAGAAAAATGTTTTGTAAACCTTTAAGTTTTATAAAAATGAATTCATTTATAGAAATGAATAATAATTTTTGTTGCTGTTCTTTTTGAATTCCCATCTAATTCTAATAATCTTTTCTTTGTTTTAAGGATTCTTCTACACTAGCATTGTATATTCCATACTCCTTCTAGTTCTAATATTCTTTGTTCTTATCATTTTCTAACTTTATGACCCTTCTGAATGTAACATTTTTAGGTTCATATATTTAGAGTTAGAAGTGATGCTAGCGGCCACCTAGTCCAACTCCCTCATTTTATAGATGATTACTGAATCCCAGAGAGATTAGGTCACTTGCCCATTTTCACTCATTGAAATAAGCAGAATTTAAACACAGTTCCTCTGACTTGTTCTACTTTACCATATACCATGCTCTCTCTCACATTTTGTAATTTAAGGTAACATTTGTGATATAAATAGATTCTTCATCTTAGTTGGTAAAATGAGACAAAGCTATATTATAGAGATGTTCCGTTTCCAAATGGTGTTAGGTTTTTGGGACTCTAAAGCAGGTCATAGTTTTAAATTTTAGATGTTCCTTCCAGGACAATCATTATTTTATGGAGTCCCTGGAGATAGAGGTGAGGCTGTTAACTTCTGTGCATGGTGTAACTTGAGGCATCAGCAACCCGCAGTTTGGATTTGGTTGAGGAACAAGAGCAAAGAGAATGTTTTCAAATGAGGGATTCCTTTGTAAGTCCGAGCAGGAGAGAATGACAGAACAGCAGTGCCGAAGGTGATTGCTGAGGTTTCTCACCAATGGTGGGTTAAGACAGGAAATGAACACCTTGTGAAAGATTACACATTTCACAAAAAAAGGGGAAATGAAGAAAATGAGTCTGAGCAGTGATTCCAAAATTATTTCGTTGCTGACACTTAGCCATTCATTGTTGAGCAGGTTGTTTAATGACACTTGCATTTATAGAGGTGATCTTATAGTCTGTAGATCAGGAAGTCTTCTCTAGTATTATTGTTGTCTTAGCACTCTCCACCTAACTTTAATCAAATGAAGTAATGCAATGGGACAGTGGGGAAAGAACAAAAACCAGATGTCTGTGACATTAACTTGCATTTGAACTTTATTTTGGCCTTTCCATTTTGTGATTCCTTTAGAGAAAGTTTAAAGCCTTTATGTATACTTTTTTGTTTGTTTTGTTATTGTTGTTATTTTGGTGGAGCAGGGGAAATAATATGTTGAGTTAAATGTGGGCTAGGACACATATTAAAAGTTTATTTGATTATTGGACTGGTTTAGATCAGGGTTTCTTCAGGTGTTCCCTTCACCAAGAGTAGGCTAGAGGGCTCTCCAGTAAGCCCTTTTCCTGGTCTCTCATTGCCCTTATTAATGTTTATCATATGGCAATGTTTGTGCTTTGGTTTCTAGCAAGAGTTAATAATTTGTTTTTAATTAAAAACAGACTTCATTGATGTATCATTAGTAATGCCATTCATCTTTAAATGGGGGGGGGTATGTGTGTGTACTTGTGTGTGTACACTTGCGTGTTTTGGGATTTGTAGCTGGGGTTGGGAGTTCAGAGAGTTGATGAAGGGGAAATTTGACTTTGTAAGTGGAAGGGTAATATCTAACTGGAGAGATTAGGATAGTGGCCTGTGAGATCCTTTCTTCCTAAAATTTTGAGAACCAGGAGTAATTACTGTGATTTTTTTTTCCACACCAAAGAGTTGTTTATTTTTCACCCCACACTTATGAGTCCCAGACCAAAGTCTTCTGACTTCCAAGTTCTAAGGTGCACAATATGGTCTCTGAGGGTACTTGCAAATCTAAAATTCTGGAATTTCATGATTATTTCTATGACACTATCCCTTTTTGATTTGTAAGATCATCAAGGTCAGGTGTGATAGGTTCTCTTGGCACAAACCTCTTCTATTTTTTCACCATGTTGGACAAAAGAATTTATCCTCTTGTCTCAACTCTCTTCTCTCTCATTCCCTTCTCACCCCCATACCTGGTCATTTGCCAAGTTTTATTGATTTTGCCTTCACAACTCTCATATTCTCTTATTCCCTCCGACACTGCTAACACCCTTGTACAGACCCTCATCATCTTGTGTTTAGACTATTGCAATAACTTCCTGGTTGGCACTCCTTGCCTCAGATCTTTCCATATTTCAGTCCAACCTCTATTCAGCTGTCAGGTTGACCTTCCTAAAGCACAAAACTAACTATCATTTCCCTACCCTTCCTCATTCAATAATCTCCAGTGCCTTCCTATTACCTGTAAAGTCAAATACATAACATTTTGTTTGGCATTGAAAGCCCTTCATAATTTGGTCCTTTTCTACCTTTCCAGATTTTTTTATACCTTGTTCCCCTGCACGTACTCTACTGTACAGTAATTCTATAACAAGCCTTACTATTTATTCCTTGAATAATACATTCCATCTCCCAGATCTGTCCATTTTTACTTGCCATCCTCCGTGCCTGGAATTCTCTACTTCCTCATTTCTGTCTCATAAATTTCTTCAAGTTCCAGCTCCTCTTTAATGCTAGTACATTATCCTGTATATATCTTATTCATAGGTAGCTTTATCTCCATTCTTAGTGAGCTCCTTGAGAGCAGAGACTCTTTTTTAACCTTTATTTATTTGTATTCCTCAACTTAGCACAGTGCCTGGCACATATTAAGTCCTTAATAAATACTTTTAAAACTTGATTTAGTTAATAGTTTATTTTCAGCTCTGTGGTGAATAATGATGACTCCCAGGCATATTATTTTAAGGCTTTTATAAAGTTATTCTTTTCATGATGACCTTGTCTTTGTGAGGTAGTCATATTATCTCCATTTTATAGCTGAAGATGACTTGTCCATGATCATTAAGCTAGGCAGTATGGGAGGAACAGTATAAGAATAAGCTGATATTTATTTTTCTGAAGAAGAAAATAAAAATGCCTTTCCAAGAATATTAAAATAACCCCAGTGACTAATAACATGTTGACATGAGCTAGGTGGCACAGTGGATAGAGTACAGGGCCTGGAGTCAGGGAGACTCATCTTGTGAGTTCAAATCTGGCCTCAGATACTTACTAGCTGTGTAGTCACTTAACCCCTTTTTGCTTCAGTTTCCTCATCCGTAAAATAAGCTGGAGAAGGAAATGGCAGATAACTCCAGTGTCTGCCAGGAGAATCACAAATGGATTGTGAAGTCAGACACTATTGAAAAATGACTGAACAACAAACAGTTAACATGTTGGAAGGAGGGAGCAAATTACTATTTTGTATAGTCTAGAGGTATCTGGATATAGTGGCAGGTGCAGTTTAAGGTACGCATTTGCTTGTGTCTAATACTTCTTTCCATGATGGTTCCTAACTTAAAGATGACATGACCACTTTCTCTCAAAGTTCTTGTCATTTGCACATTGCTAAACAGCTCCTCCTTGATCAGAATTAATGCCAGTCACAGTTCCACTCATGCTTCTCTACTTTCCCCGTGATAATTGGTGCTATGAATGCATAGACTTGGTGCCACTCCTATTAATTAGAAACCTTTTTAAGAGACTCACAAAAGAATTAATTCTTCCCATGCTGCCTATTGGTAACTCCCATTAATGTTAATACCAGCCCCGAGGTTCACCAAGTGGAGATTCTAGTGATGAAATATTAGACGTGTTAACTATGGTTAGATGTAGGAATTTATTGCTGCCAGTTAATTATACCAATAAGCAACTGGAGTCTTTTATTATTTTAATTTGTTTAAACATAACATTGGTAAGCTAAATACACTGTCAGTAGTGAATGGCAGGTCTCTTGGAGTTTTAAGATTGACAGTTAAATTTATATACTCTTTTAAAAGTGTAGATGATGAATGATTTCAGAGAACTTCTGTCAGTATTCCAAGTTGTAAGATGTTCCATATAGAATATTTTATTTTTAAGTATCAAGTAGCTATGTTGTCCCTAATTACTAAAGAAAAACTATTGCAAAAATCTGCTTTCTAATACTTAATGTGACTTTTAAGGGACAAAATGTGATTTATTTCCTTTTAATGATCATGAAATTGGTGACCGTCTGAGGAAGAAAAATGTGATGGAAAGAAACTAAATTTTTATTTACCCTTAAAAAGATTTTCAGAAGGAAAATGATTGTATATGCAATCATAAATTCACTATTCCTCTGTAATAGCTCAGGTTTTACCAGCCTTAGTTACGTTCAGTGGAAAGAATTCTCCATGTGCCCTATTAGATGTGGTGCCCCCTTTCTGCAGAATATTGGTAATTCCAGCTGTCATTTGAAATGGAAATTGAGTGCAGCTTTGTTCTATGGCATGCAAATGGAGACATTAAGGTTCCCATTGCAAGCATTGAAGTTCTGTGTATTGGAGCAGGTTGATCTATACTTGCTTAAAGGAATGTTGGTTTTAACTTGGCAAATATTGTTGGAGTACTTACTTCCTGAATTATACACAGCACTGTAGCAGGCACAGCAGAAGTGTCACTGGTCACCTTTCTGGAACCTCAGTTTCCTCATTATAAATGTGAGAAATAGTTGGCATTGTTTACCTTCCTGGTTTCTTGAGAGGAAGTCATTTTGGAAACTTTAAAACAGTCTATCAATGTAGTATTACTGTTGCTCACAATGGATCTTATTTCAGTTGAGTCATTAAACATTTATTAAGCACCTACTCTATGCGAGGCATGGTGCTGAGCACAGAAGGTACTAAAAGAGGCAATGGACACTCCTGGCCCTGGAATTAAGAGAGGTTAGGAAAGGCTTCCTGCACATGAGACTTTAGTTGGGACTTGAAGGTGGGAGGTCAGGAGTCAGCGTGGAGGAGGAAGAGTGTTCCAGGCATGGGCGACTGTAAAAGAAAATGCCTAGAGCCAAGAGAGAGAGTGTTTTGTTTGTGGATCAGCCAGAAGGTCAGTGTCAGTGATCAAAGAATATAGGAGAGTAAGGTATAAGAAGACTGGAAAGGTAGGAAGGGGCTAGATGATGAAGGACTTTGCTCCTGGAGGTGGTGGGGAGCCTATGTAGATGGGAACTATTGTTGTTGCTCAGAATGATCTCACTGTGTGTGGTCTCCTTGATATTGGTGCTCCATCCAGGCTCTGCACTTCTTGTCCTTCAGCCTTCCCATTTGTGACAGTTTGTGGACATCAGCATAATCTTTAGGCTCTCTACATGTTACCACATTCTTGGTAAACAACTAGCTTATCTCTTTTTCTGCTTATTTATGTCCTTGATATGCAGTCTTTTATAAAAAGTGACTCCTCTATCACATACATTCTTTCTGTTAACATACTGGAGCCTCTTTAGGCCCATGTGCTTCCTTCCATTGAATTTTGCATCACCTGCAATTATTATTTTTGTAGCACTATTCTGTAGATGACTTCTGTTTAGACAATGGAGAAATATAAAAGAGAATTCCAGCATTTAAGAAACGTACAGTACTTGGGGTGGCTAGGTGGTGCAGCGAGTAAAGCGCCGGCCCCGGAGTCAGGAGGACCCAAGTATGGTTCCGGCCTCAGACACTTAACACCTCCACAAAAAAAAACTAAGTCGTGTAACCTTGGGCAAGTTACTTAACTCCAAATGCCCCCCAAAAAGAAAAAAAAATGAAAAAGAAGGAAGGAAGGATACAATCTAGTTAGGCTAGTTAGGGAGATGAGGCTCACACAAATGAAAAGAGAATTAAGGGTAGGAGACAATGCATGCCTGCTGTCATTAATTACAGATAAAAGTGGTAATCATTCCAAGTTGCCTTGTGTCTATTTTATGTCTCCTATATTCCTGTATATGTGTATGCTGTAGGGTGGAACTTGAGATCAAGGACCATTTCACATTTTTGGGGGGGTTCCCCAGAGCCTAGTCTAGTGTCTGGCATGTAGTAGACATTTAATAAGTGAAAGACAGAGGAAGACCTGGATTCAGGTCCAAAATCTGACATGAATTGTGTGATTCCTGGTCAAGTCATTTAACCCCTTGAGGCCCAACGCAATGTCAGAGACAAGTTGAAGATTGCATATAAATCTACATTGATAGAAGGTGCTTCTCACTAGGAGGCCCCTGCCTACACTGATGAAATTATAGGCCTGGTTACAAAAAATAAATGCTTGTTGATTCATTGAAAATGTCAAAGTGATTGTCATCACTTGGCTGATAGGAGTTTAAGGGGAGAGATTGCTGTGAGTCAGAATAAGTGGTTGTCTTCTGGGAAGACCTGAGAAAAGGTAGATAGGTTTTAGAAAGATGGAATAGTACAGGGAGAGTCCTCTAAGCTATTGAAACAGAACAAGCAAAAGAGCTGGAGGTAGCAATGAACAAGTAGACCAGTCTAGCTTGAGCTGCACTTATGGATGGGACATAGTTGAAGATGAAGTTGGATAGGTAGGTTGGGTCTAGATTTTTGCAGACCTTGAATGCCAGATTACAGAGTTAATTTGTTATTAAAATACCAGCCTAATACAAGACTAGGGAATGATTTTTGAAATTCTAAGACTAACTTGAAAGTTATTTTGCTCAAAAAAATCTACTTAGATTTTTTTGGACCCTCAAATGGAAACACCAAAATTACCCTGTCGGAGACTATTTGGCAAATATGCTAAAATGACCTAGTCTTGACTTGCCCTAAAATACACAAGTATAAGAGCATATTTATGTGGCTAGAAAGATGCAGAAGAATAATAATCAGTGTTTATCCACTCAGAGAGGTGGCTTAGCAAATCAAAACAAAATACCACCTGGAAAATAGAAGTATCATAGATCATTTAACATGAGGTGTTTAAAAAATGTATATGCATGTGTGTGTGTGTGTGTGTGTGTGTGTGTGTGTGTGTACATTCACACAGAGCACTACTGCATAATATTTTTTAAAAACAACAACAGCAACAACAAAAACCAGAGGATTCATAGCCCTAACTAGTTACCAGGTTCACCAGAATGGAATATCCATTCTCTCCAAATCTAATGTTCCAGAAACTTAGGTTCTTGGTAAACCCTACAGTTATATGTGAGGATAACTTTGTATTGAGTTGATTATCTCTGCCCAGGTGTGACATACTTCATATATCCCTTTTCAGAGAAACTCAACTGGGGATAAATAGTTTGTAGTGCTCAAATTTGACCCTCTTTCAACTGCACTTGAATCATTCATGTAATATCCTCAGAAATTGAAATGTGGTTCTTTTCAGTCCTTTCTGATTAAAGGAGGATTTTTTGTTTTGGTAGGGGTTATGGAGATTCTGCTTTTAACCACTGTTTATATGTGATACTTCAGTAAGCCTGTTCCCTACTGGCTCATTTCCAGCTGGCTGCAGTGCCATAACTAGCCTTCTCTCCAATTCCCTGTGGTTGAGAGCGATGGCCTTGAAAAAGCACTTGAAATTTAGACCTAAGGACTTAGCCAATGCTTCTTTACCTTCTTGTTAGGAAATGAGAGGAAAAAATATTTTTTGTGTTTTGTATTTATTTTTTAATTTGCTAAGTAGACTCTGTAGCCTGTAGTTCTGCCAGCCTAAGTGGAAAACATCTCCTAAGAAGAAAAACTTAGCCTAAGAAACATTTTGATTAGTCCATTTTCAATTTTGTTGTTTCTAGAGGAATGCCTTATTTGATATTTTGTCAAGAAGATAGAATACTCTCTTTGCTTGGGTATTTTAAGAAGAGAGCTGGCAAATGGAAAAAAATAATTTTGGTGGGAAAATAATACTTTTAAGTGTCTGAAATGTTATCTCTCTCAAATCCTCGGAACTCTGTCCAGTACAGTAACAGAAGTTTACTCTTGTTGCCTATAGTTTTTCTATACCACATACATTGTCTAGATGTTCCCTTCCCCCACCCCTTCCTTTATTGGATAAATAAATTTAGAAAGTGAATGTAATTTTACCAGTAAACATACTTTGTGATGTTTTGGATTTGAACCTGTACCTGTAATCTTTGCCATACCTTGTTTGGTCAAGAACTTTTTCCTTTTTGTAGTTCTGAAACATCACCTTCCGTGTTTCTCTAGTTTATGATATAATCTTTTATGTATAGGTTATATGTTCACTTGGAGCTTATTGTGGTATATGGGGTAAGATGTTGGTCTAAATAAAATTTCTGCTTGTTTCCCAGTCCTTTTCTCAGTAGTTGGAGTCCTAATTAAACACTATGTTAACTATATTCAATTGCCTCAAGGCAGATGATGCACAATTCTATTTATTCTAACTTCTCTTCTGACCTCTAGTCTCATATCTCCAGCTCCCTGTTGGATACTTTTAACTGGATGTAGACATCTTAAACTCACTAGTTCCAAAAATGGAACTCACTATCATTCCCCTCAAAACCCTTTCCTCTTCCCAACTACCCTTATACTATTAAAGGGCATCGTCATCTTCCCAGTCAGCTAGGCTTAGGTGTCATCTTCAATTTCTTGTCCCCGTCTTCCCCCCATATGCAGTCTGTTGCCAAGTCCTGCCAACTTTACCTGTGAAACATCTCTCATAGCTCCCTTTATCTTCTTTGACATTTATCTTCTCTGCACCTTGGTGCAGGTCCTTATCATCTTATGTCTAGACTATTGCAACAACTTGTTGGTTGTTCTCTCTCTACCAGATCTCTAATTTCTCTCCCCACTCCAATCCATCCTCTACTCAGCTTTCAAACTGACCTTCCTAAAATACACATGTTCCCATGTCACCCCTCCCACTCAAGAAATTTTAGTGGCTTCCTTTTACCTCCAAGATCAAATTTAAAATCCTCTTTCTGAAATTTAAAGACCTTCATAATCTTGCTCCTTCTCACCTTTACAGTCTTCTTATACGTAATTCCCCTGTATGTACACTACCATTCAGTGATTCTGGATTCCTCGTTGTTCCTTGAATAAGTCACTACATTTCCCAATTCTGCATTTCCACTGGCTGTCCCCATGACTCAAATTCTTTTTTTCTTCACCCCTGTTTCCAGGCTTCCTTCAATTCTCAGATAAAATCCCACCTTCTGTAAGCATCTGGAAAGAAATTATTTAGATACCATGGAACTATAGTCACAATCACACAAGCCCTGGCAGCTATTTGATGGAGAGCTTGGAAATTAGCATTACAAAAGATTAAAAATAACATTTTATGACCAAAAATAACTTAATATGCAAAGCTGAGTATAATCATATAGGAGAAGAAATGAATGGCTCTTTAATGGAGTAGAAGACATTCAGACATTCTTGATGAAAAGACTTTAGCTGAGTAGAAACTTTGAAATTTTAAGTCTCAAGAGAAACATATATATTCAAGCAATTGTAGGGTATTAGAAGATGATGAGGTCCTGATAGTCTAATTGGAGAAAAGAAAAGAAGCAACTTTCCCTTCAGAACCTTAATAACTTCAAAGGACATTGAAGAGTAAAAAGATACAGAGAATCTATCTTATTCTGATGGTTTTGAAAGTGGAAGGAATAAGCAAAGCTAAAAGGAATATACTAAAATAGAAAGGAGGAAGAAGGTGGTGGAATTTATTATTTCTCCTATTTGGGGTGCATAAGAAGAGGGATATGCAAACATGGAGCTAGGGATGGGGTAGTTAGGTATCAAATGATCCTCATTCTTATCTCAACTAATCATACAGGTTAAAAACACAGAGTATAAAAATTCATCAAATTCAACTAGGAAGTAGGTGGAGATAGGGTGCAGGGGAATAGTTAAGAAAGATGATGATACTGGGCAGAGAAAGTCACAAGTAAAATACCTCAATTTCAGGGAGCTAGTTTCACTGCTTCTTAGGATGATATAATGATAACGGCCAGCAGAGAAAGACTGCTCTATTTACTTACTATTTTCTTTCTGCTTTCTTCACCTAGGATAATGCTCTTCAGATAGGCAAGGCTATAATGAAAAAGGTTATAGGGAGTTAAAACCTAAGATAAGTGGAAAGCTGTTAAATAACTACCTAGTGAAGTTCACTAATTTTGAGAAATCAGGCTAGGTGAGCTGCATTCCAGGGTTTTGAAAAGGTTGGCACACATGATAGCTTGAACCACAGTTGATGAGCTCTGAAAATTGGTGAATAGAAGACCTATCACAACATTAGAGACACAGATATAAATTCTCTTTTTAAAAAACAGGCCAGTGATACCCAATCAACTCATCCCTAGCTCCATGTTTGCATATCCCTCTTCTTATGCACCCCAAAGAGGAGAAAATAGTGGTGGTTAATGGACCGTTTTCAGCTAGAAATAGGTCTGTGGTAGAGTACCATAGGTCTTGCCATTGTTCTTTTCAACATTTTCATCAGTTATAGATCATAGATAGTTGCCAATAAAATAAACCTAATATGAAGTAGGCAGATTGCTGATATAACAGATGAAAGATTAGACACTCAGAAAGATCTTAGTTTTGAATAATAGACTGAATCATAAAATGAAATTTACCAAGAATAAATTATAAATCTTACTCTAGAATTAAAGGAAATTGGTTGCAAAAATATAGGATGGTAGCGGCATGGAAAGGGTTATAACTAGATAGCAATATATGTCAAAGATACCTGAATTTTGGTTTTAATTGACCTGAAGGTTTGATAAGTCAACAGTGTGATATGGCAGACAAAGAAGCTAACTCTTCTCTCCTAACTTGCAGTAATAGAAACAGTGCCCATAGTAATGGTAGTTTTAGTTCTACCTAGTTAGAGTACAACTAGAATATTATGTTTAGTTCTGGTCAGTACATCTTGGGGAAGATATATTGTATTGATAAGTTGGAGTCCATTTGCACAGGGCAGCCAGCATAGCTGAAATGATCTGAAAACCTTCTCACACAAAGTTTGGTTGGAAACTGGTTTTTCCTAGAGGAAAGAAAACTTGAAAGAACATGATCAACTATCTTCAAGTATTTGAAATGTTTTCATGAAGAATAGGTATTAGATTTGTTTTTCTTAACACCAGATGGTAGTACTAGCAAATGTGGGAAATGGAGATCCAAACTCCAAAATAAGAGAACCCCAAATGGGGTCACAAAGAGTCAGACAAAGCTGAAACAACTGAACAACTTACTATAAGCTGTATGGATGACCTTAAGCACGTCATTCAACTTGAGTCTTACTTTCCTTATCTTTAAAATAAGTGGGTTGGGGTAGATAATCTCTAAGGCCACTTCCAGCTCTGAGATCCTGAGTCTTCTTTGAGCCCCAGTTCAGGTGCAACATATTCCACCAAGTCAGCCCTGATCCCTCCTTGAATTTTCCCAGAATGTTTTGTCTGGATTTTTCCTTTTTCCCTGTTACATTCCACTTTGTATCATACTTATTTGTGTCTTTGTCTTTCAACATGGGACCTGAAACTCTTGGCAGTAGGAAACTGCTATTGTACCAGCTTTTGGAGGAGGCCTTTCCTGCCTCCTCATACTCCCCTCTGATAATGCCACCCCCCCCACCCCCATAAGTTCCTTCTGATCTACTTTGTGTGTAACTGCATTGGTGTATTGTCTTCCTGACTCCAGGCCTGGTGCTCTATCCACTGCACTGCCTAGCTGCTCAGTTGGCCACATAATAAGCCCTTAAATGTTAACTGATTTTTATATTTGTATCCATAGCACTGAGCAAAGGGTTTTGCACAATTAGTCTTTAATAAATGTTTGAAGTGTCAGGTTTTAAAAAATAAAGTCTCATGTTATAACTATATCTCATATACCCAGAAGTATATTTTATGTAACTGATAATCTTATTTAACTGAAAATTTGGATCAATGATATTTATTAAGATGAAATGAATAACTGTATATTTGTTTCCCATTTATCCCCCCCATTTTCTTAATTTTATAGTGTGAGAAATGACTCACAGTGAAGTTTCCTCATTTCTTTTAACTCCCTATTACATTCCTACCGTGTTTCCCCAATAAGACCTATCCCGAAAATAAGCCCTCCCCTTACTGTGTAAGATTCCTCTAAAATAAGCCCTCCCCCGAAAATAAGCCCTATTGAGATTGCTACTGTAGTGAAGGTGATCCCCTGCGCTACCCTCTGTATGCACCCCCCCCCGTGAAACGCATGCCGCGCTCCGAGCTGCATCCAATCAGAGCTGCAGCAGTGAGTGCATCATCCTGTTCTTCCCCAGTGATTTGCTTATTGAATAAAGGTACATTTTTTTGTTCACATTAACCTGTTTATTAAAATTGCTGTCAATGTTCATTAAAATAAGCCCTCCCCTGAAAATAAGCCCTCTGGTGTTTTTCTGTCCAAAAAATATAATAAGACAGTGTCTTATTGTTGGGGAAACACGGTATCTCTTCTCCATACTTTGTAAACTAGTTTGGTCTCATGATTTCCTGGAAATGAGGTAATTTCAAAAAAACCATACTAGTTCACTTCTGATTGGGCACTTCCAGATTTGATGAAAGGAAATACATAATGAAGGACTGAAACTGCTTTGTGCCAATTAGAAAGATTGTGAGCTTGCCTCACCAGCCAATGGTGAGGTAGGACAGGTGTTAGAGGTGGAGTTAGGATCAGGACAAGAGAAGCCTGCTAGTTTCCGCCTGTTGCACTCCCTGGCAGAGGCCATTTGAGTGACAGGGCCAGTGCCCTTTCTCATGAGAAAGAATAAAGACCTTTTCTGATCTTAGACTCAGACTCTGAACTCTTTCATCTCATACAATAGTAAACTTACTTTTCCTATTAGCAGCTGAATTAACAATATCTTAGTTTGAAAATTTGGAAACCCTTCATTGAAAACATTCCAAATCATTTCCTTTATAAAACTAAAGGAAATGCATAAACTATGCTTCTCTTTTGCTTACTTCATATGCATATCCATAGGGAAGGTTGAAAGAATATTCCAAGGGTGAGGATGTTGCTACTTAAACAGGCTTTGGCACATAATTGGCCCTTAATAAATGTTTAGTGAGCAGCTTGATGGTCATTTTTCTAATCTAAAACAAGTCAAGTGAGTTTCATATGAAAGACTAATTCATAAACTACTGTTCTTCTTTGTATGAAGCTTATTTGAAGAAAAACCTTAAGTATCATTTAGAGGTGATTGAGGTTGGATTCTGTCATAAAATACAAAATATTCAAGTATACTTGTGGAAATTCAGGTTTTTTTCTTGTACTTAATGATCATTCCCAACATCTAACTTAATGTCTCCATAGTGCTTTAGAAAGTTCTTTTTCTAATTTAACCCTGTAAGGTAGTTAATGCAAATGTGATTTTCATCTTTTACAGATGAAGAAAGTAAGTTTCATAGAGTTTGGGTGACTTTTACCATGATCACACAGTTGAAAACCAAACTGGAACCAAGAGCTGGTGGCTCCAATTTCAGTGATCATTCCCTACTTTCTTTTTAAGTAACTTATTACAGAGATGTGAACAGAACACTAATTGATTTGTTACTGTTCTTCCTCTCTATTATTGTTCGACTCTTTAGTTATAACATGAAAATATAGACCTATTCATTTTATCCATTCCCTGTAAATAAATGCTTTGATTGGCACCATAGGGAATTTGTTGGAAAATAATGTGGATAAATATATGGAAACAAAACCAGACTTTGTGGTACAAATAAAAAATACTTTATTTCATTCATTCAGTTTTAAAATAAAGGGTATAAATAGCGTGAAAGAACTATTTACACACACAAAAAAGAACTATTTACAAAATTCTTTCTGCTTTCTGTGAATGTGTGTGTGAATACTTATTATGTAAATACTTTTAAATACAGTATATAAAAACCTAGGCTTGACAAACTGCTTACCAGTTCTACCAATGTTCTGGATGCCAAAGATCAAATTTACACAAATAAAGTAGGCTTTCTACAATTAAGATGCTTTCTTGAAATTCTAAGTATTTTTAAAGCGATTTCAGGAATGCCATTTTTAAATGTGATGAATGCAAATAAGCCAACTGATTAATTTTTATCATATGATTTCAGAACACAATATCCCATCTGAGTAAGCTATAAAAATAATTTAAGTCTAGACTCTTTTCTTTGTGGTTTCTTCTAAACTGTTTTCAGCTTTTAGTTTGTACTTTTTTTCAAATTTAAATTTTGAAAAAATTCTGACATTAATAAACACCAACTAAGCACTTCTGTATGCATAGTAGAACAGAAAAAGGGAATTGTACTTGAAACTCTATTGTCTCTGTCATGCAACTTGCGTTTCTTTTAAAGTATATGATATGCTCAACATGTTACTTTTAAAACTGTGATTTTAATCACTGCTTGTGATTGTTTCAGGCCTTTGTTCTTTGCTTCCCCTCTCCTCCCCTTTCCTCTCTTGTTCCCTTCCCATATTCCAGCACTTTTCCTTCTATCTTCCCATTTGAAAAAAAATAAATAAGCCAAAAACTTTTGTAACAAATATGCATAGTGTCACGCAAAACTAACTCCTATATTAGCTGTGTGTTTTCCAAAACCATCTTATTCTGTAACTTTGGTCCCTCATCTGACTGTTAACAATAGGGGAGTAGTGTGCTTTATCGCTTCTCTAGAGTCATAGTAGGTCATTGCTTTTCCATGTTTGTCTTTCATAGTTGTTTGTCCTTACAATTCTGTGGTCACTGTATAAATAGTTCTCTTGTTTCGGCTCACTTTATTCTGTATCAGTTCATACAAGTCTTCCCAAGTTTCTCTGAAACCATCCCTTTTGTCATTTATTATGGAACAATAGTATTCCATTATACTTATGTACCATACTGTGTTTAGACATTCCCCATTTGATGGGGACCCACTTAGTTTCTAGTTATTTGCCTTAACAAAAAGAGCAGCAATAAGTAAATATTTATATTCATGTGGATACTTTTCCTTTTTCCTTGATCTTTTTGGGTTATATTTCTAGTAATTATCCCTTGCTCAAAGGGTGTATGCATTTTAGTGAATTTTTAGGCATGATTCAAAATTGCTTTCCAGAATGACTGGACTAATTCACAATTCCACTAATAGCATATTAGTGTTTTGCCTATTTCAAAACATAAGTTATGACCCTTGGTCATTTTCTTCAAATAAAAATAAATCTGGAAAAGTAACAGCTAATAGGTTGGAGCTGGTTTCAGTTGCAAAATGCTATGCTGATTTCTGAGTACAATCTCTCTTACTCATTTTTTTTTTGTGTGTGTGTGAGGATAAACTCTTTTCTGCACAAAATCCCTAAAATGAAAGAAGCAGTAGCTCTGGAGTCAGAGGATCTGCATTCAAATCCTGCCTTTGAAGCTTTCTGTGTTACTTCCATAGAACTCAGTTCCCTTACCTGGAAAACAAAAGAGTTGGATAAGATGATTTCTGAGGACCTTCCCAGTTCTATATGTATAAGCCTATAACTGTTTATTTTAATATTGAATTTTCTGTGTTGAATAAGATCTTTGTTCTGTCTCTTTTGGAATCCTGCCCCTGAATCATTATGTCTAGCTTTAGGGGAAGGAAAAGAGAGTAAGAAAAATTGATGGGAAATAAAAGAATCTTGGTTACACCTGGCCAAGTATGGATTCCTAAATGTAAGAAAAGGAGTGAAATCTTTTCCCTGATCCCACAGGCAGCTAGGCATGACTTTATCCTTCTTTGTTACAAATATTTGTGGTCATGAAATTATTTCACCTTGGTGTTAACTCTATGACCTCTTTGCTTTAGTCAGTTCTAAAATTGGAATATAAGCCCCAGAACCAGAGATCCTAACTTAGGACACATGAAGAATTCTGCTGCCCTGGAATTTAATAACTTCATACCTCTTAAATAATGTTTTTCTCTGTCATCTGTCAGAAATGTGTTTTAGAAGTAATCAGAACAACAAGAGTGTGTGGGGGGCAAGAAAACATCCACCAAATGTCTTTTTTTGTGTGTCTCAGATTTGTTTCTTCGATATCATTTTGTCTATAAGAGGAAGCACTGGTTTAGAACTGAATAACAGAGCTATACCATATGTTTTAAAAACAAATTAGAAACAGGTGAGGGCAGTTAAAATCTAGCTATCGCTTACAAAAACTTTAAAACAGAGTTTGTATTAAAGGCAGGTGGTTATATGAACAATAAAAAATAGTCACCAGCACATTGGCATATTGATACATATGTGATTGATCTTATTGGATAAAAACAAGGAGGAGTTAATAAATCACTGTGTATAGCTATAAAGATGTTTGGGCTTGAAAGCCCAGAGGAGCAAATGTGGACCCTGTAGGAAATTTATGGAGCATAGATCCTTTTAGCTTTACTTAACAGCTAACATCTGACTGACCCAGGAGAATGATGGAAATTTATTGCTGGACCATTCAAATATTTAAGCTGTTGTGTGATGTTGAACAGGTAAAGATTAGCCCAATAACAAATATGAGACTATAAAATAAAATGAGATTTTGTTGAGTGGTAAGCACTTGTCAGAGGTTAGTTCCAAAACACTGTTCAGAAATGGAAAAATGTGTTGGCAAAAACAAGTTGGCTATTAATTATGACAATCTTATTGTTCATATTAATTACAATCAACTTGTAGTCCCTTTTTACATATGCCACAGAATGAATAGTCTAGCCTTAAGTAGAATGATTTTGATATCTTCCTTAAATTGTGTGCTGTGCTCTGAAATTGTTCATAAGATAATGAATTAACTTGTTTGCTTTCATCATAGTCAACAATTCAGATTTTCTTTCCAAAATATCTTGGAATGCCTAGAAAGCATCTTCATTCTAGAAAGCCTACTTTATTCAATTCTAGAAAACCTACTTTATTAATTTTTAATCTTTGACATCCAGAAAGCTGAAATACCTTTACATCGTAATTATATACAAATTGATTTACAAATCTACTAAATGAAGATTCTGTTCTATCCAGAAAGTTTTTTTCCTTAGCTTTTTTTTTCTCCACCATATCTCTGACCTATATTTTCCTCCATATATGCCATGTATTTTTCTACACAACTTATGTGCTTAATAGTACTACTGATATTTTAGAGGTTAATTAATTTTGAGATTTTAATAAGGGCCTTCAGTTATGTGTGAGTAATTTCTTTTAATTACGGAGATCTTTGACATTATATTTCACTTCTAACCCATAGGAGTTATTGTGAAAGTTAGCTTATGGTGCTTTTAAAGAGGCCAATGTAGTAAATCAAATTGTGAGTTATCTACATTGGTTAAATTGCTTTTTAGGGTCTTAAAATTTCAGAGTTGAAAGGTACCTAAAAGATGTAGTATAATGGGAGGGGCTGTATATTTAGAATGAAAAGACCAGGATTCCTAGCCTGTCTCTGCTACCTACTATTTGTGTGATATTTAGCAGTTTACCCTTTCGGCCTTGGGTTTCTCAGTGTGTAAAAAAGAATCTTTCAGCTCTAAGTCTTAGGTCATCTAATCCAAGTTGGTAAAGGAATCCCCGCTACAACATTCCTAGTAAATGATCTTCTAACCCCTACTTGATTTCTTTCAGTGGTGAGGCACTAATTACCTTTGGAGGCTGCCCATTCCACTTCTGACCAGTTTCCTGCATGCTAGAAAGTTTTTCCTTATGTTATACCTCATTCTGTCACTGCATTATCCACCTGCCTGTCCCTGGTTCAGTGCTCAGGATCAGAAAGAACAAATTGAATCTTTTTCATATTGCCATTAATATGTTTGAAGACTGCCATTATATCTGCCCCTGAACCTTGTTCTTTTCTCCAAAGTAAGGATCCCTAGTTTCTCCACCTGATCCTTTTTTTAAAAATGATTTGTTTATTTACTTTTAGTTTACAACATTCAGTTCCACAGACCCTTGCGTTTCAAATTTTCTCCCTCTCCCTCTCCCACCTCCTCATCATGGCAGCATGCATTTGAATAAACGATCTACAAATATCATCACATTAATCATTAGGTTGTAAAGAAGGATAACTGATGGGAATGATCAGTGGGAAAAGAGGAAACAAACCAAAACAAGGAAAAGAAACACAGCAAGTAGTTTGTTTCAATCTGCATTCAGACTGCGCTTCTCTTTCTCTGGATGTGGATATCTCTTTTTGATCATGAGTCTTTTGGAGTTGTCTTATAACCTTACATTGCTGAGAGGAGCCCAGTCTATCGAAGTTATTCGTGACACATATGTTGTGTCTGTGATTGTGTACAGATTTCTCCTGGTTCTGCTCTTCTTGCTCAGCATGAGTTTATATAAGTCTCTCCAGGTTATTATGAAGTCCATCTGCTCCTCATTTCTTATAGCACAGTAGTATTCCATTACATTCATATACCACAACTTGTTTGGCCATTCCCCAACTGATGGGCATCCCCTTGATTTCCATTCTTTGCCACCACAAAAAGAGCTGCTATAAATATTTTTGTACATACGGTTCCTCCTCCCACTTCTCTAATCTCTTTGGGATATAACCCTAGAAGTGGTATTTCTGGGTCAAAGGGTATGTACTTATTTATAGCCCTTTGGGCATAGTTCCAGATTGCTCTCCAGAATGGCCGGATCAGTTCACAACTCCACCAACAATGCATCTTCCATGTGATCCTATATCACAATTGATAGTCTCCTTACCATTACTAATTCATTTAACAAATATTAGTTAAGAATCTAATATTTGTAAGACTGTGCAGGGGGAATACAAAGAAGGATAACATTCTCACAGTCTAATAGGGACTATAAGATGCCTACACAAATAACTATAAGGACAAAGCTTAATATAAAATTTAATGATTATAAAGTGTTGTTAGCTCAGAGAAGTAAGTAATCTGGACTGAGGGCAGGAGAATCATAGAGGGCTCCAGAGAGTGTGGCATTTGAGTTGTACCTTTAAGAAATGGAAAGAATTGGGGTGGCTAGGTGGCGCAGTGAGTAGAGAGCACCAGCCCTGGAGCCAGAGGACCTGAGTTCAGATTCGGCCCCAGACACTTAACACACACACAAACAACTAGCTGCTGTGACCTTGGGAAAGTTACTTAACCCCAATTGCCCTCCAAAAAAAAAAATGGAGAGAAGAAAGATAAGAACTGAGAGGAGAGAGTACTTCTAACTAAGGGAACATGAGCAGAGGCCAGATGTAGCAAAGTATAGAGTATCTTTAGGGAACAAGTAATTCAGTTGCATTAGGCCATAGATGCATGTTGGGGAAATAGTAAATAAGGCTATTTCATGACAGTATGATTCAGGAAACTTACAAAGAAATCTCTGACTTGGGCATTATTAGTCTCTAAAAATAGTTTTTCTAAATCTGAATTGTATGAAACCAAGGGTGAAAGAGGAAGAATAGTCAGTATTTTGTTTTTACACCTATGTATTTTTTGCCTGAGATATTTTACTTTTAGCTTTGAGAAATATAGAGTATTTTTATTCTTGGACTTGATGTACCTTCTCAATGGTCTTTTCATTCAGAAGCAGATGGATAGGCTCACATTTATATAATATTCTAGAAAACACTCCCCAACAGCCATTTTAGATAGATAGGACAGTCTTACTTTATAGATATGGAAACTAAGGTTGAGAAAGGTTGCCTTTATTACTACCCACCCATCTATTTCAGTAACTTTCTTCAATAAATTGAATTCTGCTCTCTGAAACCTATCTTCAGTCAGTGTGCACAGGTCACCCCCCATTTAAGGCTTTATGCCAGGGGCTGGGAATAAGAGTGCAAAGACTGAAACAATCCCTGCTTTCAAGGAGCTTGTATTCTAATGGGAGAGACAAAAAGTTCTTATATAAGTATATACAGAATAATATAAAAGGAATAAATAAAAATGTGTACAAAGTAGTTAAATATAAAATAGTTTTTAGGAGGAGGGCACAAACAGTTCAGGAGAGTAACTGAGCTTTATCTTTATCCCTCTGAGGTGGAGGGATACATTCCAGACTTGGGGAACAATATGCCAGATAGTCAAAAAGCCTTTATTAATCACCTACTAAATATCAGGTACTATGTTCAGCACAAGTTTCTTGTATGGGGAAACAGAGAGAAGACCTGTTTTGCTGGATTTCAGAGTGCAGGACAGAGAGTAATGTCCATTGAGGCTGAAACGATAGGTTGGGACTAGCCTGGCTACTACATTACAATCTAAACAGAAGAGTTTATAGGTAATACTGACCAGGCACTTTACATTTCACTCCTTCCCCAAGGTTCTCTGGTATCCTTAAGGGGGTTTGGTGGCATATGTCATGTGTTTGTCCTTCATTCTTGAAGAGGACCATGACATCAAGGAAGTGATGACATGATTTGCCATTGACTTTGATTTCACTGGGGGCAGTGCCCTTTTCGGGTTCTCACTTTGAGTGAGCTCATACCCATTCAGTGAATAGGCCTTTTTAAGAAAATGAGTCAAGGGATGGCCCCTTTAATTAAAAAAATTTTTTTTAAACTGAAAGGGGAAGACCTTCAGGGTTGCTGGCCAAAAGAGAAACAGTTACTATTTACATTCAGTCTGAGCCAGGAGGGCCCTCAAAATAGCCATTAAGTGGTGCTTGGGCAGTGCCTATTGTCCAATCAATGAACTCCAGAGTGAAATAGGTTTAAGATTTGGTCTTTGAGAAAGAAATCTAGCCAGTAAACCCCAAGTTAACTAAGCAGCTTTCAAACATCAAAAATTATCTTCCTTTGGAGAGGGAAGGGAGGAGGAGATGGAGACAGAGAGGGAGAGGATGAGCTGAGTTACCTAATTGATTGGGTCCCCATTAAGGCAGCTCTAACTGTACTCACAGGTTGTGTTTGTCCTTTGTTCTCAAAGAGGACCATGGCATCAGGGAAATGATATTACTTGCAGATGACTTTGATTTGAGTGATGGAGGGCTATGCAAGGTCACCAGCCTCTCTCCTCCAGAGCCATCTAGGTCTGGTGAATATCTAGGTTCTTTAGCATTGGCTCCAGCCTATATTGATGGTGTTCCTTTAATTGTGGAATGGGCCCCCTGGACCTCAGTTCCATTTAACTACTTCTAGTTGAATTAGCGTTTTCAAAGAGTATAATCACAAATATACAAATTGTTCTTGTTCCCTGCCCTTCACTGTCTCAGTATCTGGAAAAAGAAAAGGAAAGGAATTAAGGACATAGCTTTCCTCAGTTCTTATAGACACACATTCCCAGTTCCAAGTCCCAAACCTCCTTTGGACTTGAGGCCCAGGCACCCAGACTTTTCTGGGCTTCCCTGCCAAGGATGGCTAACTGCACCATAATTCTAGCTTCAAGGTCACTGTGGCTCACATTCCTGGGTTTAGCACCTGAAACTGAAGACAAACAATGGGGAACAGAGATCCCAATTTCCTTTCTTGGAGTTGGGGTAAAATGGGTAAGGGTAGGGGGTCAGAGAATGTATCCCATTCATGATTCAGTTCATGATACCTGTGAACTGTGAGCTTTACCCTCTAGAAGCAGCAGAAGGAGTATGCAAGAAAGAGTCACAGTCTCTGTCTGGTGGTTTTTTTTTTTCATTTTTCAAATGCTTTATTAACTTCTGATTTAAATCATTCATTTCCACCAGATTTTGAGTTACAAATTTTCTCCCTGTTTTTCCCCTACCCACCACCCCAAAATAGCAGTCCCACAGAATATCCCCTGCTCCAATCTGCTCTTTCCCATATCTTCTCCCATACCCCCTTAGACTTTTCCAGTAGGGCAGTTTTTTTTTAAAACATTTGATTTTAAAACTTTGAGTTCCAGATTCATTCCCTTCCTCCCTTGTCACCCACCCTTACTAGGAAGATAAGTAATTCAGTATAGGTTGTACATGGGTGGCTAATATAAAACATTACCATAGTAGATATATTGTAAAAGACTGACTATATTTCCCTCCCTCCTATCCCACCTCCTACTTGTTCTATTCTGTACATTGATCCTGTCTCTTTTCAAAAGTGGGTGCTTCCAACTTTCCTTCCCCCCAGCCTGCCCTCCCTTCCATCATCCCCCCTCTTATCTCCTTCCCCCCTAGTCTCTTGTAGGGTGAGATGCCCTATTTAGCGTGTATGTCATTCCCTCCCCAAGCCAAATTCAATGAGAATAAGGTTTACCAATTCCCTTTTGCCTTCCTATTCTTCTCCTCCATTGTAACCATTTTCCCTTACCTCTTCTATATGAGATAGTTTACCCCATTCTGTCTCTCCCCATCTCCTCTCATTATACTCCTCTCTCACCTTTTTTTTAACCTTTTAAGTATCATCCCTTCCTATGAAATTGATCCTCTGCCCTCTAGCTGTGTAAACCTGTACACAGATATACACACTTTCACATATGTATTCATATGCCCGTATACCCTCAT